>NC_058418.1:9016343-9168966 GCF_002201575.2 Neomonachus schauinslandi
ATCTGCAGGCTCAGCCCCCTGATCATCTGCAGCCTCAGCCCCCTGATTATCTGCAGCCTCAGCTCTCCGATCATCTGCAGCCTCAGCCCCCTGATCATCTGCAGCCTCTGCCCTCTGATCACCTGCAGCCCCTGCCCCCTGATCTGTGGATGCTGCTTCCTCCCTCCTTCGATGGCGAAAAGAGGCCCATTTGATATTGGGCTTCCATCGTCCTGGGGGCGTCTCCGGCCCCTGCCCATCTCCTGTGTTGCCCACATTATCCCCCCGGCTGGCTCTGCCCGGCCCTGATGCCCCAACCCTCTCTAGCCTGGGAGAGGCCTGCTGGGCCTCGCTCCCCTCGGGGCTGGACCTGGGCGCCCAACCCTTCACCCTCCGCTTCAGCTTGCCCCAGGACACCTGGCTGACGTACTCTCGCCACCTGTCCGCCTTGGACAGCTGCGGCCTGGGGTTGTCCTCAAACATGGGCACGGGCAGGTTCACGCGGCGGCGGGCAGGTGGCGCGCTGGGCTTCTTCTCCCCTCGCTGCAGGAAGGCCTCCACCAGCTCCTCGTCGTCCTCGCTCTCTAGGTCGCTCCCCAGAAATTTGCTGCCCAGGTAACTGACTGGCATTTTGCGCACCTTCCTGCTGCGCCCCGCGCCTTTGTGACCCTTGTCACCCTTGTCTCTGGAGGTCTCGAAGTCACTGAACTCGCTGTCGCTGACGTTGCTGCTGTCATAGGTGCCCACGACCAGCCGCGGGGGAGGGGTCACCATCTGCTGGACTCTCCTCCTCACCTGGGGCTCCTTGGGCTTTTTGGGGGGCTGGGGCGGGTGTGGGGTGCTCTTCTCAATGATGCGGGCCACGTCCTCTAGTGTGCGGCCTTCTTCCTCCAGAAACTGGGTCAGCCGCTCGCGAAATTCCGCCTCCTTGGTGGCGGGCTTGGAGATGACCCTCCACACGCCTCCCGCCAGCCTGACCTCCCGGGGGATGAGCAGATAGTCCACGTCCTCCCCGATCTGCAGCATCCCCACCGTGGAGTCCTCCTCCCTGCGGAACACCTTGCCAATCTTCTTGAAGGTCCCCACGGGCTTCAAGGCTTCCACGAGGACGTCCAAGTCCACATCTTTGCAGACATCAGGGACGCTCCAAAGGATCAGGCAGTCGGGGGATGGGAGGAAGCCCCAGGGGAACCAGCCCCCCACGTGGCTTTTCTCGAGGGTCTTTAAGATCTCCAGGGTGAAATCGGGGGTGGGGGCAACGACCCCAAACTACTAAGCCTGAGTCTTAGGGGATGGGGGTGGGACGGGTCCCCGCAGAACTGCCCGGAGGGTCTCACCTCTCCAGCCAAGGATGAGCCAACTCCTCCCAACTTCTCTGCCCGCCACAAAGTCCAGTCTTGACCAAGTCCGGCTCCCCCGCCCCAAGGACTGGCGGGAATCAGTTCCCAGGATGCTTACGTGAGCCGGGGTGAGGTCAGTTCCGAGGCTCGAAACCCACCGCCAGCTGCAGACGTGGGGTCCGGGCTCCAAGTTGGGGCGCACGGGCTGCCCCCGTGGCTCTTCCTGCCTCAGGGACGCGCCTGCAGCTTGGGAGAGGCCTGCGCGCACAAAGACGGCTCGGCCGTGGCTGTTCAATATGGCCGAGGCGCTTGGAGGCCGCAGCCCAGCCCCCCCGAGGGTCTCCCGCCCCCGGGCAGACGGCCGCCCCCGTCCAGGCTGACCTTGACGCGCCTGCAGCCTCCCAGCCCGTGCGCTCAGCGCCGAGGAGCGCGCGCGGGCAGGAAGTTCCTCCTTGCTCTCCCCTAGGGTGAGGCCCACCTTCCCCCTTCTCATCTTACACTCCCCGACTCGGGAAGACTGACAGGGGGGCTGTCCACTCCCCTCGGGGCGCCCTCCCTCCCCTCCCCCACAGGGGTGTGGCCGCGCTCCGGGCCTCCCTGGGGCCACCGCTTCCAAGCAGAACGCCCCGCCACGGCCCACGTCAGCACCTTCCCCGGGAGACGCGGCAGTTCCCCAACCTGCCTTTCCAAACGCGCGGGTTCCAGCCAAACCCTGGAGGTGGCTTTGGCAAGCCGCTGGTACCGTACTGTTCGGCTTCAACATCATACGACTTTGGGTACCAGCCGTTCCTACCTGTTTTAAGCATATAGGTCGGTGGAGAAATTGGTACCAGGATCTTACTGCCCCAGCCTCTGGCGCGGGGCGTGGCACACTGTAGGTGCTCAGTAAAAATTCTTTGGGGGTGAGTGAATGAACCGAAGTGGTGTTCATCAGGAGGGACAGGCTCTGCCGTACAATTCTCACATTGAAATACTATGCAGCTATGTACAAAGAAGCACCTAGTAAAAAGGATAGTCAGGTTTTATGGGGCATTTCATAGAGCTTTCTGTGGATCAGCTCCACGAAATCCTCCCTGTAACATTATGATGCAGGTAATAGGATTGATGATCATTCCCATTTTTTTTTTAAGATTTTATTTATTTACTTGAGATAGAGCAAGAGCGAGAGAGGAAGAGCACAGAGGGACTGCCCGCTGAGCAGAGAGCCCAATGCAGGGGCTCTGATCCCAGGACCCTGAGATCATGACCTGAGCCGAAGGCAGTCGCTTAACCGAATGAGCAACCCAAGCGCCCCACCCCCATCATTCCCATTTTGTAGCTGAGGTTGTAAAGTCGCTTGCTCAAGGTCCCACTGCCATAAGTGATGGAACCTGGACTTGAATCTGAAACAGTCCAACTTGTGTGTGTATATGTGTGTGGGGGGGCGGGCAAAAGGTCTAGACGTGCGGGTGTACTGATCTCAGGTACGAGCCGACAGTGGCTGTCTCTGGGAGGGAGACTGGGGAGCCCCAGAGGTGGCAGAGACATGTACTTTTCCCCCTCTATATCTTTTTGGATTGCTTGGATTTTTCGTGGTCAAAAATGTTAAGTTAAATTAAAGCAAAATTCCTCAGAATCGGCCATGGACAGAGGGGGGTCGGGATCCCTGGGATGTGGGGCCCAGGACGTGCAAAGCTTCCCAGTAACTCTGAAGCAGCTGGCTCAGCAACAATATGCACCACGATGGCATTGGTACTAATAACAGTGAACTTGCAGGGAGAGCTTCCTCGGAGCCAGGCACCCTGCTGTGTGCGCGGGGTGGGGGTGGGGCGCTGTTGTTAGGAATTCTCAGAGCTACGGGAAAGGGGAATCCATGCAAACAGCTCCCCGTTTCCCCCTCACTGCCTGCAGTCAACCCCAACCCAGGAGCTGGAGGGAATCTTTTAAAAACTTCGATCTGTCTCTACTCTTTTAAAAAGGCTCCATCTTACTCAGAGAAAATCAAAGCCCTCACGGGGGGGGCCACAAAGCCCTAGCACACCTCCTCCACTTCCTTCTCTCTTTCTCTCCTTCTCACTGACTCCACTCCAGCCACCCCCGCCTCTTCACTATTCATCAGACACCAGGCTCAGTTCCACCTCAGGGCCTTTGCACTTGCTGTTCTCAACCTCCAGATTGTTATGGCCCCACCTTTTCTTGGCAATTTCCCTCTGCCCAAATGTCACCTTTTTTGGAGAGGTCATTCTGCAACACTACCCCCCCTCAACGATAGGAGTGGCCTCTACCCTCTCCAGAGTCCACTATCTCAGGAATCCTTAACCCTTTCTGAGTGCCATGGGGCCCTATTCAAGATAAAGTTTTTCAATGCATAGAATCGCATCCATCGGATTACAAAGGAAACCAATTAGAATGAAATATACAACTGTTAAAAGAAAAATTTTAACAACAAAAAAAAAAACTCTAAAATAATAATGACTTTAATACAAGGTATAAAAAAAGGAACACGTATAATTTTATTTAACTCACGACGTGGGATTTTATTTAGTTCTTGAAAGAACCAGACAGATGTGGAGAGAAAGAGGGAAGGAAAGGGAGAGAGGGAAGGAAGGAAGATGCTTGGGGGTGGGGTTGAAGATCTCAGCGAGGCCTTTGCACAATTACTGGCTCGTTCGGGTTGTTTTTGCCTTTGCAGAGCCGGGTCGATAGGCTTGCTGGATTTCCTCCTCCCTCTCCAAAGCTACATCCCTGCGGGCGAGCTTAGCCCCCGCCTGGCCTCCCACCGCCCCGCCCCTCCCTTGTGCTCAGTTTCCGGCCGCCCAGCGGTCTCCACGGCAACGAGGAGACGCGCTTTAGCACGGGTCAGCTCTGGGAGGGGAGGGTCCGGAGTGGGTGGGGGGCGGCACCTCCTCTGGGCTTCTTATCCCTTCTTTAGGCCTGAGCCCCCCACTCAGCTTCCCTGAAAAGCTACCGGAAACTAAAAATCCCTAGGCTACCCGTTTGAGGAATGTTGGTTTATGAATCCAAGTCCGAAAAGTCGAGTCTTCCAAGTGGAATGACCTCGCCGATGAGATATTTGTGTTCTGCAATTGGTAAAAGGTTTGTGTGTGTGTGTGTGTGTCTATGTGTGGGAGTGGGGCGGGGGCGGGGCGGGGAGGATTATCCTCGAAATGAAAACCTCAAATGTTCAGCATTCTTACAAAAATTGCCAACCCCTGAGCAGTTCCGCTGTGGTTATTTTAGATTACTCAGATCTCTGGCAGCGGAGAGCCTTCTCCAGCCGCCCCAGAACAAACGATAATCACAGCTCCCATTTTTATACGTGTTTAAAAGAGATGAAAATCCAAAAAGGATGGGGGAAGAAAGCAAAACGTGGCCCAGATCTCTCTACCCAGCTACACTTGGTTGCCACTTTAAAAAATAATACTACTGAGCCACCCAGGAGCCCTGCTTGTGTTCCCTCTCTCGCTGTGTCTCTCTGTGTCAAATAAATAAATAAAATCTTTTTAAAAAATAAAAAATACTAAAAGTGACACACACACGTTAAGAAAATGAAGTTCCAGAAAAGTATAAAATGAAAAACAAGTCTCCCTCTCCCAGCCTCCAGCCTCCAGCCCTCTTCCAGCAAAGTAATCACAGTGAAATAGCTCTGTATTTTTGCAGGAAGAAAAAAAATGCTTAAACGTGTAATTTTAGAATTTACCCCAGGGGATTTTTCACATTATCCTGAATTATTTTTATCATGGTGCTTACCACTTCCTAGTATTTTCTTATTTATTTATTCTTTCTTATTTGTTGTCTCACTATTTGTTGTCTCACTATTCAAATACTCGATCCATGAGGGGATATTTGTCTGGTTTGGTCACTGCCGAATTCTCAGAACCTAGAATGGGGCTGGTAGGTGCTCAAAATATTTGTTGAGTGAATGAACGAGAGGATTGTGCTAGATCTATTACTATAAATTTTGCTTTTTTCACTGAATAGCTGGGCTTGAAGTCTTTCCATATCTGTGTATGTAGATCAGTGTTGGTTTTCTTTTTTTGTGACCATTTCCACCCTTCCTTGGGTATGCCCGAAAGTAGGGTGCATGAGAATACTGATGATTCGCTTTGATCAAGCTCCTACTTTCTCCCTTTCCCCTTGCATTTTTTCTTTTACTCCTTACAACCCCTCTTTTTTTTTTCTTTAAGATTTATTTACTTATTTGGGGGGGGGCATAGGGAGAGAGAGAATCTCTAGCAGACTCTGCGCTGAGCTCAGAGGTGGTGGGGGGGGGGCTCAATTTCACGACCCTGAGATCATGATCCTGAAGTCATGACCTGAGCTGAAAGCACGAGTCTGATGCTCTAACAGACTGAGCCACCCAGGTGCCCCACTCTTTACAACCCCTCTTAAGCAAGTATTTATTCCCATTTTCCAGATGAGAAAAAATGAGGCCAAAGAAAGCCACACAGCTAGTAAGTGACAGAGCTTTGAATCACTCAGGCTCCTTAGATTCCAACCCCTATACTCTCATGCTTCCTTTATTTTCCCAGTTGCCTATGGTGGCTAGGGGATGGAGAGCAAGGTTGGTGAGCAGTCTCTGAAGACTTCTCTCCCAGGTGACATTTGTAACTTTAGCGTAGTCACTGGATTTGTCCTCAGTCTCAACTGCCCAGAAATCAGATCCCTGTCTAGAATGAACGGGATATAAATTTTCTGTACTTTTTAACCGTTGGGTTCATCGACAGCACATAGTAGGTCCTCACGAAATATAGCAGGAAGCAGCCTTATTGTTCACACTCTGGCCTCCAGAACCAGCCATGTAGTTGGGCCACGCCTGCCTCTCACCTCTTCAACACTAAAATCTGGAGGCTGTTTGGTGAGCATGGAAGCAAAGCCGACAGAATAGCTGTATATTTGAAAAATCGTTCGTTCATTTATCCATTCATTCATTCGTGTGGCACATTTCTTTAAAGCAGTGATTCGCAAATCTGGTTGTACATTAGAATCACTAGCGAGAGTTTTGGAAATCACGATTTCCCGAGTGCAACCTACTGAATCGGAGCATTTAGGGTGGGGGTGGGGTGGGGTACTGCATTACAAAAATAATCTTCCCGAGTGACTGACAGGAGGTGATGGTTGGTGGGGCTGAGCAGAGGCAAGAGAGGAACTTGGCCATCTGGAAATACCACACAGCACCTGCAAACCAGCCAGACTGGAAATGAGGGTTTCTCCACTTTTAACAACATAGAGGGACCCTTAAAGGGGGTGAGGGGTGGGAATCTCAGAGATCTTGTAATAGTTTGGATAATGGCTACCCCCGGATTTCAGGCTCGAATCCCTGGAGTTTGAAAATGTTACTTTATTTGGAGAAGGATCTTTGCAGATGTAATGAAGGATTTGGAGATGAGACTACCCTAGACTTTCTGGGCGGGACATCAGGAGTGTCCTCATAAGAGAGAAGCTGAGAGAGATAACAGGCACAGAGGAGAAGCCATGAGGAATCAGAGGAGGGGTGTGACCACGGAGGCAGAGACTGGGGTGATGTGGCCACGAGCCAAAGAACACCAGGAGCCACCAGAGGCTGGAAGAGGCAAGGAAGGATCCTCCCCTAGAGCCTTCAGAGGGAGCTCAGCCTTCTCGAGACCTTGATGGTGGACTTCTAGCCTCGAGGGAATAAACTGCTGTTGTTCTGAGTTGCCCAGTTTGCAGTGATTTGCTACAGCAAGCACAGGGAACAAATATAGGATCCCCCCTCCCCCAGTGTGGCCGCTAATCCCCCAGACTCCAGTGAGGAAAGTTCCAAATTAAAACATCCAAGTTTTATTCTGTGACCTTGTCTCTCAAGAACCATTATCCCCAAAGTGAAATATTGTGCAGTCTCCTGACCCCCGGAATCAGGTATGGGTGATGAGAACCTTAGAAGGGTTTTCAAATGCCCGCTGCCCCCGCCTGCAGAACTTCCCTCTGCTGCCTGCCCCCCTGCACCCCCAGCCTCACCCCAGGGTGATCCAGAGGTTAGATGTCCCTTTTCTCAGGAGTCTAGGAAACCTTTGGCAGTGCATACCTAACTCCCCCATAAAGATGCGTCTTTCTGCGTCTTCATGACCGCCCTCAGCAGTGGGTACTATTATCAACCCATTTCACAGATGAGGAGATTGAGGCATGGAAATGAAGTCATTCCCCCAGGCAGCCCACCTCCCAACTGCCCCACTCTTGTTTTCACTTTTTTTTAAAAAAAAAAAAGCTCAGCTCTATTGGAAGTATAATTTATGTCTTATACAATGTACCCTTTTTAATGTCCCATGTGGTAAGGTTGATTGATTGACTTTAGAGAAAGAGGGAGGGAGAGAATGCATGCACAGGGGGGAAGAACAGAGGGAGAGGGAGGGAGGGAACCCTAAGCATCTTCCACGCCCAGTGCAACCTCGACATGGGGCTCTATCGCACGACCCTGAGATCATGACCTGAGCCAAAGGACTGACGCTTAAGACTGAGCCACCCAGGTGCCGCTCCAGAGCCTATGTTTTTAACGCACGGTACATACTCTCTTTGCTGCAAAGAAACTGTGGCATGGGTAGTATTAGCCCCATTTTACAGATAAGGAAACTGAGGCCCAGAAAGGTGAAGTCACCTCCCTGAAGGCACACAACCAGTTGGTGGCAGAGTCAAGATTTGAACCCAGGTCTGTCTGCGCAGCTCTGAATCCCTGGATATTTGGCATATTCACAGAGCCCAAGAAAATAGGACATGTCGGGTGCCTGGGTGGCTCAGTTGGTTAAGCGACTGCCTTCGGCTCAGGTCATGATCCTGGAGTCCTGGGATCGAGTCCCGCATCGGGCTCCCTGCTCAGCAGGGAGTCTGCTTCTCCCTCTCCCTCTCCTCCCTCTTGTGCTCTCTCTCTCTCTCAAATAAATAAATAAAATCTTAAAAAAAAAAAAAAGAAAATAGGACATGTCACACCAGGGGGTGTCCATCATGTGCCCTGTTGATGTTAGGGCACAGATTGGGTACTGTCTCCCGAGGGGTGTACTCACTTGGTGTACTCACTACTTTGCCCAGGTTCCAAGACAGCCTTTTGTCAGAACACAGGGAACATACTGTCTTCTGAGGAAGCTGGGCACACGTTTAGTTCAGGAATCTGAGATCTAAAACCAGGCTAATGCGTTCTTCGTCAATGCAAAACGCAGCAGTCAACTGGACCCAGGATCCCAGTGGCCAATGCTTAATAGCTGCCTCCCTCTTGGCCACTGTGCCAAGTCATTCATATGTCAGAATGGGTATACTCCTCCCCACACCTGGTGAAATAGGTTACCACTATCCCCATTTTACAAGTCAGCAACCTGAGGCACAGGAGGTTCAATGGCTTGCCCAGGCTCATCAAGCTTTGGGAAGTGGAGAAGTCAGGACTCGAACCCAGGCCATATGTCCAACTCTTCACTCCAAACCTCCACACGCCAGGCAGAGGCCTCTGCTGTTTTGTTTGGCAGGTTGCCTAGTGAGCAAGCCAATTAGAGGAATTTCAGATTCAGTTCCCCTATTCACATAATAGATATTTATCTGTGTTCTATGTTTATTACTGTAATGACCGTGTCTTTTTATTTCCCATATTCTGACGCTTGGGTATCTGCGGCCTGGCTGACTCTTGAGGGACTCGTTTCTTCCCGCAGAAACCATAATAAAAGCTTTTGCCCGTGGTTCCCCCTCTCCTCCCTCTGCCTCCTAACCAATGCTGGTGCTTCCTCATGTGGCACCCCATGGTGTGACATGTCCTATTTTCTTGGGCTCTGTGAATATGCCAAACTATCTTTTCTTTCTTTCTTTCTTTCTTTCTTTCTTTTTTAAAGATTTTATTTATTTATTTGACAGAGAGAGAGAGAGGGAACACAAGCAGGGGGAACAGCAGAGGGAGAGGGAGAGGGAGAAGCAGACTTCCCGCAGAGCAAGGAGCCCGATGCGGGGCTCGATCCCAGGACCCCGGGATCATGACCTGAGCCGAAGGCAGACGCTTAACCGACTGAGCCACCCAGGTGCCCCATCTTTCTTTTTTTTTTAATAAAGATTTTATTTATTTATTTGAGAGAGAATGAGATAGAGAGAGAGCATGAGAGGGGGGAGGGTCAGAGGGAGAAGCAGACTCCCTGCTGGGCAGGGAGCCCAATGCGGGACTCGATCCCGGGACTCCAGGATCATGACCTGAGCCAAAGGCAGTCGCTTAACCAACTGAGCCACCCAGGCGCCCCCCAAACTATCTTTTCAATGACAGTCATCTCCTGGTCTCTTGGCCTTACCATTCCTAAATAAAAATAAAACCTGTATTAAAACAATCGCCCCTGTATATGTATTTCTGGGGTACCTACTATGTGCCAGGCAGAGTGCTGGGCTGCGGGGATACCGCAAGCAATGAGACAGACCCAGCTCCGCTCCCTGGGAGCTCATAGTCTTACAAGGAAGCGTAATATTAAACAAAGATCTACACAAATAAATTAATCACCATCGAGAGACACACCAAGCCAGAAAAATACAGGGGAGCTATGAGGAGATAAAAGAGGGGGAATAGGGCGCCTGGGTGGCTCAGTTGGTTAGGCGACTGCCTTCGGCTCAGGTCATGATCCCGGAGTCCTGGGATCGAGTCCCACATCGGGCTCCCGGCTTGGCAGAGAGCCTGCTTCTCCCTCTGACCCTATCCCCTCTCATGCTGTTTCTCTCTCTCTCTCTCTCAAATAAATAAATAAATAAAATCTTTAAAAAAAAAAAGAGGGGGAATAATCCATCTTGGGGTGGCGTGGAAGGCTTCCTGGAAAAAGAGACCTGAGGGGTAAGAGTCAGTGGGAGTCATGTAAGAGCATCCTAGGCAGAGGCAACAACAGGGACAAAAGTTCTGAGGTGGGAGGGAGCATGTCCTGGGGTGGCTAGGGTGTTGTGAGATGGGGTGCTGAGGCAGGCAGGGGTCAGTGGGCTATACAGATGTTGAACTTTCTTCTCAAGAGGGATGGAGTAAGCAGAGGAGTGACCAAACTGACTGATTTGTCATTGTAGAAGGATCCAGCAGTGCCGGAAAACAGGGAGCCCGGTAGCCAGAGTGCAGGGAAGAAATACCCAGACCTCTCTCTCGTCCTGCTGACTCCTGCCGCCGCCTCGCATTGGCTGATCCCGACTGGAAGTCATTGGGCAAAGGAGCTTCTGTAATGCAGTGCACGGAGGTGGCCTCCCAGGGTGCGGAGCAGAGTGCAGAAGCACAGAGAGGCAATTTGGGGAACCCATGGAGAATCACCAGCGCCAGCCCCATGGGAATCACATAGAGGTTGGCCTCTCAGAGGTTCAGAGCCCTCCTTCAGAATCCCTGACCCTCGGCGAGCACTGTTGAAGGAGCGGCAGAGAGACCCAGCCCTGTGTCAGGAGCACAGACTGTCCTCAGAAAGACCTGGGCTTCCGGCCTTTTGAGCTTTCCTGTGTGGCTTTAGGCAGGTCACTTAACCTTTCTGAGCTTCCTTTTCCTTATCCATAGAGTGAGATGAAGATCATAATAGTAGAACATCTCATAATCACTAATCTCCTTTTCTGAAATCCAACAAACTCAGAAAGCTTTGCATCACCCCCTCCCTCCAGAAAAGTAAGGGATAAAATTTAGAGGCAAGATCTAGACTGACATGAGGCTATTTATAGTCCTAATTTATTTCCCTTCATATCAATATCCTATATTTCCCTACAGAATAGTAATGGATTTGATTATGCTAGTTGCTCAAACCCGCTGCCCATGGGGTGAATTACACAGTTTTAGATATAGTCACTGTATCAGTTTTCTGAAATCTCAAACTCTTTGAATTCTTTTTTTTTTTTTAAGTTTATTTAAGTAATCTCTACACCTGATGTGGGGCTCGAACTCACAACCGTGAGATCAAGAGTCACATGCTCTTCCAACTGAGCCACCCAGGCACCCCTATTTTTCCCTTTTAAAAAAGATTTATTGGGCGCCTGGGTGGCTCAGTTGGTTAAGCGACTGCCTTCAGCTCAGGTCATGATCCTGGAGTCCCGGGATCGAGTCCCACATCGGGTTCCCTACTCGGCGGGGGGTCTGCTTCCCCCTCTGCCCTCTTCCCTCTCGTGCTCTCTGTCTCTCATTCTCTCTCTCTCAAATAAATAAATAAAATCTTTTAAAAAATAAATAAATAAATAAATAAAAAAGATTTATTTATGGGCACCTGGGTGGCTCAGTTGGTTAAGCATCTGCCTTCGGCTCGGGTCATGTTTGGGATCGAGCCCCGCATCGGGGTCCCTGCTCAGCGGAGAGCCTGCTTCTCCCTCTCCCACTCTCCCTGCTTGTGCTCTCTCTCTGTCTCAAATAAATAATAAAATGAAATTTAAAAAAATAAAAATAAGAAAGATTTATTTATTTGAGAGAGAAAGAGAGAGAGCATGGGCTCACGTGCGTGAGTGAGGGGAGGGGCAGAGGGAGAGACAGAGAGAATCTCAAGCAGACTCCCCACTGAGCGTGGAGCCCAACGTGGGGCTCTATCGCATGACCTTGAGATCATGACCCGAGCTGAAATCAAGAACTGGATGCTTAACCGACTGAGCCACCCAGGCGCTCCTAGATAATTTTTCCAAATTAGATCTAGCATGGAATCCCCCAACACATCAAAGAGCATACTGTGATTGCATTCACATACATTTATTTTATAAGTTCATATTTGTACAATAGAGCATCAACCACAAAGAACAGTGAAGATTTTTAACGGAACCCACTCTTGAAAATGGGGGTTTACCAAGGCCAGCTGTGGGCATCTCTCAGCAAATTCTTAGGATTTGCTGTGTGCCAGCCAGGTATTGACTCACACAGATAACTGGCTTCAAATGGCAACCGGTTGACCCAACTGCTTGCGTCGCTATGTCAGGAAACTCTTCCAGAAAACCTCGAGAAGGGGTAGGAGATTGGATTTTAGGGGCAACATTGAACATTGACACACACTCAGATTGTGTATCACACATATGGATGTTGTATGGGAAGCACCCAAAACCCACAATAAGCACAAATATACAATCTTGATACTGCAGTAAGACGGTAAGGAATGTCACACTGTCCCTTGTTAGGATACAACGACTCTGCCTTGATGGGAGAACAGCATGCAACAAGCTAATGTGCCTGAGGTCTTACTGAAGCTCAGACTCTGAGGAAACAGCGAACACAGTAACACAATACACCGTGAGTGCAGGGAGTGCGGTTGCCTGCGCTGGAAACTTACAAGGGAGAAAAAGATCAGTAGGGAGCTACAAACTTGTAGGCCATCTAGATGCACTTGCAAGAAGAGTAAATATATACGTGGGGATGGCAGGAAAAGCTTTATCCCGACCACTGCACAAAAGAAAAGGATGGTGAGGCTGATGATTCAGAGTCAGCTGGGGGAGTTTACAGAAATCAGAGTCAGGTTTTTAGGGTGTCAACGTACGTGAACTCTAAAAATTCCTTCTGTCTTGACACTTGCTGGGGATGCAAGGACCTAAGAGGAATTTCTGACTGCCTGAGGGTGGATCCGTTGCCTGCACCCTGGCTGCCAAGGTGAAGGGGTGGGTAGAGAGAGAATCTCCACCTTTTGGCTCTGCTAGGGGGGCCTCAGGGGGTAGCCTCACAGAAATAAGAACAGGGGTTGGATGCTGGAATTCACAGATGTGACTGATACCCACCACATTAATACGTTGGGGGTCTCCACTATCATGATTTGACAGGTGAGAATCTGAGCTTCTGAGTGTGTGTGTAAATTGCATTTTTTTAAATATTTTTTTAAAAGATTTTATTTATTTATTTGAGAGAGAGAATGAGAGACAGAGAGCATGAGAGGGAGGAAGGTCAGAGGGAGAAGCAGACTCCCTGCCGAGCAGGGAGCCCGATGCGGGACTCGATCCCGGGACTCCAGGATCATGACCTGAGCCGAAGGCAGTCGCCTAACCAACTGAGCCACCCAGGCGCCCCTGTAAATTGCATTTTTTAAAAACCAAAGAAATTCAGCCCAAACCTTTGCAAATCCCTGAACTAATGGAAGTTTGCAAATTCGCAGACCAAATGCCCTGAATAAGAGCTCTGTCTACCCATGGACGTTTGGATTTTACCTGATTCATTTCTTTGTTTTTGTTGTTCTTCACCATGGGGGACTCAAAGTTAATGCCGTTAATGGGTAACTCTTGAAGGTGACCTCTTAATTATTTACCTCCTTTTGGACTATTTCCTGAAAATCTTGCCTTTTGTTCTTTAGAGTGGGGTGCCCCCTCTGCCCAAATCAGAGCTTCTGGAATTGAATTTGGGGAGACCCATATCCTAATCCCAGGGGCCAATCAGAGCAGAAGAGTCCCATGTCTGACCATCCCTTGTAAGGGAGACTGAGTGTGTACAGGACAGCGACAGCTTTTGACAGAGTCAAACACAGAGCCCTGAGCTCCTCAGGTGTGGCAAGCAGGCAACTCACTTCGTCAGGCATGGTTTCTGCAAATCAGGGTGGCCCACTCGGGACGAGTTTGTGCCAGAAGTACCTTCAAGGTCCATCCTTTTAAGAGACCAAAAAAACAGGTCTAGACTTTGCAATGGCAGGATCTCCAGCAGTGCCCAAATCTAGAAGGGTCTGTGTCTCTTCCTGGCAACACATACTCAGCAAGAGGGGCTGTCCCTGACATCAGGACTCAGGGGGTGCTGAGGGGGGGGATAGCGGCTTTTCTCCAGAGCAGGGATCTCCCCAACATGGTCCTCCTGCTTGGCTTTTCCTCAGCTCTGGCAAGAGACCTGCAAACCCTTGGAATCCCCGACCCTGTTCCTCCTCTTCCGTTTCCTTCAAACACCTGCTCACGCACGGTGGGGAGGGGGAGACAGCCCGAGGTCTCCATGGCAACGGTCGGGATGATGTGCTTCTCTGCCAGGACTGCGACCTCCCGGCTGGTCCCTTGGGGTCTCCAGGTTGTTAGACGTTGTTTGCGGGTTCTTCACTCAAAAGGTATCCTCACCCACTCAAATAATACTCACACACACACTCAGGTGTTACTCCCACAGTCACACGTTGCCCACAACTACTCAGATATTACCCGCTGTAACTCATGTTACCTTCAGACTCAGATGCTACCCACACACTCAAATGGTACCACGCTCACTCATGTATTCAAGTTACTCAGATGTTACTCACCTACTCAGACATTAATATGAGTGCCACGAGGGCAAGATTTGTCTATTTGTTCCCTACTGTATGCCCAGTGCCTGAAAGAGCATCTGGTACACTGTGGGCGCTCAGAAAACATTTGTTGAGTGACTGAGTGATCCATACTCAACCAGATATTACCTACATCTACTCAAACGGTACCCATGTCCACTCAGATGTACCCCAGTAACTCACATGTTCCCCAGTCTCTATGAGTGCCGTGAAGGCAGGGATCTGTGTTGGATTTGCGTGCAATAGATATCTGCAGAATGAATGAATGAATGAATGGCCCACGCTCAACCAGACGTTACCCCCATCACTCAGATGTAATCCACAAGTTAACTCAGATCAAAATGCCCTCCCCTCATTCACACTAGTCAGATGTTCCCCATCACTCAGATGACACCCATTCTCAAAGCGACCCACACACCTGAGTCATACTCCCCACCCTCACCCCCATACTCTCCACACTCACTCAAATTCCCCAAACTAATTCAAAGGCTACCTCCCCTTCCTGTCATTCCCCCCCCCCCCCCCCCCGATGTCACCCCCCCCCCCCCCGCCCCTGCCGCCTCCCCACCTCACCTCACAGCTTCTTGTCAGATGCATGGTGCCGTCGACGGCTTTTCTTGTGCTTTCGCTTGCCTCTCTTGTCATCTCCAGCCTTGCTCTGCTTCTCCACCGAGGCCGGAGGTGGCGCCCCGTCGGCGACCGCGGGGGCCCCGGCCCCCGCCTTCTCCCCAGGCCCGGGCACCCGGCACTTTCTGGCAGGCAGCTCTCTGGGGCCCATCACTGTTGGGCACAGTTCCTGCCTCAGGACCCGGGCCACATCCTCCACCGTCCTGCCCTCACTCTGCAGGAAGAGGTTCAACTTGGTCAGGAATTCTATGTCCTGCTTCCGGGGCATGTAGACCACTCTCCACATGCCGCCCTTGCCCTTGATCTCCCTGGGGATCACGGCATAATTGATGTCCTCCTCCAGCCTAATGATGGCTGCCTTGGATCTCTCTTCTTCCAGAAACGCCTTCCCGGCCACTTCGAACTTGCCCAGGGGCTTCAGGGGGACCCGTATGATCTCTTCGAACTCCTCATGGTTGCAGTCTTCCGGTATACCCAGGATCATCAGGGACTTGTAACTGTCCACCTCGAGCGCCTTGCACCCGTGCTCCAACAGAGCAATGTCCTTGACCCCGAAGAGCATCTTGCCCAGCTCTCGGAGGCAGGAGTATGCTCGCTGGTGCACACCTGAGCTGCCTCGAGAATCCACAAAATTATCCAGGATGCCACGATCCCTTCCCAAAGGCTAAGTAGGAGAGAGGCCTCACGGGCCCGATTTGTCCCTCTAGTGGAGGATGTCCCTGGCCCTGCCCGCAGGGCTGCAGTGTCCAGCCCTCTGTAACCTTCCCCGGAGAGGGCTCTTGGGAATGCCCAGGGACTTACGCACAGTGAAACAGAGGTGGCGTCTGCCAGCTGGCTCGTGGGTCCCGAGTCTGGGCAAGGCCACACTGAGGAGGGTCTGAAGATGCACCTCCCCTTTCTTGGCGATGGTCTCCAAAGGTCTCACCCGTCCTCGCAGTCTCAGCAGATCTGGGACGGCGCGTCTCCCTGGGGCTGCGGCCACCGGGGTGTCGTGGATGGGGGCCCAGAAAGCAGGGTGGCTGGTCTCTCGCGGCTGGCCCAGAGGGCTGCCCTCAGTGCCCTGTGGCCCCGGCGAAGACAAGGATGTGGTCTCTGCACTTGCTCCCGCAGTGACGTCACCGCCTCCTTCCGCGGCTCTGCGGCCCAGAAGTCTCCATGGCAACCGCTGGAGCATCGCCTCTGCCATTGGCCGGGGCCAGCCGCATTGAAATCAGAGTCCAAGGGGGTCACTCAAGGGTGAGGGGTCAGCCACCTTGCCTTCAAAAGCACCCTCCCTTCTCCTTAGAGAAAATGGCTGATTCCAGGGGAGAGGGGACAGAGAAGATACAAGAGGAGCCTGGAACATCCTTTTTTTTTGGCGGGGGGCGGGGGGGGGGGGCTGGGGGGTCAGAAAGTAAGGAAATGCTCAAAGAATGATGAGAACAGGTGGAAGGACAGAGAGCCAGCTTGAAGGGCTCCCACTGGCCAAATCTGGGACAATTTGAGCATCAGTGTTAAAAAATGAGATCATAAACCCCTTGATAAAATAAAAATCCACGGGTCTGTGGACATATTAATAAATGCATAAATGGAAAGTTTGGGTGGAAGAATGTGGGCTGTACGTTGTCTCACATAAAACTTACAAATCAAAGGGAACAAGAGTCTTTACCTTGGAATATCCTTGTTTGTAGGACACACCCAACAACATTCAGGGCACCATACTGGCAATTTTCTCACAAAATTGTTCAGGAGGGAAAAGAGTTCTTTGTACTGTACTTGCAACTTTCCTGTAAGTTTGTGATTGCTTCAAATATATTTTTAGAAAAAAGAAACGCCCTGCACATGTGATCACCTTCACGATGTCCATTTCTCCCCTTCCTACCCCAGTAATCAAAAGCCATCAGATTTGAGTTGGATCAATATCCTCCAAACTCCCGGCTTCAGACTGGGTCAATGAATGGCTGGAACTAATCAGCATAATCCCCTCCCCCCCTCCCCCCCGCCACAGTGATTGGTTCAGAAATGGTCACCTAGGTAACCCAGGCCTAAGCCAATCAGTGTGTTTTATCTCCCTGCTCACAGAGATTGGTGAAGGGCTGGATACAACTCAGTCCAATTAGAATGAAGCTTCGGATATTTGAGACTAGTTATGAGGAGAAATATACTCTTTCCCCCTAGATGTGAAATAATGAATATGGGAGCTGCAAGAGGTCATCTTGAAACCATGAAAGAAGCCATTCTGAGGATGAATTCCACATCCAGAGGAAAGCAGAGCTGAATCACAGAGAAACCAAGCCATTGTCCTGACGTCATCACATACTTCTGGATCAAACCATGCCTGAAACCTATCCCTCTGAAACTTTTTTTTTTAACTTTTTAAGTGAAATACAACATTTATAATGAGAAGTGCACAAGTTATAAAGGAAAATCTGTAAACTGAACACATCGTGTAACCAGTACCCAAATCCAATAAATGAACATCATCAGCATTCCCAGAAGGGTGTCCTCTGCTTTCTCCAAGTCACTATATCCTGTCAAGGGTAGCCACATTCCTGACTTTCAATGGCATAGATCCCTTTTTTCTGGTTTTTTATTTTACATAAATGGAATCACATATTATGTACTCCACGTTTCTTGGTGACCATATACGTCCGGATCTGTCGGTTATAAGTCTAGGCAGATGCTAAGCTGTAGTAGATACTCCGAGTTTCCCAAGGTAATTGTATCATTTTATACTCCCCTAGTAGCACTTGAGAGTTCCAATTCCTTCATATCCTCACTGACACTAGTTATTGCCAGAATTTTCCACTTTGGCAACTCGGGTGTGTATCTCCTTGTGATGTCTCCTGAGTGGAATCTCGTTGTGTTTTTAATTTGAATGTTCCTGATGGCCAGTGACATTGAGGATACTTTTTCAGAGGCATGTTGGCCATTTGGATATTTTGTGAAGTCTGTTAAAGTCTTTCACTTAAAAAAAAAATTAGATTGTCACATTTTCCTTATTGATTTGTAATTAATGTAATCTGCATATTGTCTTGATTGTTTTAAGCTGGTCTGACTTGGATTTTCTGTAACTTGTATCCAAAATGCAGCTTCATTAACAAGGAAAGACTCCCAAGTATTTACTTCATTCAACATTTTGCTTTGTCTTTTTCACACCTTATAAGTATCGTGACCATGATTATATTATATTATATTACGTAGGCACAATATTGGGCTAGCATTTTTTTTTTAAAGATTTTATTTATTTGACAGAGAGAGACACAGTGAGAGAGGGAACACAAGCAGGGGGAGTGGGAGAGGGAGAAGCAGGCTTCCCGCCGAGCAGAGAGCCCGATGTGGGGCTCGATCCCAGGACCCTGGGATCATGACCTGAGCCAAAGGCAGGCGCTTAACGATGAGCCACCCAGGCGCCCCTGGGCTAGCATTTATTATGAAATTTCTCTTCTCTCTCTCTCTTTCTCTTCCCTAAATTTCAAAGACACCTCTCCAACTCTCAAAGTATTTCCTCCTCTGGGTCATCCTGGGAGCTGATGGGACAAGTAGAATGTGTGAACTTGAGGGCAGGACTGACAGGGACCTGGGGGTGACCCAGGATGCAAAAAGCCCTTTAACTGGGGCACCTGGGTGGCTCAGTCATTAAGCGTCTGCCTTCGGCTCGGGTCATGATCCCAGGGTCCTGGGATCGAGCCCCGCATTGGGCTCCCTGCTCCGCGGGAAGCCTGCTTCTCCCTCTCCCACTCCCCCTGCTTGTGTTCCTGCTCTCGCTATGTCTCTCTCTGTCAAATAAATAAATAAAAAATCTTTAAAAAAAAAAAAGCCCTCTAACTGGAAGTCAACCTGAACTACACATTTGGCCTCTCCAGGAGACCCTACACCTAGCACCTCACGATGGCCCCCCCACCCATCTGTGAGCACCCATACTGAATGATTGGTGTGTTACCTCCGTGAGAACGCCAGGCATAGATAGAGTGACCTTGGACAATGTCTTGGGGATGGTCCATTGTTAGCTGGAGGGAATTGTTTAGGTCAGAGGCCACCAACTGCAAGCCTACAGAAGAAAATACAGATTTCTGACTTCCCTTAAAAATGAAAGAATCTGGGGCGCCTGGGTGGCTCAGTTGGTTAAGCGACTGCCTTCGGCTCAGGTCATGATCCTGGAGTCCCGGGATCGAGTCCCGCATCGGGCTCCCTACTCGGCGAGGAGCCTGCTTCTCCCTCTGACCCTCCCCCCTCTCATGCTCTCTCTCTATCTCGTTCTCTCTCTCAAATAAATAAATAAAATCCTTAATAAAAAAAAATGAAAGAATCTGTCAAAATAGACTCTCATTCTCATCCTATTAAAATCTGTTGAGGTCGAGAAGCTTCTGCCTCTCTTTAATGGAGTGCCTGCTCTCTAGTTTTTCACAGATCCTATCAGCCCCAATTGCAGCCCACCCTGCTCTACGTATGCATCTACACTATCTACCTTGTCTCTGTAGGTGCTAGAATTTGAGATACCTAATGTACATCGTTAACTTTTTTTTTAAAAGATTTTATCTATTTATCTGACAGAGAGAGAGACAGCGAGAGAGGGAACACAAGCAGGGGGAGTCGGAGAAGGAGAAGCAGGCTTCCCGCGGAGCAGGGAGCCCGATGCGGGGCTCGATCCAGGACCCTGGGATCATGACCTGAGCCGAAGGCAGATGCTTAACGACTGAGCCACCCAGGCGCCCCACCATTAACTTTTTTTAAATATTAATTCACCCCTCAACATCTTTGAATTATTCTCCACAGAGGGATTTTTTTAATTTAATTTTTTTTCCACAGAAGGATTTAAACACTGACTAATGGTGGAGATCCAGGTCATCCTGAGCACAGAAACCTTCACTTCTGTGTTGAACTCCCACACAGCAGGAGTTGGGGGGGAGTGCAGCCTGGCTGGGAGGGGGCAGCCAGGCTGTGCCCCCGCCCCAGAGAGTCTCCAGCCCCCTCCCAGCCAGGCTGCGCCCCCCTCTCCCCACTGTGTGTGTGAATGAATGGATAAAAAAAAATGTGGCATATATACATGAATTCATATATACATAAGTATTACTCAGCCATTAAAAATCGGGGTGCCTGGATGGCTCAGTCAGTTAAGCATCTGCCTTTGGCTCAGGTCATGATCCTAGGGTGCTGGGATCAAGTCCCGCATCGCATCAGGCTCCCTGCTCAGTGGGGAGTCTGCCTCTCCCTCTGCCCCTCCCCCTGCTCATGCTCTCTCTCAAATAAATAAATAAAATCTTAAAAAAAAAAAGAAGGAAATTATGCCATTTGAAACAACATGGATGGATCTTGAAGGCATTATGTTAAGTGAAATACGACAGAGAAAGACGAATACCTTATGATCTCACTTATATGTGGAATCTTAAAACAAAAAAAACCCAAAACAACCCAAAATGAACTCCTAGATACAGAAAATATTTTATTGGTTGCCAGAGCTAAGTTAAAGTAGTCAAAAGGTATACACTTCCTTATCATGGAACACTACATCTGAAACTAATGATGTAATGTATGGTGATTAACATAACAATAAAAAAATTTTTTTTAAAGTATACACTTCCTGTTACAGGATAAATAACTCCTGGGGACGTAAGGTACGGCATGGTAAGTATAGTTAGTACTACCGTATTGCGTATTTGAAAGTTGCTAAGAGAGTAGATCTTAAAAATTTGCATCATAAGTGGGCGCCTGGGTGGTTCAGTCGTTAAGCGTCTGCCTTCGGCTCGGGTCATGATCCCAGGATCCTGGGATCGAGTCCCACATCGGGCTCCCTGCTCAGCGGGAAGCCTGCTTCTCCCTCTCCCACTTCCCCTGCTTGTGTTCCTGCTCTCGCTCTCTCTCTGTCAAATAAATAAATAAAATCTTTAAAAAAAAATTTGCATCATAAGGAAAAAAATTTTTGTAACTATGTGTAGTGATGGATGTTAAAAAAAAAAGTATGTCATAGATTAATGAATCCTTGGGGCTCCGTTGCATTTCCCTGGGATTATGCACATTCCAAGTTGAGAAGCAGGAGACAGAATGGTTCATTTATTCAATCCCCCAATATTGACTGAGAAGTTTCCTTGTTCTAGGCTCTGGGCCATGTGCTGGGCATACTTGAGTGAGTGAGACAAGCTCTGCTTTTAGGAGCTCGGTCTGGTGGTTAGGACAGACTAGGTCAGTCTGTTTACCGTCAGATGGAGAAGCCCTGTAATTATCATGAACATGTGTTCTGATCGCCAGTGTATGAATGAAGTACTGACCCAAGATGGATGAACCTTGAAGACATCATGCTAAGTCAAAGAAGCCGGACACAAAAGACCACATGTTGTATGATTCCACTTGGATTAGATATCCAACATAGGTCTGCCTTCGACTCAGGTCCTGATCCTGGGGTCCTGGGATCGAGCCCCAAGTTGGGTTCCCAGCTCAGCAGGGAGCCAGCTTCTCCCTCTCCCTCTGCCCCTCCCCCCACTTGTGTGAGTGCACGTGCTCTCTCTCTCTCACACATAAATAAATTTTTAAAAAATCTTTAAAAAGATATCCAACATAGGTAAATCCAGAGGTAGAAAGTAGGTTAGTGGTTGCCAGGACTGAGCAGGGGAGAATGGACAGGATTTCCTTTGGGGGTGATGACAATTCTTGGAATTAGAGATACTGGTTGCACAAGATGGTGAATATACTAAATGCTGCTTATGCACACTTTATTTATTTATTTATTTATTTATGTGAGAGAGAGAGAGAATGAGAGAGAGCACATGAGAGGGAGGAGGGTCAGAGGGATAAACAGACTCACTGCCGAGCAGGGAACCCGATGCGGGACTCGATCCAGGGACTCCAGGATCATGACCTGAGCCGAAGGCAGTCGCTTAACCAACTGAGTCACCCAGGCGCCCGCTTATGCACACTTTAAAATGGTTCATTTTCCCAAAAAAAAAGATTCAGTTGTTTTTTTTAAGATTTTATTTATTCATTTGAGACACAGAGACATTAGAGAGAGAGAGAGCATGAGCAGGGGGAGAGGCAGAGGCAGAGGGAGAAGCAGGTTCCCCGCTGAGCCTGGAGCCCGATGTGGGGCTCGATCCCAGGACCCTGGGATCACGACCTGAGCCGAAGGCAGACGCTTCACTATCTGAGCCACCCAGGTGCCCCAAAAGGTTCAGTTTTATTATGTGAACTGCACCTCAGTTAAAAAAGAAATTTTTGGGGCTCCTGGGTGGCTCAGATAGTGAAGCGTCTGCCTTCGGCTCAGGTCGTGATCCCAGGGTCCTGGGATCGAGCCCCACATCGGGCTCCCTGCTCTGTGGGAAGCCTGCTTCTCCCTCTCCCGCTCCCCCTGCTTGTGTTCCCTCTCTCACTGTGTCTCTCTGTGTCAAATAAATAAAATAAAATCTTTAAAAAGTAAATAAATTTAAAAAAAAATTTTTTAATGACTCCATTTTTGGCTTGAATGATGGTGAGTCCATTCACCGTGACGGGGAAGCTTTAGGGAGAAATGAGCTGGGAGATCAGGAATCCCATTTTTAGAGGTCTTAAATTTGATACGCTTAGCAGACATCCAAGCAGAGTTAGAATATGAGCCAGGAGTTCAGGGGAGACATAGAGCAGGGACATAAATTTAGAAGTCATGGGGACATGGGAGGTATTTTAAGCCACGGGGCTGGATGAGATCATCTAGATCGAGAGTGTTCAGAGGGGAGAGAAAATGGCCCAGGCTCAACCCCCAGGGCCCCACCGGGGATCAATGTCAGGCAGAAGAGGAGAAATCATAGAAAGGGATTGTATAGGAGGGGAGGGACGGGAGAACCCCAAGAGTGTGAATTTGAAAAGCAAAGAGAGTTATAGCAAAAGATTGCAGTTAGACCAAATATCCATTCACAGAGGACAGTTTTGCATCCATAGAATGGATTATAGATAGATGATAGATAGATAGATAGATAGATAGATAGATAGATAGATAGATAGATAGATGATAGATATAGATATATATGGAGAGAGTTCTCTCTAGTCTAATATGGAAAGATTCCCCTTCTACGAAATGATGTGCTGAAATCCTCAAGAAGTATTGCTTACATAATAAAGCAACTTGTATGGCACTGTTGTTTTTTTTTTTGTTTGTTTGTTTTTAAAGATTTTATTTATTTATTTGACAGAGAGAGAGACAGCGAGAGCAGGAACACAAGCAGGGGGAGTGGGAGAGGGAGAAGCAGGTCTCCTGCCGAGCAGGGAGCCCGATGTGGGGCTCGATCCCAGGACCCCGGGATCATGACCTGAGCTGAAGGCAGACGCTTAACGACTGAGCCACCCAGGTGCCCCTATGGCACTGTTTTTTAAAGAAAAGCCAGGGGAGGTGTTACACAGGAAAAAGTAGCGAAGCACCTTCCCCAATGTCACACAGCTGATAAGAGGTGAGGCCCCTTGAAAACAGGCAGCAGAATCCCCATTCTAGACTCTACCACATAATGTCTGTGCTCACTGTCCACCCCCCCACCGGGCTCTGTTCTTAATAAAGGAAGATGGGAGACCTGCAGCTGCTGGGATTTGGGGCGGCAATAGGGGCACTTGAAGGTTGAAGGAGAGAGGAGAGTCACCAGCCACCGCCTTGGAGAGGAAAATTTACTAGAAAAATGAGTGGGTTTCACACTTGAGGTCTGTGGTACTGGATTTTCTGTGAAATCAGGAGGCTGGCTGTTTGAGGTTGGGTTTGTTTTTTGTTTTTTTTCCCCCTGCATGGGGGCAGGGAATGGCTTTTGCAGGGGGTGGGGGGAGGAGTGTGGCCCCTTCCCCAGTCCACAGTCCATTTGCACATCCACTGTCATTCCTGAGCCCTTGTGATCTGGCGCTGGCTGGCCCGTGTCCTTCCAACCGACCACCCGGATCTGCATGAGCTAAACTCTGGGAACCAAGCGTGTCCTCCAGGCTGAGGGGGAGGGAAAGGCCCGGAAGGGTGTTCACAGGCCAAGGTCCAAAGCAAACAAGTTCCGTTCCAGGAACAGGAGTTCTGTGGCAAGGGAGTGGAGCTACAGGGTTGGAGGGCCTCCGAAGCAGTGTGGGAAGTTGAGCCTGAGCACCAGAGAAAGCAGGGCCTGTGGTGGGTCCTCTCCCGCAGTCACAGTGAGGGACGATGGACTGGGGATTGTGGAGTGAGTGGGACCTGGGTTCAAATCTCAGCATTTGCGGGATCTAACTTGAGGAACTGTGATTGGCTGAATAAGGGCTTCCAGGGACAGCCACGTGCTAATCCTCAGAACCCTGTTGTCTTGCTTGGCAAAAGGGACCTCCCAGATGGGACCACATTAAGGATCTTTTTTTTTTTTTTTTTTAGATTTGATTTATTTATTTGAGAGAGAGAGACAGAGATAGCAAGCGGGGAGGAGAGGGAGAAGCAGGCTCCCCTCTGAGCAGGGAGCCCGATGCAGGACTCAATTCCAGGACCCTGAGATCATGACCTGAGCTGAAGACAGAGGCCTAACCAACTGAGCCACCCAGGTGCCCGTCACATTAAGGATCTTGAGATGCTCCTTGATCTAGGGGAGTCTTCCTGATGGTTCATAGACCTGGTTCCTTCCATTGTGGTTGGGAAGGCTGCAAAGAATTCTTGGGGGAAACTCTCACAGTGGGACACCCCGTAGGTCTGTCTGCTTCTTAGCCAGAAGCATTTGATAGCTCCCACTCCTCAAATCCAGTTTTCCAAAGCACTGAAAGCATTAGTGTAGTTCTATGAATTGTGGAATATAACAATTTGGATCCTTAGTCACAATAGTCAAGGAACAAACACAATGAGTTCTGATGAGTACCGTTTGGAAGCCAGGGGCTCAAATGGCAGTTGTGATCTTAAACAAACCGCAGCATTCGATTAATTTTGGTATCTTGTGTCCTTTGTATAGACCTAAGGAAAACTGACTTCCAAGATAAATAAACGAAAGGTTTAAAACACTAGTTTCGTTTTTATATAGAAAATTATAAAGAAGAAAAAGAAATTGGCAAAATCTCCCATGGTCCAGCAATGCCTGTGATGTTTCTTTAGGAAATGTTAACAGTCCTTGAGCATGGTAAGAAAATGCCTTTAGTACATCACTCAAGTGAAAGATATGACTACTTAATGTATGAGAGAGAGAGAGAGAGAGAAACTGAAGGCTAGCAGCTCAGGGCTGCTATGTGGCTCCACGATCATGAGAGACCCAAGCTCCTTTTAACTTGTGGCTCTGCCATTCTCTGTCAGATAGCTTCCACCTCATGGCCCAATATGGCTGCTGGAGCTCCAGTCATCACGAAAGAGGACAGACAAAGAGTCACTTCCTTCCCTTTTACAATACTTTCCAGAATCGGAAGTTAATAAATGATATTTCTAACAGCAACGGGGACAGAGCTCAGAGACGAATCACCTACGAAAAAGGGTAGGAAACAATGAGATATAGGGCAGGATCAGCATGGTCTATTTCACAAAGGTGTAAAAGTTTGGCCTCAGCCTTTGGAGAGCCAAGCGGCCATTTCTACCCCCTTGAACCCAACAGATCAGTGATGCTATGGTTGTCTAGGTGATCATCCCCCTAATCTCATTAGTGGTGGGGACCAGGCAGATGATTTCCATCTACTATCATTACCTGAACACACACTGTCCAAATGTTAATTGAATTCTTGATGTAATGAGGAGCAAAAATCTCCTCATGCTCTTTATATATTGAAAACTTTTCGGTTGAAATATAAAATAATTTGTACTTTAAGAGTAAGATGCTAAAATAATAAATGATTATTGTAAAAGCTGATTTTGTGACAAAAACAACTATGAAGGGCTTACACATATTTAAAGAGAGAAGTAGATGCAAATATTAGAGAATGTGGTGGCCACACACATTTTGGTGGTTTGTTTTTGTGTGTGTGTGTTTTTTTTTTTTTTTTGCTATACACATTTAAGAAGGACATAATGCCAAAGCCGAAATTGATTTTTTAAATAATAAAAGAACAAACAATAAAGATTGGACTTTATTGTGATTTATTATGATTCTAATCTTTCTGAATGATTGAGTGTACTAGTATTCATAACATTATATAAAATAACTATTAAGAACTAAATTTAAGGGGTGCCTGGCCGGCTCAGTCAGAAGAGCGCATGACTCTTGATCTTGGAGTCATGAGTGCCAGGCCCATGTAGAGATTATTTAAATAAATAGAACTTTAGGGCGTCTTGGTGGCTCAGTCCGTTAAGCGTCTGCCTTCAGCTCAGGTCATGATCCCAGGATCCTGGGATCGAGTCCCGCATCGCATGGGGGGGGGTCCCCTGCTCAGTGGGGAGCCTGCTTCTCCCTCTGCTTCTGCCCCTCCCTGCTGCTTGTACTCTCTCTCTCTCATGCTATTTCTCTCAAATAAATAAATTAAAAATAAGTAAAACTTTAAAAATAATAGTTACTTCATTGCATTTAAGCCGCGACTCATTCAAGAAAAATAATTAGAAATTAAAAGCAGAACGTCAAGTTTGCTATCTTTTTTAAAAAGATTTTATTTATCTATTTATTTATTTGACAGAGAGAGAGAAAGAGCACAAGGAGAGGGAGCAGCAGAGGGAGAGGGAGAAGCAGGCTCCCTGCTCAGCTGGGAGCCCGACATGGGGCTCAATTCCCGGACCCCGGGATCACGACCGGAGCCAAAGGCAGACACTCAACAACTGAGCCACCCAGGCATCTGAAGTTTGCTACTTTAAAATTTGGGGGAAATACTCCAAAATCAACTGTAACATCCATGATGAATCATCTTTGATCCGGATATGTGAAGTATAAAACAATAGAGAATTTTATTTTTAATTTTGGACCTCGATGCAGAGAATTAGGTTACTCATAAGCCCCCTTCTGTGATCTCCTCTTGTCCCCGGCGCTCTTTAGTTTCTGCTTTATGTATGCACCTGATTTATTTGTCCCGTTTATAATAAACACTTCTGAATCTACTACCCAACTTGTAAGGCGCTGACAGTGCATTACAATAATTAATTGTGGTGGATTGTTAAAATAATGGCCCTAGATGAAGCATGCCTCCCAAGCCACGCCCCTTGGCGGCGTGACTTTGCCCTTGGCCCGGGGGGCGGGTCGGCTTCCCGCCTCCTGGATCTGGGCGGCTCTTGTGATTGCTCTGACCAATAGCAGGAGGCAGAATGATACAGTGTGACTTCCAAGCTAGGTCTTGAAGGACCTCACTGCTTCTGCTCTTGTCATACACAGAATCATATAACACATAAACACAAAACATACATGCATATGCACACACATATATACATACATTATTCACACATATACATGCACCTACACATAGAGAGATGTGCTGGTATATACATAAAGCATTTCTTCTCTTTGGAAGGAAAATTGAGAACGTATTATGGTCGTTGGTTTTGCGGGGGAGGCGGAGGAGGGGTACGATGGCGGAGTGCTTTCTATTTTCAATCCTGCGCTGTTGGAATGTCTAACGCTGTGCATATTTTGTTTTAAAATGTCCACGGGGGGGCGCCTGGGTGGCTCAGATGGTTAAGCGTCTGCCTTCGGCTCAGGTCATGATCTCAGGGTCCTGGGATCGAGTCCCGCATCGGGCTCCCTGCTCCTTGGGAGCCTGCTTCTCCCTCTGCCTTTCTCTCTCGCTCTGTCTCTCATGAATTAAAAAAAAAAAAAAAAAAAAAATCTAAAATGTCCACGGGGGCTATTTTTGCTGTGGGATTATGGGTCATCTCTTGTTCGTTCTTTATATGGACCCTTATGAAATAAAAACCGAACCACCACAACCTAAAAATAACATGTGTTCGAAGCCAAGACCACAATATTGGCTGCAACTACAGGGATTCTTTTCTCTTTCCTTTTTTCCTTTTTCCTTTTCTGCAGGTCTGATCGCTCCTATAAATCTGTTGCCTGAATAAAACACATAGCTCTATCCGAACACCCCAGCCCCAACACGTCCACACATGTGAGACTGTCCAACTCGGCAGCTGCCACCGCTCACATTCCTCAGGCTCCGAGAAATGACAGGAGCATCTGCCCAGGATTTATTCAGCCTTGGTGACATAAAAACTTTATAACAACAAATGATTGTGTAATGAGCCTGAACACAGGGTTTGCTGTGAGTCTAAAAGGCTGCATTCCAGCAAATTCAGGGCGTTTCCCTCGTGACTTTTTCATTTGTGATAAGAAATGACAAGAGTTTTGCAATTCTGCTTGGGGGGAAAAAAAATTCCCCCATGGCTCCACTTTGAATCCTTCTGGATCTGGGTAATGGCGATTAGAATAAGCAGCTGTTTAAAACCAGGTCACACGAGCCAAGGCATTGTTGAAAAGAAAATGAGACCAGCGCATTTAATAACCATTAAAATGTTCAAGGAAAATACAATTTAAAAAATACAATAAATAAAGGTTTTGGGGGTGCCTGGCTGGATCAATTGGTAGAACATGTGACTCTTGATCTCAGGGTTGTGAGTTCAAGCCCCACGCTGGGTGCAGAGATTACTTAAAATATAAATAAATAAATTTCTTTTAAAAAAAGGTCTTGAAAATAGAGGGGGAAAACACATCAGCAGGATGATTTTAAATACACGCATTCACAGTCTGTCAGTTTTTAAAACTTTCTTTATGATTCTTTGGTCACATACAAGCTTTAGAATTCAAATGTATCAACCTTGCCGCTAAGAACCTTCTGAGTTTTGTTTTTCTTTTTAGGAAAACATTAGCTCCACTTTAAGAGCACCTATGAACACACCATTTGTTTTATTTTAACTCCAGTATAGTTAACACAATTTACCGTGTTTTGGAGCACTTGATGGCTCCATGGTTTGCATTTAAATTTTTGACCCATTTGGAATTTATCTCGGTAAAAAGGACATAGGAATCCAGCTTTTATTTCTCTATTCTCCAAAGGTTTGGCCACTTGGTTCTTGTCTTGTCTGCTGATTTGCAATAATACGGGCTTCATCAAACCCGAAAATCTCGTCTTTGGGGGCACCAAACTGTTAGGAATGTCATACATTTATGATGCATTTTGCAGCCAGACAGGGCTTACTCGGCACCCTGCCCCTCCCCCACCATTACACTTCCTTTCCAAAATTTCTCGGTTACTTTCCTACCGTAACAAGTTTTCAACAGCTTAATTTGCAACTCATATGTAACCTCAAGGAGTTGGACAAAGAGGTAGTGGGGAGTTTGTTTTTCAGTTAAGTTACTAAGACCATGGACAGCTGTTCACATTGCTCAGCCTGAATGTCAAAGTCACCGGGAGGCACCCAGCCAGCGCCCCACCCCCCCAGCACGTGAGCAGGCACTCAGTTGTTACGCATTCACTTGCTTTTACAGACTGATCACGCAGGGACTGGAGCTTTTCCAGGGCAGCTGTCCCTGAGGTTTCCTTGTCATTGAGTTGAGCGTGACAAGGCATGTGTTTTGCAGAAATAGTTGCTAGTTTTTCAGGAGCGGACATGCCTGTACCCCAAATCTAAACTTTAACCAGTGTTCTGCAGGGATACACCTTCCAACACAAAGACGCTTTATAATAAGTGCAAATATTTGTTCAGAAATGGCAGGAGACACTTCTAGGAACTGTAGGAAAATCTGGTTAACTTAGCAATATCCGTGAATGTGGCTTTGGGACTAATTTAACCTCTTTCTAAGTACCATGTTGTTTTTTACAGCAAAGAAAAATAGAGAAAATGAAAAATGTCCAACTATCTTGACACGTCGGCATTTTAAAAACTTATGTTATCAAATGTGAGAATTACAGATGGGGACAGTAATAACATGTCCCCATATCACAAGCCCCACCCCCGTGCCACCTCCACTGAGTTCCCCATCTCAGAAGTAATGTCTTCACAGTTATTTTTTCCCTCCAGGAAAAAAAAAATTGATGCATATCCTTCCATTTGTATAACCACATAATGGTTTTCATTTATATGGAAATGACTGATCTCACGTGGCCCCTACTGCACCTTGGTATTTTTCACGTAAAATATTTTCCAAGTTGTTCTGCATCAGCGAAAGACATCTCAGCCTTTCTTTTTAAGGCCCAGGGAGCATCCCATCCTCCTATAATTAATTCTTCCAGTTCCATATTGACGGGCACTTGGATTACTTTCACTTTTCACTCTTACACAGACTCCCCTTCGATATTTCTCGAGTGGGTACTGTGGTGTGCATTTGAGAGTATATAAGGTTGGAGAAAACCACTAGGACCCAAAACAAGGGCCATCTTGAAAGTGCGACAGGTTTCGCCACATTGTCCCCGGACCGGTTCCCACTCCCGGCGGGATCGAGTGAGATTATTCTTTGGAAACTTGCCAGCACGGGATATTACACAAAGTCCAGAGCTTTTGTCCATCAGATGCGTGGGACATGGTATCTCACGGGTGTTGTCTAGACCCTCAGCTCCATTCCATTGATCTGTATGTCCATCCTTCCCTCGCGGCTGTTTTTTGCTGTGCATTTCTTTTCTTTTCTTAAAGTTATTTATTTTTAGTAATCTCTACACCCAACATGGGGCTCGAACTCACGACCTGGAGATCAAGTGTCACATGCTCTTCCGACTGAGCCAGCCAGGCGCCCCTGTGCCTTGCTTTGAGTGTGGGGCTGAGCATCTTTTTACGTGTTTATGGCCATTGGTATTTGTTTTTCTGACAATCTCCTATTCTTGTCCCTTGGCCCTTGTTCTCAGGAGTTCTGGATCATTTACATGGATCTGGATCATTTACATAAGATTTTCATGAAGGAAGGTATAAAGACTTTGTCTATTCCCCCCCAGTGTGTCACTGTCTTTTGACTGTTTTTTTTTTTCTTTCCCATATAAGAAATTTAGGGACACATGGGTGGCTCAGTCGGTTATGCGTCTGCCTTCGGCTCAGGTCATGATCCCAGGGTCCTGGGATCGAGTCCCGCATCAGGCTCCCTGCTTAGCAGGGATCCTGCTTCTCCTTCTGCCTGCTCTGCCTGCCCCTTCACCTGTTTGTGCATGCTCTCTCTCTTAAAAAAAGAAATTTAACTTTTCTGTGGTCCAGTGGCTAAGTGACTGGTTTTCTTTGAGGGTTTTGCATTACATGAGACAGGAACACCCCAGTCCCAACTTGGGCCTACATTTATGTGGGGGTCACCGGACCTTGGCACTCCCCGAGTCCAGCTGGCTTTGAAAAGCTCTCTCCCCTTCAAGATGTTCAATTACCCACCACTCTTTCTCTCTGCAACTCTTTCAATTTCATCTTATACATCTTTTAATCTTTCTAGTATTGATTTTGATGTAAGGGGCAGCTTCTGTTTCCCCAAATAATTAGCTTATTGTCCCAATACCATTTTGTGAATAATTCATCTTTCCCACACGGAGTTGAAGCCCCACTTCTGTTGGAAATGAGATTTGTATATTTATGTAGCTCTGTTCCAGACTTGATATTCTCCCAATCTTCACTCTGTACCAAACTATTTTAATTATAGGTTTATAATACATTTTCCATATTTAATCAGAGCCAATTCTGTTTCATCATTGACCTCTCTGTTTTCTGGTTGTTTCAAATTTTTTCCCCTCCCTATTCTTGCATGTTAAAACAGCTCACCTTAGATTCACAGAAAATGCTTCAGTTAAGCATGTACAGAATCTTGAAAAGGCAGTGGTAGGACATTTTTGCTTCAGAGCTTTGTTCTTGAACATTCTCTAAATGCTCACAATTCTTACCTAAGTGTGAAAGTCATAAAAGGAATACTCAATCACCTCAAATATGAAAGTAGACTATAATCATTGGCATTAGCTACACATTCACTGTTGTTCCAGAACATTCCCGCTGAGGCTGGGGCCCCACGGCTTTACCAGACTACACTCTGCTTGTTTTTCCGGTTTTGCAAGAATGGATGAGCCCAGGCTGGAATTTTAAAACTTGACCCTTGGGAAGCTAAAAGTGCTCCTAACCAAAAACATGCTGATTTATAAACTCAAATACATATCTAAAGATGACAGGAAACGCCTTCTTCCAAGATCTGCAGCGGAACTAATTTACCCGGCAGTGAGAGGTAATGTGGTTTCCACATGTGTTTGGCTTGGTGGCTTTTTTAATGCAGGGAAAGTATAAAGAACAGCCACCCTACTCCCCTCAAAAAGGATCCATGAGCCAGCTGCCAGATTTTTTAATACTTTTTTAAAAAATTGAATTGAGGGGCGCCTGGGTGGCTCAGTTGGTTAAGCGACTGCCTTCGGCTCAGGTCATGATCCTGGAGTCGCGGGATCGAGTCCCGCATCGGGCTCCCTGCTCGGCAGGGAGTCTGCTTCTCCCTCTGACCTTCCTCCCTCTCATGCTCTCTGTCTCTCATTCTCTCTCTCAAAAAAAAAAAAAAAAAAAGTTGAATTGAATTGAAATTCACATAACATAAAATTAGTCATTTTAAAGTGTACAATTCAGGGGCACCTGGCTGGCTCAGTCAGCAGAGCATGCGAGGCTTGGTCTCAGGGTCGAGTTCCAGCCCCACACTGGGGGTAGAGTTTACTTTAAAAAACAATGAAAAAAAACAATAAATAAAGCGTACCATTCAGTGGGCATTTAGTGGATTCACCACCACCTCTATCTAGTTCCAGAATATTTTCATCACTGCAAAAGGAAACCCTTACTCACTAAGCACCAGCTCCTCATTCCCCCACCCTGGACCCCAGCAACCACTTAATCTACTTTCCCTCCTTTCCCTCCCTATAGATTTCCCGAGTCTGGACATTTCATATAAATAGAATCGTACAATATGTGGCTTTTTGTGCCTGGCTTCTTTCATTTAGCTTAATGTTTTAGAGATTCAGCCACATCATAGCACATATCAGTACTTCATTCTTTTTATGGCTGAATATTTGCTACTTAAGAAAAATAAAAACAATATGAGTGCTTAGTTAGAAATTGACAAAGTAGGGGTGCCTGGTTGGCTTAGTCGGTTGAGCGTCCGACTCTTGATCTCGGCTCAGGTCTTGATCTCAGGATCGTGAGTTCAAGCCCCGCACTGGGCTCCATGTTGGGTGTGGGGCCTACTTAAAAAAATTTGACAAATATAGGAAACCAGAATAAACCCCTTCTTCTCCCTCTTCCTCTGCCTGCCACTCCCCCTGCTTGTGCTCTTCCTGTCAAATAAATAAAAATCTTAAAAAAAAAAAAGAAAAGAAAAGAAAATGTATCTACCTGAACACTTAAGATATGCTAACTTTCCAGTAAAAGGTTTTGAAGGTATGGCCTGGAAAGCAGCATTCAGAGATCTGTTTTTCTTTTTCTTTTTTAAGATTTTATTTATTTGAAAGAGAGAGTGTGAGTGGGGGGCGGGGGTAGGGGGCAGAGGGAGAAGCAGGCTTCCCGCTGAGGAGGAAGCCCCACGTGGGGCTCGATCCCAGGACCCCAGGATCATGACCTGAGCCAAAGGCAGAGCTTAACAACTGAGCCATCCAGGCGCCCCTCTGAAATACAGTATCATTAACTATGGTCACCATGCTATAGCGTTGCTTCTGTTTTTACCTAAATGTCTCTTGATTTCATTTTTACATTTACGTCTTTGAGCCATCTGGAAGGTATTTGGGAAAACAAAGAAAGAGGTGGAGAATCCAACTTCAGTCTTTTCTTCCAAATGGCCAGCCAGTTTCGTAAGCACCAGCCATGCTGAGAAAAAATCTCTTTTCTTTTCTACTAATTTAAAATAAATAGCATCCTGCTTAGAGTCTGAATTTCCAGATATATGACATTTTATTTCTGGATTCATCATTCTGCCCCACTGTTTTTTTTGGCCTGTTTCTTCCTCATGAACAAACTATACTAACATCACTGCTTCATAATCCATGTCATTGTCTGCCGGCTCACCTGCCCACATTGATTTGTGTTCTCCTGAATGTTCTGGCCATTCTCAGAGGGTAGCAGATTTTAAATAGTTTGCCTTGTAATGTCAGGATGTGGTTCAGTTAAACCAATCCAGATGCTGGCAAGCCAACAATGGAGAATTTGATTCATCTGGAATCATTAACATCCTCCAATAACTGAACACCTGCCCCCTCAGAAATGTCAAGGTCACAGGCTGCAACAGGGCAACCTTCTCCAGCAGCTCCTCTGGGGTGTAGATCTGTTGTACCCTCACCATGGACCAAGCAGCATCCCCCTTGATCTTGAACTGAATGTGACATCCACACACATGAGATGTGGATCACATGCACGATTTTATAAGAACAAATGTGTCAGGTCTGAATTTTAAACACAGACCCATGCTGGGCTACAAATGGTTGTCTTATTTTACTTCTTTACTTACTTATTTATTGCTTTACTTATTTATTTTTAAGTAGGCTCCATGCCCAGCATGGAGCCCAACGTGGGGCTTGAACTCACGACCCTGAGATCAAGACCCGAGCCCTGAGATCAACACCTGAACCGAGATCAAGAGTCGGACGCTCAACCGATCGAGTCATCCAGGCGCCCCTGGACTACAAACGGTCCTAATCCACAGCACACTGATCGGAAGTGTACACGGGCCCGTTGAGTGGGCTGGAGCTGGCTTACCACAAGATTTATAATTGTACACAAAATGCATTAAACCAGCCCCATCGGTGATGTGGCTTGACCATTCAACATTGCTATGGTTTTTCCACCGTTAATTATTCAGCTCACAGCATTGTCAAGACGAAAATAAAATCTCCCCCTGGTTACTTTTTAAAAATTGCTTTTATAAAAGTTATAAGTTATAAAAGTTACAGGCAGTGAAATGCACACATTCTAAGTGTCCGAGTCTGTAGGTTTGGGCAGATACGTACACCTGTGCAATCACCAGGCACAGAACATTCCAGCAGTCCACAAAGTTTCCTCGTGCCCTCCCGCAGCCACACTCTGTCTCCCACCGAAGCAAGCACAGCTGTGATTTTTTTGTTCACCCATAGATGAGTTTTTCCTGTTCTGAAAACTTCTCAGAAATGGTATAAGCTGAGTGTTTGTGTCCCCCGCCAAATCCATATGTTGAAATCCAAACCCCCAATGTGATGGTGATGGTTTTAGGTGAGGCTTTGGGGAAGTAATTAGGTGATGAGGGTAGATCCCTCGTGAATGGGATTCGTGCCCTTTAGGAGACCCCAGAGAGACCCCTTGCCCTCTCTCCTCCATGTGAGGGTAAAGGGACAAGTCACTCGTCTAGGACCCGGAAGAGGACTCTCCCCAGAACCATGTTGACACCCTGATCGTGGATGTCCTGCATGCAAAACTGTGAGAAATAGATGTCTGTGGCTTATACGCCACCTAGTCTGTGGTATTATGAACTAAGATAAGTACGCCTTTGCGATTTGTCCATATTGTTGTGGGTATCAGTCCTTCATTCCTTTTTATTATTGAGTGACATTCTCTTGAATGGATGTGCCACTCCTAGGAATCTACCCAAGGGAAACGAAAACATTTGAGTGGTTTCAAATGTTTGGGCTATTATGAGCAAGATGCTGCTATGAATATTCATGTACATGGCTTCAGTGGACATGTTTTCATTTCTCTTGGGTAAATCCTTAGGATTGGAATGCCTGGGTCACACAAAGGCGTTTAACGTTTTAAGAAACTTCCAAATAGTTCTCTAAAGTGGTTGTACTATCTCTGGCTACTTTTACTTCATTAATTAATTCATTCATTATTTAATTAATGATTTGTGCGTGTGGTTGTAATATTCAAAGAGTATTTAAAAGCAAGATATGAAAAGTGAGACTCTCCATATCACTATTCGAATCCCCCATGGTCCCTGTCGCCAAAATAACAACAGCAACAGTTTCTTACTACTGCTTTTTTACTTATCACTTCCAGAGAAATAAATTATTCATATACCAGCACTTATATATAAATCTTCCTTCATCTTTAAACAACTGCGATCTTAATATGCATTCTTGTGAATTTTTCCTTAAATGACGGCCTAGAAAGCCTTTCACATCAGCACATGGTATTTCATCCTAAGAATGCCCAATGGATGATTTAATCAGCCCTGAAATCACAGGCATCTAGAGCATCTCGACTGGACAAATCCACCTTCCCACCAGTAGTGGGTGAGACCAACCATTTCTCCACAGCCTCAACAGCAGTGGGTTTTTATCCAGCTTTTAAATTTCTGATTGGTGAAAAACTATAATTTATTGCTTTTAAAAAAATTTTTAAAGATTTTATTTATTTTTTATTTTTTATTTTTTAAAGATTTTATTTATTTATTTGACAGAGAGAGACACAGCGAGAGAGGGAACACAAGCAGGGGGAGTGGGAGAGGGAGAAGCAGGCTTCCCACTGAGCAGGGAACCTGATGCGGGGCTTGATCCCGGGACCCTGGGATCATGACCTGAGCTGGAGGCAGACGCTTAATGACTGAGCCACCCAGGCGCCCCTTAAAGATTTGATTTTTAAGTAATCTCGACACCGATTGTGGGGCTCAAACTTACAACCCTGAGATCAAGAGTCATGTGCTTCACCAACTGAGCCAGCCAGGTGCCCCCATATAATTCATTGTTTTTGATTCTTATATAGGAATGGGGTTGAATGTTCCTGTCACACCCTTATTAGCCATCTTGATTTCTTTTCTCTAAACTACATGTTCATGGCCTTTGTGTATTTTTCTGTCAGGCTTTTTCTTATTTCCTATTAACTGTTGGTTAGTGAATTAGCCCATGTCTGTTATATAATGCTGTTAATATTTTTCCCAGTTTGTGGTTTTCATCTTTTCCCCTCACTTTCTTTTCAGGGGTGAGAAGCACAGACTCTACACTTCTAAATGAATTAAACGATGCATAGCACGTTTACGTTGTTATGTGTTACGCACAGATTTTTTGATGATGTGGTCACCCCTACCTAGTATGTTTTGTTTTTTTTTTTTCCCAGACATTTCCGTATCTTCCTACAGGAGAACAATTTTTCAAGAGCTCGTTTTGTAGAGCCAGGATATGGCTTTGGTGAAACGGAGCCAGAAGCTTGAAAGTGGGAGTCACAGGAAATGTGGTATCGTAACGGAAACAACTAAGCCTCGGACAACTCCTTGTCTTCCTCAAAATCGCCCAAGTCACGGGAGAAATGCCCACCTCACACAGAGCACTAAGATGATCCCTAAAGCCATGTTGCCACGCTGAGACCTGCCCTGCATTCTCTTGCTAGTACATGGCCATCAGGCCTGAACAAGATCCAGGGCCGGATCTGTGGGAGCCAGGCCTGACATTTCACTGAGCAGGACACATGCGCTGGGTTGAGCCGGGACTCCTGGGGGCAGTGTTACAGACCTGGACATGCCCTGCAGTGAGCTTTAGCACAGACCCCACAGCTCTCTGGTCTTCCCCAGCACTCTTTCTGCCACAAAAAGTGCAAATCTATAAGCAGAGGTGGATAGAAAAAATTACTGCATCATCTGTGGGGGAATGAGTTAACTGACCACACTATCTAATGTTGTTTGGATTACATAATGCATTTGTTTGGGTGCTTTTAAATGTCTGTGATGTGGTATTTTTTTTTTAAAGATTTTATTTGTTTGACAGAGAGAGAGATAGCGAGAGCAGGAACACAAGCAGGGGGAGTGGGAGAGGGAGAAGCAGGCTTCCCGCCGAGCAGGGAGCCCGATGTGGGGCTCGATCCCAGGACCCTGAGATCATGACCTGAGCCGAAGGCAGACGCTCAACGACTGAGCCACCCAGGCGCCCCTGTGATGCGGTATTTTTTAAGGTGGCGAAATATACTAAAAAAAAAAAAAGGAAATTAATCATCCCAGTAGCACACCCACCACCAAACTGTTATTTTGTAAAAGTGAACACAGGTTGACCAGAGTTCTTTGGGAATATTAGTTGCAATTGTCAGAGATCAATAAAAAAATCCAGAAATTTGGCATCAATTTAAGCAAACAAAGAGGCTCTATGAAGATTTTTCCTAATACTTTAGTAGCAGGGAATACGTAAAGTGTAAAAAGGTTTGCCTAAAAGGTGGCAAATGCTACCTTGCTTTGACTGCATTGATTGCAACAGGAGTGTGGTGAGCTTACTTTTCACGTGATTTCTCAGTCATTTGGAACTTGCCTATTCAGATGCTTTGCCCATTTTTCTATTAGGCTGTTCATCTTTTGCTTATTAATTTGAATTTGTTGTTAATAAAGTTTAAAAATTAGATCGTTGCTGTGATGTATAGTGAATATATTTTCCAAGTGAGCCATTTGTCTTCTCCTTCATAGTAACATTTGTCATGAAGTGGCTTTAAATGTTTGTGTTGGGGTGCCTGGGTGGCTCAGTCGGTTAAGCATCTGCCTTCGGCTCAGGTCATGATCTCAGGGTCCTGGGAGCAAGTCCTGCATTGGGCTCCCTGCTCAGTGGGGAGTCTGCTTCTCCCTCTTCCTCTCCCTCTGTGTGCTCTCTCTCTAATAAATAAATAAAATCTTTAAAAAAAATGTTTGTGTTGACAATTGATCTTCTTCCTCTCATGGCCCCTAGGTTTTATATCCTGCTTAGAAAAGCCTTTCTCACACCAGAATGATGGATGAATTCATCTATATTTCCTTCTATAACTTCTGTACTGTTATTTTTAATATTTTATTCTTCGATCTAGCAAATTTATCTTTTATAAGGAAAACTAGCCCCCCCCCAGCACAAAAGCATCTATTCAATTATCTCTTTTCCCTCTGATCTGCAAAACCACCAAACAAAATATCCCAAATCCACGTGTCTGTTTCTGACTTGCTCTTCTGTTCTACCGCTTTCTCTGTGATTGTGGATTGGGTACATATTTGTATATCTTTTAATAACCCACAAGGCCATCCTTTTTCCTTGTCTGTTCTAGAATTTTCTTGGCTACTCCAGCTGTAAAAAATGTTAAACCATTCACTCTACAATCACAGGAAATGCTCAAATTAAACAGATCCTAAGGCTTGGAAGAATAATGGTAGTTTTTTGGGGGTTTTTTTTGTGTTGAATTTTTAACACTAACAACTGCTTACATCCTACCCACAAAGAGGTATTAGGAGAACACCTCCATTGACAACTGGCACAAAGTCATCTATAATTCCAGATTATGCTAGCAAAATTGGTTCCAGGTGCAGGGAAACTGGAGCAGACAGCAGACGGGCTAGAGAAGTTTCTACCATGTGGCTGAGCTCCCCTGCTCCTGTAAGTGCATCATAGAGGGCATCCTTGGGCGGGAATTTTAAAACCAAGGCAGCACAATGAAAAACAATATGGCATTTCTTCAAAATATTAAAAATAGAATTATCATAGGACCAGCAATTCCACATCTGGGTACATACCCCGAAGAGCAGAAGGCAAGAACCCAAAGACATATTTGTATGCCTACTTTCGTAGCAGCCCTGTGGACTACAGTCAGAAAGGGGAAGCAACCCAAATGCCCCTCAGTGGATGAATGGATGAATGGATAAATGAAATGTGCTATATCCACACGATGAATGTCATTCAACTTTAAAAAAAGAAGGAAATTCGGACACAGGCTACCACCGAGATGAACCTTGAGGACATTACCCTCAGTGAAGCAAGCCAGTCACAAAAAGACAAACACTGTATGACGCCACTTATAGGAGGTGCCCGGGCTAGCCAAAGTGGTGAGATTGAAAGTGGAATGCCGGTGGGGAACCCGGCCGGCTCGGTGGGCGGGACAGGCCACTCCCGATCTTGGGGTTGTGAGTTCGAGCCCCATGTTGGGCCCAAAGCTCACTTAAAAAAAAAAGAAAAAAAAAATAGAACGGTGGCTGCTGGGGGCTGGGAGGAGGGGGAATGAGGAATCATTGTTATTGTTTCTAGAGCTTTCATTTTACAAGATGAAGACAGTTGCATGGATGGTGGTGGTGATGGTTGCACGACACTGAATGTACTCAATGCTACTGAACTGCACACTTAAAAATGATGAAGATGGGGGCGCCTGGGTGGCTCAGTCGTTAAGCATCTGCCTTCGGCTCAGGTCATGATCCCAGGGTCCTGGGATCGAGCCCCACATCGGGCTCCCGGCTCCGCGGGAAGCCTGCTTCTGCCTCTCCCACTCCCCCTGCTTATGTTCCTCCTCTCGCTATGTCTCTCTCTGTCAAAGAAATAAATAATATATTAAAAAAAATAAAAAATAAAAATGATGAAGATGATATGTCAAAACTCATCCAACAGGTCACTTAAGATTCGTGCATTTCACTGAATATAAAATATAAAGGGATAATAAACTTACATCTTTATTCTTCACCTATTTGCAATTCAGCACGTGAGGGGCAGCTCTTTCTAGAGCCCCCGTGGGCCCCTGCCCTGGCCACTGTCGCTACTTCGGTCAACTCCTTCCTCCTCACTGGGCTTCCAGCTCTGCCCTCAACCTCCCCCCCGCCACCCGCAGCCTGTGAAAACCGAAGTCGGATCACGACCCTCTGCTCAGAACCTTCCATGGCTCCCAAATCACTCAGACTGAAGCCAAAGCCCATCCTTTCCGAAGCCCACAAGCCTCCCAAACCGCCCTGACCTCACCTCATTTCCTCCTCGCTCCACCTCTCATCTGGCCACACCCACCTCCTCCTCCTCCTCCTGCGCTTTTTCTCAACCACCAGGCGTTCCTCACGCTCTCTTCCCTCTGCCTGGGATGCTGTGCCACCAGCCGGCTGCCTGTCTCCCTCCCTCACCTCCCACCTGGGTGTTCAGATGTCACCTCCTCAGAGAGGCCCTCCCTGACTACTATATAAAACAGCCAGCGCTCTTTTCCATATACACACGCACTCATCGGGACCCTCTCCCTCCGCTGATTTCAGCACTGTGCTTACCACCCCTTCGGTATCACGCAGCTCCCTGTGCGCCGTCTACCTCCCACCAGAATGCCAGCCCCAGGAGGGCAAGAAACTTCGTCTGGTTCCTGGCTGTCACGGAGCCCATGCCCAGCACCTCGGGGCTGACCGAACGCACCGATGATCGAGGACACTGCCTTCAGGGCCTTGGGTGGGGTGGGGGGGGTGTACGCAGAGGCTCTTGGCATCACTCCCATCTCCCCCAGGGGAAGGGTAAAGGCTGGACCTTGCTCCCAGCACAGCCCTGAGCAAAATGCTGCCCCCTCCCAGAGAGGGGCTGAGAGGCTTCCTTGCAGACAGCCGAGTTCCCGGCATTTCGCTGGGCCCCATCCCTAGGTGTGCCCCCCCACCTCCCAACTTCAGGCCAAGTCAGCCTTTCAGATTCTACTGCCAGCCTGGGTGAACTACAGGGAGTGACTACATCTTGGGAGGTACTTAAAGATGTTGGCCAGATATGGCTTTTCCATAGAGGGAGAGGGGAAAAGCACCCAATCCATAAACCCACTACCCAGGTCTCTATGTGCCTCTACTCCGGCACCTCAGTCACTCCCCTGTCCCCAAACGCCAGCTTCCCTTTTGGTCTCTTGTGCTTCTTCCCTCCCTGACCATCTCCATTGACCTTTCAAAACACCTCGCAGGGGAGGGCGCTGGGCAGGAGAAAACTGAAAAACCTGCTTCTGTCTGAGGGGAAGGGAGGAAAGGGCCTTCCTCTTCCAGCTGCTTTTCAAAGCGAACTAACATTTTCAGATAAATTCATGTCACCAGTTACCTGTTTTCGAAACTTCTAGAAACCCCAAGATCTGCGGGAGATCCTCTCGAGTTGGTGACAGGCCGCAAAGAGGACATCTCAAAGGCATCTTCTGTCACGAAAAACTGACGATCCTTGCAGGACTGACAACAGCTCGTGCCAGGCTGGGAGTCTAGGACAGTGTGTTGTTCACTGGGGGGATCCTCTTCTCAAATAATCTGTGACCTCACCTATAAGAGCGTCAACAGATACTTAATTTGCTAACCTAATTTTGTAACATACATGTTTGCCTTTACCCATCATGGTGGCCATCTGTTAACACAATGAAGCCCTAATGGACCCGATTTTGAAACCGGGTGCTGGAGAGTCCCAGGCTTCCCTCACCTTGAGAGGCCAGCCCGCTCCTGTGTTTTGTTTTGCACAAACCCAAGGAAAAACCTCGAGATGCGCACGGATGATGCGGATCCGGAGGAAGAGCTGCAAACGGAAACCGGTTTCTTCTCCCCCCAGCCCCAGGCATCTTCAGTTAAGACTCATCCAGGTTTTTGAAATTAATTGTCACGTTTATTTTCAAGGCGGAATTACTAACAACATCTAACAACTGTTCACATTCTCGAGTACAAAAACTGAAGTCAGAAGACAGCCCCTGGACACATCAAAGGGCTGAAACTCCACGCGACGGTATTACTGAGCACCACGTGAATACACTGACGTGCTATCATACAGCTGAACGTCACAGCGTTAACAAGAGCATGTGAATTACAAAGGGAAACTTCTTCCAGAGCGTTACAGCACGGGGCATGCGCGGGATGCAATCTCTTCCACTTGCAACCTCTCTTATCAGCCACACTTATAAGAAGTTCGGCTATATGCAAATAGATGGCAGAAACAACTCACTGGAGACCTGTACGAAATCAAGTTCACTTAGGAACACAAGGTAATATTCTGATCGTCTCCTATGTGACGGGTTTGGCTTACGACATTCAAGTTCCAGCTTTTTTTTTTATAGACATGAAAAAAATAGATTCGGTTTACATCTTTGAGCATGCCTTGGGCCTCCCGGGACACTTTTTGAGAACCACTGGTGTTGGGTATCCTGCCCCCTCCCCGTACACACACACACACACACACACACAGGAAACATGGTATGCTAGTCTATTCGGAGAACAGAAATTAACAGCCAACTTTTTAAGAATTTTTTCCCTCTTATTATAACATGAGAAGTGTCTTCAGCCCCAAAGATGTGGAGAGTTTGGTAGTGCTGGATGGACTTGGGGCTGGGAAGCCAGAAGTGCTTGAGTCCTTCCCTACCAATCACCTTTCCTTCCCACAGGCTTCCTGAGAGCATCTGACCCCAAATAGGAGTCCAAGTACCATTTTTATTCACAGAACCTAAACCTCAAACACTTCAAAGCCTAAGCGCACACTCTTGTCCCCCAGAACTAACTCTTGGGGCCTTCCTGCCCTCTGGCTGGTTAACGGGAGGATGGAAGCTGAAGAGCAGGAGGTGCAAGGCAGGCAGGTCTGCTTTGAAGATCTATGCTTAACTTCCCAGTAGGTGAAACAGAGAGAAGATGGGAGAAAGGCCCGGCATGTAGAGGTCGGCTCACTCTCCAGGAAGCAGGGAATAAGGATGAAAGGCAGAACATGAACAGGCACCCTGCCCATGTACAGAAGAGTGAATATTCTAGGATTTTCCCAGTCTGCTTAGCGATTCTCCAACCTCTGAAGGTGAGTCGAGGGGGAGGGGCAAAAGCAGGCCTGGCAGAGGAAAGAGCAGAGAGGTGCACCTCCCTCCCTTAACCTCTCCCACCTAAGAGCTCACGCATGGTTTTCCTCTGAGAGGCCCATCTCTCCAAACTGGGTCCCTAAGAGTCCAAAGTCATGGTTCATTCCTTAAGGAAAAAAACTTTGTTCCCCATTTGATACTTCGTCCTTGGTCTTCTTTCAACTCATAGGGTATGGGTGGTCCCCCGAATCAAAGCTTTCTGGGTTCTGTGGATAAATTAGAAGAGCTCACCAGGGAAGGAGATGTCATTTGGAATTTCTTTCTTACTTCCTTGGACCTTTTAAGTGCTTGAACATTTCTGTCCCGCAACCAGGCTTCCAGAAAACTCCACCCTCAAAGCCATCGACCCTGACAAATGTTCTCACTCCCAACTATTCGATTCTTATCAAGGGAGCTAGGTCGGATGGAGTAGCAGAACGACTGGAGACTACCACAGCGACACTCAAGCAACAAAGGAGAGGTGAGGGGTTTGCTTTGCCACCTCCTGCCCATAGGTGTCCCCAAGGTTGGCCTTCAGGGGCTCCTAGGAGGGAGGTCAGGGCTCCCGCCCTCTAAAACCTCAACTGGTGTGTCATCCGCCTCCTCCACGGCACTGGGGTCCTCCTCCACGGCACTGGGGTCCTCCTCCACGGCACTGGCGTCCTCCTCGCACACCACCTGACCTGCCACGCCCCTCAGTGCCTCTGCACCCACCTGCCGCTCCTGCTCGGGTTCCCCACTCATCCACTTGCCCTTGCCAGCACAACCCAAATGACTTCTGTTGTCATTCTGACCACTGGAGGCATGAGGAGAGCCTTTCGGCTTGGCCTTTGGGCCCCGAGACGTCGAGGCTGGCAACCCCACGGGCTGGGGGCCTCGAAGGGCCTTCTGAGCTGAGCCATCTCTTCTTGAGCCCGGCCCTTTCTTCCCCATCACCGGCTTCTTCTTGGCATCTTCTGAATCGACAAGGACATACGAAACAGGGCCCAAGCTCACCTTCTTCTTCTTTCTCACAGGGGCAGGGCTCTTTGCCAAGGCCCAGCCCATGGCCTTCTTCTTTGGGGGGCCCTCCTGACCGCCATCTTGGTCTGACTGTGAAGCGACCCCAGGGCTCACAGCTTCTGACCGGGCATCATGGGATGGGCTGCTGGGAGCCTTCCAGGCAGATTTCGCCACAGGCTTTTTCAAAGCCGACTCCTCCTGCTTCACACAGGGCTTTCTGTTGCTCCTGACGGATTCTGACACCTCCGTATTTTCAGCACCATCAGCCTCAGGATCCTCCAAGGAGGCTGAGCTGTTGGAATGGTGGCCTTTGGGCTTCTTCCAGAGCACTGATTCCTGCTTAGTGTTTTTTTTCTGCTTCTTTCTCCTGGAGCGACTTTTAGCTCCAACCCGGCGAACCAGAGGTTTGGGAGGGTCACCTTTGTCTTCCAGGTCATTCCAGGTGTCGGGATTCTCCATCTTCAAAGCAGAACCTAGTTCTGCAGCCCGCCCTGGCTCCTTCTTGACCTTCCTCCACGCTGCTAAAGCTGAGATTGCTACTGCCTGGGCATCAGCCACTTCTTGAGCCCCAGCTTCCTCGCGGCCGCGGATCTCGGCATCCATGTAGAAGATGATTTGCACCACTGCCCCCAGGAGCACCCCCAAAGCTTCTGCCCAGTTCTCTGGGGGCTGATTCTGGGGCCGCGGGGGGTGGCTAAACTGGAGCAGGCGGACCACATCCTCCCAGGTACGCCCCTCGGCATCCAGGAATTCATTCAGATTTTTCAGAAACTCAGCATCCTGGGTGGGGTCTCTACAAACCACTCTCCAGACGCCCCCCCTTCCTGGGAATTCCCGGGGTATGGCCCTGAGATTCACACCCTCTCCGACCTCAATGAGGGCAGCTTTGGCATTCTCTTCCCTCAGAAAAATCTTATTGAGCACGAAGTATGGGCCCAGCGGGGAGAGGACCCCATTCAAAGTCTCGTCAATTTCTGCTTGACCACAGTCCTCTGGGATGCCCGTGACCAACAGGGACCTGTGGATGTCCACTTCCATCCCCCGGCACCAGTCCTCCAGAAGGTTCATGGCCATGGTCGCGGACACCTGGCGGCTCTAATCTCACGTGCACTCAACAGTCTATAAGATGGACGGTCCCCAGATTATTAATCCTGTAAGGTGACAGGATAGGGAGGTCAGATTCCCCGGAAGACGGCCAGGCTCAGAGATCTCAGCTGCCCCCTGCGCCGCGGGCCTACAGGCGGCCTCGCGCTTCCCAGGCCCCTCCTCCCCCAACCGGGCCCCGGGTGCTCACACGTGTCCTGCGACCCGCCGAGAACCGCGCTCGGCCCTGCCCCGGGCCCGGCCGGCGGCCGCCCAGCAGGGATCTGGCAGCCCCGCCCCCGGCCGCCCGGTCGGGTCGGGCAGAGGACAGGCAGCCGAGATGCAGCCGCTCGCCAGGCGCCTGCTCGGCCCACCCAGGCCGGCTGCTCCCGGCCGAAGGGGCCGAGAAGCCAGCGTCCGCTCCCGCCCGGGCCCCGGCGGGTCACGCGGCGTCTCGCGTCGATCACCGCAGCTGCGCGGAGCCGAGGCCGGCGTCGCAGCGCGCGCTTGCGCACTTGCGTCCGCGCCGGTCCAGCGGTCGTCATGGCAACCGGCCGTGGCTGTGGATGCGCCCTCCGGCCTGAGGGGGGCCCAGCGCGAGAGTTGGGGCGGGGGGTAGGGGGCGTTCAGCAGCTCACCGAGCAAAGGGTCTGCGCATTCTCCGATTTTCCCTCCAGACGCACTCTTTCCACTCTTTTCAATTCAGCGTGGGCCTCGGGGACCGGGGTGGAGTGCCCCGACTTCTATGATGACAACCACTTAGCCCTCCTAACCTCTCCCTTTCTGCCGGATTCAGCCCACGGGACTCCTGGGAGCCACCAGAAACCCGAGGGCGAGAGGAAACAGCAGCTTTAATCCCCCCCTGAGTTCCTCTAACAAAGCCGAAGCTCCTGACAGCTCTGTCATTCGGCCACAGTTACCCTGCTTCCAGAAATATCCGGGAGCTTCTAGAAACTCCCGCCTTCTGCCCCACGTGCCCTGCAAGTCTGGGCATAGTGCCTCACCTCTCCTTGGAGGCTTCCTCAACTTGCTGCCCACAGGCAACACCTTTGTTGATGGTTAATGAAACACTTCTCAATGACTCAGTTTGAGTTGCTGTTTCCCGTCAGGACCTCACTGATGCACCTAACAATGCTGCTTACTGGCTGCACAGCCTCGGACACTTTGAGCTCTCCAAGCTCCTTCCTCTTCTTCCTAAAAGGAATACCAATAAAAACCTTCCTGATCAGCACTTTGAAGGTTCAGGGATATCACATAGGAAAGATGCAGCGAAGTACAATTTTGGCCTGAGTATTCAACCAAAATCTGTAATTTGGATTCCATTTTGGAATTGGGGCCTTTGCAAGACCAAATAGCCAAATGCGTGTTCAGCTGTCACCTCTAGCATCCCTGAACGTGGGCGTGATCAGTCCTTTGATTTTGCAATATGTGTGTGATTGCCCAAGTTCCCATGATATTTCATGGAAAAAAAAAAAAAGACATGTCATTCAAATTGTTAAATCTGAATATCTCATTCCAGCAAACACTCTAGCTATAACTAGAGTTTAAAAATCTCATGTACTTTACCTGTGGAAATTCTATTAATCAGCTGAAGGATCAATGTGTATCATCATGCAGTGGTTTTAAAACATGGCTGTAAGTTTTTTGATATTCCTATTGAAAGGTGGTGATCTTTGTCCCTCTTATTGAATCTGAGCAGACTTGTAAATTCTTTAACCAATAGAGAGTGTGGTCAAAGGGAAATTATTGGGCCAAGAGCATCACAGAAGGGAATCTATGTGACTTCTCATGTTATAAAGGGCCATGCAACTTCTTCCTTGTTTACTGGGACCCTCTCATTCTTGGATCCCTGAGCTCCAAGTAAGAAGGTCAACTAGCCTCTGGCTGCCATGTTGTGAGGAAGCTCAAGCCAACTGGAGAAGCCACATGTGTGTGTGCCAATCAACAATTCCCAGCTGAGCCCAACCTTCAAATATCTTGGCCCAGGCATCAGACATGTGAGTGAGAAAACTTTTAGATGATTCTAGCTCCCAGCCATTTGACTCACTCCCCAACCATTTACATCTTCCCAGTTGAGGCCCAGCCATCGTGTAGTGGAAACAAACCATCACAACTGTCCCCTGTGTGAATTTCTTTCTTTTTTTTTTTTTTTAAGATTTTATTTATTTATTTGACAGAGAGAGACACAGTGAGAGAGGGAACACAAGCAGGGGGAGTGGGAGAGGGAGAAGCAGGCTTCCCGCAGAGCAGGGAGCCCGATGCGGGACTCGATTCCAGGACCCTGGGATCATGACCTGAGCTGAAGGCAGTCGCTTAACCAACTGAGCCACCCAGGTGCCCCCCTGTGTGAATTTCTGACCCACAGAATCAATGAATGTAACAAAACGATTGTCTACACCGCTAAGTCTTGGGGTTGCCTATTAGGCAGCAAGAGATCATTGGAAGATCCTGCAAAGGTGAAATGCAGCGAGGATCAATGATGATTGATAAAGCATTACTACAAAAGAAAAGAAAGCAACAACCTTTTAAGTCTGCTCCCCAAAAAAGATTCCCCCAAATGGCTTTTTCAAGCAGTGCACAAAGACGTGCTTTCATGGGATTTCAGTTCCATGGGATTGTTTCAATGAAATAGCATCATCACCATCAACCAGATCTTCCAGCTTGTGAGTTGAAGAGGAAATAAATTTTCTACTGTAGTCAGTTACTTTTAGCAAAGAAGGAAATCTTGATAGTTTGGTGACATGTCACCATCAACAATGCTGGTCAAAAATGTCTTGTTCCGGGGTGTCTGGGTGGCTCAGTCGTTAAGCGTCTGCCTTCGGCTCAGGTCATGATCCCAGGGTCTTGGGATCAAGCCCCGCATCGGGCTCCCTGCTCAGCGGGGTACCTGCTTCTCCCTCTCCCTCTGCCTGCTACTCCACCTGCTTGTGCTCTCTCTCTGTCAAATAAATAAATAAAAAATCTTTTTAAAAAAATGTCTTGTTCCTTCATCAGCCATTTAGTATCATAAATGGGCAGGAGAGAGAGCAGAGGACTCAGCTAGTAGCCATCTGTGCTACAAAATTACACGGTGACTACATTTTGAAAAAATAAAATTGTGATATAAATTGAAAGGTTTTCATAACATTTCAGATTTATTCCTATATTCCCTAAAGTTTATTCTATAATGGCGATCTTTGCCTGTGACCAAATACTCAGCCATTCAATATTTTGTCAAAATGTGTATTTGGTTCTGACACATAGCCAGCTCTTTTTATTATTGTAACAGCAGGAGTCCCAAAGGGCATTCCCACTGTTGAGCAGACTTCTTGTATGCTGTCTCCAGTGACCTGGAGTTTGTTCTGGGATGGTTGAACCGATGTGTCCTGGAAAGTAGCAAGAGGGTATGACTGAACTGCTACCAAATGGGATGTTCTCTTTAGAAAATTCTGGCAACTCGTACTGAAGTCTAGCGCTAGCACAGGGAGCTGTTTTAAATTTGTTGATTGAGAATAGCTCAATTGAGAAAGCACAAAAACACCCAGTGTTGATGAGGAAAAAAGCAGCTAGAACGCTCATACAGGTACATGGCTGGTGACAGTGTAAATTTTGGAAAACTCTTTAGCTGTATCTACTAAAGCAAAACGTATGAAAACTCCACACCTTAGATGTATATGCCCAACAGAAATGTGTTCACTAAAAGCCATGGGTGAGGATATTCACTGCAACACGATTCATGATAGCTGTAATCTCGAAGCTACCGAAATACCAATCAACAGAAGAATGGATAATTGTGGCATGTTCACCCAATAAAATACTACTCGAATAGAAAGAATGAGCTACAACTACACACAACAGTGTAGACGAATCTTGCAACTATGATGTTAAGCCAAAGAAACCAGACACAAGAGCATGTACGGTATGATCCCATTTATTATATGAAGTACAGAAGGCAAAATCAATCTATGCTATTAGAAGTCGGGACAGTGGTTTCCTGTGGAATGTCTTAATGACTTGAACTGTGGGACTCCCAGGGGGAGGGAGAGCTGGTGATGCTCTCTTTCTCTTTGTGGGTATTGGTTATGGGTGTGTTCAGACTATGAAAATTCAGCATGCTGTATGCCCATGACATGCACATTTTTGGGTAAATAATGTATACTGCAGTAATAGGCTTTACTGTTCTGCTGATGGGTTGGATGTGAAGTGCAAGAGTAACCGAGAAAGAATGACTCCTGAAATTTTTGGTATGAGCAACTAGAAGGAGAGTGATGCCATTGGTTTTTGCCTGGAGAAGGTTTGATGGAGAAAGCGTTTGTGGTGGAGGGGAGAGGGTGAATCACAAGTTTAGTTTGGGCCATGTTGAGTTTAAGATGTTGGGTTGAGGGTCCCCAAGACCACGCTCAGGTTCAGTGGTTTCCTAGGATGTATGGAACTCAGAAGAATTATTGTACTCACAGTTATAGTTTATTACAGCAAATGAAAAAGAGTAGATAGGATAGAGTCCAGAAGAGACCAGGCATGAACTTCAAGTTGTCTCTCCTGGTGGAGTCATGTGAACAGCACTGACTTTTTCCGGCAACAATGGGTGACAACACACACAGAGTGTTGCCAACAGGGCAGCTCACCTGAGCCTCAGTGTGCACGATTTTTATTTCTGGGTCAATCACATAGGCGTGGAGCACCTGCATAGCTGAGCTTACTCAGCCTCCAGCTACTCCAGAGGTCAAAGTGATAGTGCATGGCCCAAGGCCCCCACCATGAATGGTGGTGTTAGTATAGGATTCTCCAAGGCCTTAGAGGTTAACTAGGAGCCCGTCAAGAGCCAGTCATTTCCTTGGGATGTGCAGGTTTGGACAACCCAGGCCTGCTGAGTTAACCCTTTATTGCATGGATGCCCATGAGTGTATCAATCAGGGATCGATCAGAGAAGCAGATTGCTAAGTGTTCCAAAATACGTAAAAGATAAATAAATATTTAAGAGAGATTAAAATCTTTTAATTTGTTTTTAAATATCAAAAGGAATATATAAATACGTATTTGTAAATGTACAATGACATGTGTATATATATATATATGCATGTGTGTAATTTATATGTGTACACGTATGGGTGGGTGGGTGAGCGTGAGTGTGTGCGTGGGTGTTAAATGGAATCCGCTACCTGCTCCCTCTCCTGTCAAGGAGCCACCCTGATTACCAGCAGGTCTAAAAATAGTTTTGGAGCACTCTTGATGGAAGTCAGTGCTGTGGTTTCCATGACAGCGCATCCCCGCAGCCCCAACCCTTCTACCCATCTCTGCACTTCCAGTCTGGGGTCACCTTTCCATCCTCTTCCTCTTTGTTTTGCCTTTGGGTTTTTATTTTGTGTCTGTGCATTTTATTTAAAAAAATTTTTTTTAGATTTTTATTTATTTATCTGAGAGAGAGAGAGAGAACACAAGCGACGGGGAGGAGCAGAGGGGGAAGCCGACTCCCTGCTGAGCAGGGAGCCCAATGGGCAGGCTCAATCTGATCCCGGGAGTCCAGGATCATAACCTGAGCCGAAGGCAGATGCCACCGAGGCACTGCTATGTATCTGTGCATTTTAAGTGAGAGCCCACAGAGTTTCCATAAATACTAAACATGAAGAAGGTCCAGGCAGCTCTGAGCTCCCACCCAAATTTCTCCTCTCAAGTAAGCCGTAATAATCCATCAGGATGCTTCTGTGATGTGTTCTATCTGGTTTGTACTGTGAGAGCCCCTTCTTGCTCCAGAGTTGTTTTGTGTGTGTGTGTGTAAAAGAAATACACTTTATTTTTTTATTATGTTATGTTAATCACCATACATTACATCATTAGTTTTTGATGTAGTGATCCATGATTCATTGTTTGCGAGCCCCACACCGGGCTCCTTGCCTAGCTGGGAGCCTGCTTCTCTCTCTGCCTGCCTCCCCCTGCTTGTGCTCTCTTCCTCTCTCTCTGACAAATACATAAGTAAAATCTTTTAAAAAATAAAAAATAAAGATTTTATTTATTTATTTGAGAGAGAAACAGAGAGCCTGATGTAGAGGGAGGGGCGCAGAGGGAGAGAGAGAAGCGACTCCCCAGTGAGCGGGGAGCACAATGCGGGGCTCGATCCCAGGACCCTGAGGTTATGACCTGAGCCGAAATCAGACGCTTAACTGACTGAGCCACCCAGGCACCCCAGGATTTATTGTTTTAATCCTAATCTTTCTCATAACATGTACCCCCTTCTATAACTTTTAAGGGTAAAATTCATATTGTTAACTGAGAAGAAAGAGGCACCCCATCCCTCTTCATTTTATTAAAATATTTAACCAAAAGAATATGTACTGTGTTCTCTATAAAAAATAAATAAGTAATTATTCTCATAATTTTAGAACTGTCATTACTAAATATTTAGTTAAATGAACAAGGGTATAAATAATACCAGAATGAGCACCTGGGTGCCAGTTTCCCCACCCACCTACCCTCCAGCTTGAGTGAAAACATTCCCTGTTCATTTAGGTCTCTCTCAGCCATGTTCTTCTGGGGTCCTTACCTTAGGATATTTGCACTTGCTGTTTCCTGGGCCCTTTGCATGGTTCCCTTCTTGTCGTTCCAAACTGGTCCAGATGTCACTGCGTCTAAGAAGACTTACCCGGTTCCACCTAGCAAAAGTAGTTTTCCCCTCACACACACTTACCAGTCACTATCACATTCCTTTGGTTTTTTAGTGTATCAGTTAGCATTCGCTGCGTAGCAAACAGCCCCCAGAGTGGTTTAAAGATAGTGCTTTCCCTAAAACTGTATTCCTCATGACAATGTAAGCCCCCCAAGGGTGGGCACCTTCTCTGTCTTGTCCACTATTATAGTCTCAGAACCTAGACAGTGTTTGCCACAGAGAGATGTTAAATCGTTCTTTGTTATGTGAATAAATATATGTGTCTTGGGTTGGAAATGGAGTGGGCCATTTGGACCACTGTAAGTCTAACTAAAGCCAGAGAGTGAGACGCTCTTTAAAAAAAAGAAGAGGAAAGAGAGAATGTAGTGATGTAATGATGTAGTGATCCAGATCACTGTGGCGATCTGAGCAGAGGTGTGATCTGGTCTGTATTTAACCCTTACAGTAGGTTAGGGTTAGTAGAGAAGGTTGCCTCTGTCTGCAGCGCTGGGAAAAAGCGAGAACAAAGGAGTGCTTATTCATCAGTGTAGACAGGTAAATAGTAAACTCCATGGGAGAAACTCCCGCCCTCCCTCTGCCTGGGGAGGAGGGTTTTCCCAGTGCCAGGCGGTGAGGCCAGTCACTCCAGATGGCCCTGAGTCCTGTGGGTGGCCGTTCTCGGGGAAATGTCCAATGTGATCTCTCCCAAAGTGTGGCTCCCCCAGGTGCATCGAGTGGGGAGTAGTGACCACTAACGTAGCCTTCTTTATATTCCCTCACCGTCCCCCCAACACACATATGTTTTCATGAAACTCCATCGCTTGCATCCGGCCTTACCACAAACATTTGTTTTTCAGCCTGGCAAACTTTCCCAGCAGATTTCTTGAATTCCCTCTCCCTAACGGTCCAGCTGAAAAAATCACCAGATGGGAAGAGCCAAGGAGAGTCATCTTCTAGGAAAACCCATGTGGGCCTGGCTCCTGGGTGTGCGGGGAGCCGGAGAAAGGGAGGCCCTGAGTTAGGGAGGTGAGCTCCGGGGTGGGGCTGAGCTCTTGCAATTTATCACCACCATCACCATCATTAGCAAATTAATATATTCAAATAGTGTAATATCAAATGCCTGCTATTATTTATTTTTTTTAAAGATTTTATTTATTTATTTGACAGAGACACAGCTAGAGAGGGAACACAAGCAGGGGGAATGGGAGAGGAAGAAGCAGGCTTCCCGCGGAGCAGGGAGCCCGATGCGGGGCTCGATTCCAGGACCCTGGGATCATGACCTGAGCCGAAGGCAGACGCTTAACGACTGAGCCACCCAGGCGCCCCCCCCTTTTTTTTTTAAGATTTTATTTTATTCATTTGACAGAGAGAGACATAGTGAGAGCGGGAACACAAGCAGGGGGAGTGGGAGAGGGAGAAGCAGGCTCCCGCAGAGCAGGGAGCCCGACGTGGGGCTCGATCCCAGGACTCTGGGATCATGACCTGAGCCGAAGGCAGACGCTTAACGACTGAGCCACCCAGGCGCCCCTGCCTGCTATTATTTTTAAAGCATGGTTCTAATACCATGGGTACAGCAGTGAGCAAAACAAAATCCGTGGCTTTTAGTGGAGGAGATAAACAATAAACACATAAATGGAACACAAATCCTGTTGGGGATGAAAGGTGCCATGAAGTGAAATAAGGCAGCGGAGAGGGATGAGAAAGTATATTTTCGAGAGTGCCGTCACAGAAGGCTTCTCTGAGGAGGTGACTTTTAAATGGAGACCTGAATGAAGGGAGAGAATGAGCTTTAGACATATGTGCGGTAAAGGCTTTCCAGGTGGGGGAAACGGCCCGTGCAAAGGCCCTGAGGTCAGAGCTTGTGAGCAGTTTGAGAAGCAGTGAGGAGGCCAGTGTGCAGAATGAGGGAAGGGGAGACGGTGGGAGAGGTGGCCAGAGAGGGAAGAGAACAGTGTTTTGTTGGGCTCTGGGAGGACTTGGCTTTTCCTCAGAGGAACATGGAGCCACTGTGGCGATCTGAGCAGAGGTGTGATCTGGTCTGTATTTAACCCTTACAGTAGGCACATTGAATAGAGATTATGAACCCATTCTACAGATGAGGATACTGAGGCTCAGAGACTACAGTTCAATTTGTATAGGGAGCCAGGATTTGGACCTGCATCTATCTGGCTCCCTGTGCCCCTAACTGCAGGCTTGGACCCCAAGCGAAGAGGATATAAAGCCAGCTTGGTGACATTGGTTCTGGAACTGAGCAGAGGGGACAGGAAGGACGGAGATCCGCAGGGTCCCCTGAGCAGGGCTGGGCCCTGCTCTCATCAGAGATGCTCCTCTGTTCCACCACCCACCACTCTACCAAGCCTCAGGGCCAGGCCTGAAATAAGTGATTACCTTAGAGTAGTTCTGGAGAGGCTCTGGAATGTACTTTTATTGTTTGGTTTGGACTTGTACATTTATTGTAAGTTTTTGTGGACTCTCTTAGTCCCCTGGGCTTCTCTCTGCAAAGCATTGATCACTCTTGACCTGGGACACGCCTCCTTGTCCTTCAGATCTCAGCTTATTCACCTCCTCCTCCAGGAAGCCCTCCTTGATCCCCTAAGCTGGGTTCAGTGCCCCATTTAGGCTCTTTGTCTCACCTCTGTCCACTCTGGGCCGTCACTGTCTTCAGATGGGTCTGTCTCCCCCGCTGGATTGTGAATCCAGGGAGGGCAGGGCCGGGACTGTCAGTGGTCACCTCTGTGTCCCCAGCACAGGCCGGACCCAGAGAAAGGGCTTAGGGGATATTTTTATTGGACGGATCCCATAAATTCTCCAAAGACATAATGCAAGCTGGGAGGAGGATTGAGGTGATGGTTAAGACAACTTGGGTCAGGCTCAGGTTCATATCTGGGCTCTGTGACCTCAGAGGCGTGTAGCTTTGAGCACATCACCCCATCTCTCTGAGCCTCAGTTTCTCTGTCTGGAAAGTGGGACATGGGGATTTTGGAGACAATGCAGATGAATCACAGGGCCTGGCGTCTGCCAGAACGTGTGTTTTCATCCTTTTTTATTATCCAAGATGGGGCAAGAAATGACACAAATGCTTTTCTTAAGCGTTTAGTTTTGTCTTTTCCTGATTTGGGGGGGGCAGGGCAGAGGGAAGCAGGTATGAATAAGCATTTTTATCTGATTATAGAATACTAGAAAAAAAAAAGCAACATATACCTATTATGAAGAGTTGAACAAATCCTGAAAAGAGGGAAATAAAAATCTCCCATAAACCCATGCTGCATGGAGAACTCTGTTGCCAGGTTTCTAAAGGTAAAATCATGACTCTCGTACAACTATCAAATGGAAGCATGTCAAGCATTTTAGTTATGATAACTCCGTAAGATAGTACAGCCGGTTCAAAGGACAAATCCCAAGGGCCACCAGATACGTATGTAGGCATTCATGGAAGAATGCTGAAAGGAATTTGCTGAGTATATCAAGAAAATTGGCTTTTCCTCCAGGGGAAGAGCGAAATCAACTGAACCTCCAGCAGACAAAATTCGCTTGCATGTCTGCAGACAAAGACCATTTGCATCGCTTTGTTATTTACAATTTACAGAAGCTAAAGGGCTCCAAGACGCAGAGACCCCAGAGGATCAGAGCACTTGGAAAGGTGCTCTGGACTGCGAGTTATTTCCCAGTAAAGACCCTGATGTGGGAAACAAAGGCAGAAGAAAAATTATTAAATTTCCTTACTAGTTACAGTCCATTGACAAGTCCTTGAAACAGGCAGAGTGACATTCCTCTCGGGACTCAACGGCCTCGATGTTAATACTTTGCTAAGGGCAAAATGCAATCCTAGCCTGACCCTCCCCCCCACCCCCAATCCTGTGAGTCTACTTTAACATATAAAAATTCCTTTGGAAATTTCCTTTCTCTCTAAACCCCCCAAGCATACGGCCCACTGATATATATCTGAAGGGTCTCATGACTAAGGTTTTATTAGACAGTAATAAATGACCTTTTCTTAACAATAGCTAGCCCCCTCAAGGTCCTGGAAACCTTGCTTCAGAAATTCCTTAGAGACTTAAGCTATCCTTAACTCCTCCCAACTTGAAAGTATATAATGGGCCACTCCTCAGGACCCCCGTGCGGCTTTCTCCCCAGGGGTCCTGTTCCCATGCTTTAATAAAACCACCTTTTTGCACCAAAGACATCTCAAGAATTCTTTCTTGGCCATTGGCTTCAAACCCTAATGTTCTTTCCTACATCAGACCCCACGTATCTTGTTGGTATATTTCAGGTCTTCCCTATGGAAACAACAGAAGACAAAATAATCTGAATTCATCTCACATGGTAATATGTTTTAGGAAGTTTAAGTGTGTGTGTGTGTGTGTGTGTGTGTCCTAGGTCACAGTAAAATGTATTCTTACCATGGATCACGGCCAATAACGTGGGACAGTCTCTGCCAAATTCGTTAGTTACCGATAGATCCGTAAGTTTCTCCAGTTCTTTGCCATTTCAAATGAAGAGCAGACATTCGTGGGCGGGTGGTACCCTCAGATTTTGACGAGGCTTGGATTCAGAAGTGACTTCTCAGCTTGTTTGAAATGGTGATTTAAAAAAAAAAATTTATTGATTTATTTGATAGAGAGAGACACAGCGAGAGAGAGAGCACAAGTAGGGGGGTAGTAGAAGCAGGCTCCCCACTGAGCAGGGAGCCCGATGTGGGGCTCGATCCCAGGACCCTGGGATCATGACCTGAGCCGAAGGCAGACGCCTATTGACTGAGCCACCCAGGCGCCCTGAAATGGTGATGTTTTTAAAAGACAGAGCGTCTGGTTTGTACATTTTCACTGCACCGACCGGGAATCTAAAATACAGCCTCATGCTTCAGTACCACAGACCTGGCAACCCTCTGTTCCTCCCCGGGGGCCATTCTGAGCTCCTTCTCTCCCCCTCTCTGGAAGTAATCACAAAACCTTGGGATTTTGCGAAGGGAGAGGAGAAGTGTTCTCATCTGAGCCCCGGCTCAGATGACAGCCTCCAGCTGCAGGCGCTGAATGAAATCTCCTGGCCTCCAGTCTGCAGCCAGGGGAACAAGCTTCCAAGTGAGGAAATGTGGCCAGGAACCCGAGGGGCCCCCCGCGTGCTTTTTCTTTGCTTAATTTATTTTTCCTAAAAAACAGCCACGCAGCAAAATAATCCATATAGTAAGATTGCATTAGCATAATGTTCAAAACAGTCAACACTGCAGGGTTGAGAAATATACAGCTTGGTAATAAGCATACTTACCTATAGAAAAGTCAAGTTCTGTTTATCCTAAAAGAAGATATTATTTGCCCTGGGGGAGGGAGGGGTTTGTGATGGGCAGGACACAAAAGGGAGTTCTGGGCTTTTCCTGATCCGTCGTAGTATCCCGGAGTTTGCTATATAATTATCTGTTAAACTGTATGTTTCTGTTTGGTGCGTGTTTCCATACAGGTGTTAAATATGCCAGGATTTTTTTTTTTTTTTAAGATTTTATTTATTTGACAGAGAGAGACACAGTGAGAGAGGGAACACAAGCAGGGGGAGTGGGAGAGGGAGAAGCAGGCTTCCGGCTGAGCAGGCAGCCTGATGCTATGTGGGGCTTGATCCCAGGACCCTGGGATCATGACTGGAGCCGAAGGCAGACACTTGACTGAGCCACCCAGGCGCCCCCAGGATTTTTTTTTTAATGTTTTTAAAAAACAGTCACATACAGTACAGCAGTGAAATAAATGTTATACCTATTTTCTAGAATGTTCTGCAGATGAAAATCTGCACCCAGCGGTACAAATGTGCATTTTTAAAAAGACTCATAAATGAAATGCACACACACACACACAAAAACAGTCAGGTGAAGCTTCTCTCGTGTGTGTTGGGAAGCTGATCATGTTTCCTCCTGGGGGGGGGGGTCTGGAAAATGTCACGTGGGCAGAATAGCCTTGGCTGGTGACTAATCCTGCTTTTTGTCCGAAGCTCTTAACCAAGGAAAAAAAGAAAGACAATGAGCTGTGTTATTTATTATTTTTTTAAAAAGAAGATGTGTATTATAGTCTTTAAATTCTAAATGTATGATTTATGTTCGACAAACATTATAAATATCTACTTAAAGATGGCACCATGTCAGAAAAACACCCCGTAAACCAAATTTAATAAACATAATGAAGAGAGGGTCTCTTCGCCAGGTGTTAAGGAGGGAGATCATATTCTCGTGGGGGCCTGGAAGATCCGTGGAGGGAACAAAAATCATGTATATTTAAGTCCTAAATGTAAGGAAACGGGGTATGCAGGACATCAGGACTGGAGCTATCCTAATGAAGAGCATGCCTATGAGCCAGGAGATTTTATTGCAACTGAAATAAGGTTTACGCAGGAATAAGGCTGCCCTCTGGGGCCACCCACACACACACTGGGAAGGTTTCTAGCTTAGAGGTTGAAGGGAAAAATGAATCATTTGTACATCTTTCGTTCTTTTTTTTTTTTTTTTTCCTGGCTAGAGCTAGCAATTCCATTAAAGTGCTTCGTGTCCATCCCACCCTACTCGGCCCACTTGTTTTCGTTTCTTTCCCCCAGTGCTGTTGAGATGACATTCTTCATCTGTCTATAAAAGTAATTATGATCCAGGCGCCTGGGTGGCCCAGTTGGTTAAGCATCTGCCTTCAGTTCAGGTCATGATCCCGGGGTCCTGGGATTGAGCCCCAAGTCCGGCTCCCTGCTCGGTGAAGAGCCTGCTTCTCCCTCTGCCCCTCCCCCTGCTCATGCTCACTCACGCTCTCTCTCTCAAATAAATAAATAAGTAAATAAATAAATCTTTAAAAAAAGTAATTATGACTGCTATAGAAAACCTCCAGTAAATACGGAAAAATTACCCATCATTTTTCCACACATGTAACTAACATTTTACTGCTGAACATTTTGCTTCTTAAAGTTAGAATACTGGTTTTAATTCAAAGACTGTGGAAGCCTTTATTTTTTTTAAAGATTTCATTTTATTTATTTGAGAGAGAGAGAGCACAAAAGGGGTAGGGTCAGAGGGAGAAGCAGACTCCCCGCTGAGCAGGGAGCCCAATGCAGGGCTTGATGCAGGGCTTGATGCGGGGCTTGATCCCAGGACTCTGGGATCATGACCTGAGCCGAAGACAGTCGCTTAACCAACTGAGCCACCCAGGAACGACAGGGCCCAGGGGCGACATATGTAGTGCAAAGAAGCTTGGAGTGGGAGTCAAGACTCCTGGATTCGGGCGCCTGGCTAGCTCAGTCAGTTGAGCATCTGACTCTTGATCTTGTGTTGTGAGTTCGAGCCCCATGTTTGGTAGGGATGTCATGACTGATGATGCCACACACACCAAGCAATTATCCAAAGGTCTGTTACTAGGGGCACCTGGCTGGCTCAGTTGGTGGAGCGTGTGACTCTTGATCTTGGGGCTGTTAGTTCGAGCCCCATGTTGGGTGTAAAGATTACTTCAAAATAAAATCTTTGGGGGAAAAAAAAAAGGCCTGTTAACTCACATGCTGGGACTTTTCTAGGGAGACCGGGGCAGGCATAGTAAGCCAGTCCCGTTGGTTTGAACAAAATCAGAGGGAGGGCGTTGGGTCTTTATAGTGGGTGGGGGCTGGGGCTGCAGGTTTGCAAGGCTTGACCTTCATACCAGCCCCAAGGGAGGGAGCCTTTTCTATCAGCCTTCCTAGATGTGGGGCATGGGGCTGGCAATTTAAAAGCTGTCCGTGGTCGGGCACCTGGGTCGCTCAGTCAGTAGGGGTCAGATTCTTGGTCTCAGCCTAGGTCTTGATCTCAGGGTCATGAGTTCAAGCACCCCTTAGGGTTCCGCGCTGGGCTCGGAGCCTACTTAAAAAAAAAAAAAGCTGTCAAACCTCAAAAAAACAGAGTCAGCCTTTTATTGCAGGGGCTTTACTTTTGGGAGTGCTATTTATGCATGATTTTAAAATGTAAGTGGCACGAAGATTGGACTGCTACACTTAACACAAATCCCACTGGGTGCTGGGTACTGTCCTAAATCCTCTGTCCTTAATCCCTCATTGAAACCTCAGGGAGGCCCTGCGGGGGAGGGGCTACTTCCGGCACCGCCCCCTCCCCGCCCCCCCGCCCCCCGCCCGGTGGAAGCCTACGCCCACCGAGCTGAGTGACCAGCCTAAGGTCACAAAGGCAATGAGTTGCGGGGGCTGGGAGAGATTAGGACCTGAACTCAGGTCGGACCTCCAGAGATGAGACTCCTGCCCACAGTGCTGTTTTCTCTCTTTATGAGAACCCAATGAAAACCATCTGTTGTTTATCCACATGTGTATTTCTTCTTTTTTGGTAACTCGAATGGTAACACACAAATTAGTAACGCCTCCAAATCACCTGGGCCCCCTGTTACAAGGTAGCCCCTGACGCGGTAGGTCTGGGTGGCACCTGCGGGTCAGCTGAGTAACCAGCTCCCGGGCTGTACATGTCCCTCTGTTGTAAAGGGATATAACGTACACCGTTCCACACTTTGCTATTTCCGATTAATAACGTACTTTGTTCTATCATCTACCATGGATCCATTTTTTTAATGCAGTGAAACATAGTATTTGAGAGTATCGTCTCTGCCATTAGACACCCCCCCACCCCCCATTAATCCCTCCTGGAGGCTTGATTTTTTGACAATTAATTAACTTCTCTGTGCTTCCGTTTTCTCATCTGAGTTTTTTTTGGGAGGTCCAGAAGCAGGACAGCTTGGAAAGGAGAGGCTCATTTTACAATTTTCCTTTTAAAAAGCGTTTCTACTTAATTTCTTTACACGCACATAAAACTTGACGTGAGCGGACAAACATTATCACGGGGTGGTGATCTTTTACCATCTTTGTGGTCTGGACCCACAAACCCCCTCTGGCAAGGCAGATCCTTTTTTTTTTTTTTTTTTAAAGATTTTATTTATTCATTTGAGACACAGAGATAGAGAGAGAGAGCATGAGCAGGGAGAGAGGCAGAGGGAAAGGGAGAAGCAAGCTCCCCGCTGAGCCAGGAGCCCGATGTGGGGCTCGATCCCAGGACCCTGGGATCATGACCTGAGCCGAAGGCAGACGCTTAACGACTGAGCCACCCAGGCACCCCAAGGCAGATCCTTTTATCCCCATTTTACAGATGAGGACACTGAGGCCCAGAAAGGCCACACAGCCGAGTCACGAAGCCAAGATTTGGCTGAGCTCCTGCTGCTACCTCTTGAGCTCCTGATTCAGCCTTAACGTTTTCTTTGTTCAACAAAGCCTGATATGGACACATACACAGATACAGAGGTTATTTTGGGGTATTTAAAAACATTTTTTTATTAAGTAAACTCTACCCCCAACACGGGGCTCGAACTCAGACCCCGATATCAAGAGTTGCATGCTCCCCTGAGCCAGGCAGGTGCCCCTGGGGTATCTTATTCTTTGACCAAAAAAGGAGATCCTATTACAACTTTTTTGGCTTCTCACTGCATTTACTAAAAAGGACCCCATGGAACCTATGCAGGCTGCGTGGAGCCCGCAGGCGGCTACACCCTCCAATCAATGGACGCGCTGAATTAGATATTTGTTGGGTCAGAGCGCCCTCTGGTGGGCACAGGAAACCACAAGGGAAAGGACTCTAGAACCAAAGTCTAAACGGAGAATTAATCCATTTCTTCATTCAACGAACTTCCTTGAACCCCTTCTACATCCTGGATGGTGCTGGGGACCCATCAATGCCCATGACAGTCCTGGACCCGCCCTCCTGCGGCTCACAGTTCAGAGGCTGAGACATTAGTGACGGCCCAGAGGGGGGCACCTGACGGGGTCCAGGCACTTGAAGCTGGAATGAATGAGACCAGGGAGGAGTACACGCCAGACCTTTTCAGACCTCCGGGGCCATGATGAAGGGCCGGGCTCTGTCCTGAGGGCACTGGGGAGCTGTGGTAGGACTTTCTGCCTCACAAGTAAGCCATCCCGATGCTCGAGACCCAAGGTCTGGGGTGCACTAGAAACCCTTCCTCTTTCCCGAGCCCCCTGCTTGTCTGTAACAGCAGTGATCGCGTCACCTGATGGGCTGTGTGTATTCGAGCCTTCATCCGTTAAATGTACCTGATCAAACTATACCACCGTTTCGGGCGTGCTCAACATGTTTTGTCACTTCGTTTTTTTTTTTTTTAAATGAACTAGGAGCCAATTTTAAAAAGCGAAGAGATCCTGACTTTTCTGGTGGGCAAGAGGGAGCCTGGAGAGTTACCTGAGCCTCACTATCCAGGATTTTTCTGGGAGTTGGTCCCCTAGGCACAGAGCACGCATGTGGCGGGCCTGAGTTATCAGCCTTCATTCCCTCCAGAGGTCGGACTGATATAGGGAGGCTGGAGGCAGAGACAGGGGTCCAGCAAAAATCACATTAGCGTAGACTCTCTGGCTGGCCCAAGTCCCCAGGTAAGCAAAGACACCATTACAAAGAAGGACATTCCGGGAGCTTAGTGGTTCCCTCCCAGGAGGCCAGTTTCGTTTGTTGGCTTTTTTTGGAATGTGCACAGGCCTGAGCCCACTAGGTTAACGCTCTCTGCACAAGGGACATCTCTGGAGCTGCCTGCAGAGGAGTCTTGGGCGCCAGGATGGGGGGGGGGGTGAGAGTACACCACTGGCCACCGCCTAAGGAGACATCACCTGTTTGGGAATCTGCAGGGTGGGAGGCTGTGGGAGAAGCAGAGATGGTGGAGACACCACAGAGAAGAGTTCAGAGAGCAGGGAGGGGGCCACTGTCCCCTGCCCAGGGACTCAGCAAGGAGCACACACTATGGTGTTTTCCAGGAAAGCCTGCTCAAAGCCAGGTGTGTCTTGCTGTCCTTTGATCACAGGAGCCCAGCCTTGTTACTCATGAAACTCTCCCTGATGAGGAAGCTGTTTCTTCTCTCCCTTCCTCCCCGCACCCCCCCCAACACACCCACAATCACAACCACACACACACATTCACACAGACCTGAGACTTGGGACAAAGTTGTTTCCTACCGAGTCTCAGTCTGTCCCTCCCTTGAGTGGACACAACCTTCTCTGCCCTCCCATCCCCAGAATCTCCAGCATGAGCGTCTATCCAGCGAGGCCCCAGAAACCGGAGGGCCCCTGGTAACCTAAGATGTGACATCAGGGCTTTCAATACTGTTTTTAACCCAAGGGGGGTTCAAATGGTGTTTGCAGGGCTCAGTCTCCAAAATGCAGCCGGTTGGCTTCTCCAGGGTTGTGATTTCAAATGTGCCAGGATTTTCAGGAAGGAAGCCCCAGGAAATGGAAACCATCCTTTATCTGGAACAGCCCAGCTGCCCCTCACCATCACCAAGGAGAAAAACAGTAAACACAGACAAGGAGGGGAGAGATGCCACCCCATGACAGGTGGGGACCCCAACCCAGTCTCCATGGTGATGTGCCTGAAAAACAAAACCATTAGGGGGACAGGCTGAGGGGGGATTTGGATTATCCCCAGGCGCTGCCCCTTACAGGCTGTGTCACTATCAGCTGCTTACTTAACCTCTCTGTGCCTGCAATTCTCATCCCAAGGGCGGATCATTATAGAGCTTTCCTCCCAAGATTTGCGGAGACAATGGAAGAAGACGTAATGTGTTGGAGTTCAAATTAACCCCAACAGACCTCCTCTCTCATCGTCCTATTCCTGTTCTACATCAGAGGTGGCCAGAACTTCACGAGACATCTCAGCCCTGATGAGGGCCCCTGGGACAGGGGCTGCCAATCCTGGCTGGTGTGTGGAATGACCCGGGAGCTTTCCAACACCCCTGCCCAGCCTGCACGCTCACGTGCAAGTGGTGCAGGGTGTGGCTGGGGCTCCCAGAGCCCGGAGGCTTGCTGGGTGATTCCAACGTGCACCTGGGACCGACGGCTGCGACCCCAGGGCTCCAGGAGATAATCAGACCCCACAGCAGACCCCTCTCAAGCTGGTGGTGCAGCAGAATCCATCGGAAGCTGTTCTTTTTTTTCTTTTTCTTTTTTTTTTTTAAAGATTTTATTTATTTGAGAGCGAGAGCGAGAGAGAGAGAACACGAGAGGGGGTAAGGTCAGAGGGAGAAGCAGACTCCCTGCTGAGCAGGGAGCCCGATGTGGGACTCGATCCCGGGACTCCAGGATCATGACCTGAGCCGAAGGCAGTCGCTTAACCAACTGAGCCACCCAGGCGCCCAATCGGAAGCTCTTCTAAAACACAGACTGCTGGATCCCAACCCCAAGTGATTCCCTAGGTGTGGGGTGGGCTCAAGAATATGCTTTTCTATCAAGCTCCAGGTGATGCTAATGCTGCTGATCCCGGGACCCCACACGAAGGACCGCTGGCCTCCAGAAACGTCCACTTTCCGCAGCCTGACATTCAGAGGTGGAGCTTTGGGCCTGGAAGGCCCTGGGCCCGTGCGTGCAGCATCCTGCGCCCTCGGCGGGAGGCTTCGCCGCGGCGCCTTTAACGAGCGGTCCTGCAGCGCCGCCTGGTGGGGGCCGCGGGGGCCGCAGTTAGTGCGGGCTTTCTCCCGTCTCGCGGGCGGTGGGCGGTGGGTGGTGGGGAGCCGGCGGCGTCAGCTGGTCCTGGAGCCCCCAGTCTTCCCTCTAGAAGTTCTGGGACCCGACCCCATTGGCAGGAGTCCCGGGACTCGACCGGGCCGAGGGGCCGGGACGGGACAGGTTGGGCCTGGGAGTGCGGGGCGAGCTTGGGTAGGGGATGGGGCTGGGGGGCACCGCGGCCACAGGCTCTGGAACGGTAAGCGGTTATGCGAGGGAGCCCCGGACGGAGGAGGACAAACCCAAGCTCGAGCTCCCTTCCCCGCCTCCAGAGCCTCACTTTCCCCATCTGGGAAATGGGAGTGAAAACCTGCCTTCCTCCTATTCCCCCAGCCCTACTCTATGCACAGAATCAAATAAAGACACATACAACCCAACCCTCATCTCGTCACCCCACAGACCCCCACAGGGACACAATCAGCACGGGAGGTGGCACTGGAGGGGTCCGTGACCACCCGTGAGTGACCCCTCGGATCACGGGCCTGAGCCGTTCCGCGGCCTGAACGCGCCTCCGTCGGGCACCCGCCTGCCCCAGCCCTCCCCTCTTCGGGTCTTCGCTCAAAGGTCACCTTCTCCGTGACGGCGTCCCCGAACCACCCGAAATGCGCGATGCTGGCAAACCCTGCCCAGCCGACGGCTCGCCCTGCCGCCTCCCCGGGTCGCGCCACAGCGCGCGCTGCTCCAGAAGCGTCTTCTCAGTGTCCCCGCCCCACGGCGCCCCGCGAGGGTCCGCGTTTGTGGGTGTCCGTCCGGCCGCCGCGCCAGCGCCGAGCGAGCCCCGGGCCTGGCTCCGCGTCCCCGCGGCCCGCACCGTCCGTCCCGCCTCCGCCCGGGCGCCGCCTGCTCCCGCCGCCGGGCCCGCGGGCGCTCGGCTCGGTGTCCTCGGGGCTGCGCGCCACCGTGCGCGGGCACCGTGCTGGCGCCGGGGACGCGGCGGGGGACAGGGCGACCCCAGCCCGGGTCCCGGGGGCGGCGCCTGAGCGCTCCCGCGGCCCCTCGCCCCACGGTCGCCCACCCCCGGCTCCGGGCCCGACGCTCGGCCCCAGCCACCGTCCCGATTCCTCTGCCCGGTGCGCGGCGGCCGTCGGAAAGCCGGGGGCGGGGGACGCTCTCCGGAAGCTGCTCGGCCTGCGCTGTTGGCGGCGGGGACGTGGCCCAGGGGCGCCTGGGTCCCTGGCCGGGGAACGCGGCTGCTTGGTGGATCCTCTTGAGCGCAGCGAGCCGGGCTCTGGGCCGCAGCGGCGCTTCCCGCGGCCGGAGCAGCTTGCTGCACTCCTCATCTTGGGGCCACCTGACCTTCCCTTCTGCACTTTGACCTGCAGTACCCGTGTCCTCAGCGGGGTGTCTGGAAACAAATTAGTGTGGCAGGTGACAACCCATCAGAGCTTGGAAAAGTGGGGGTGTGGGGGAAGGGTTACATTTAGATAGGGTGGTCAGGGAAGCCCTCCCTGGGAATGGGACAGTTGCACAAAGACTGGGAGGAAGTGGAGGGTGGAGCTATGCAAATATCCTGGGGAAAGGCACTCCAGGCCAGGGGGACCGCAAGTGCAAAGGCCCTGAGGCAGGAATGGGCTCCAAGTGCTCCCTGAACAGCAAGGAGATCTGGGTGTCTGAAGGCGCGTGAAAATGGGGACAGAGGAACCACACTGGTGCTGTCCCAGAGAACTTTCTGTGATGGTGGAAATGTCCTATCCTTGCGCTGGAATGGCATGTTCAGTCTTACATTGAATCAATTCAATCAATTAAATTTGATTTTAAATTGTCCCAATTGCCCAGTGGTATTGGACAGAGCATGTCTAACCCTTATGAAGACTTATGATTTGACCTTTAGAGACCTACGAAAACGTTAGAGAGTTTGAGGAAGGGAGTGATTGCCTGGGACTTGACTTCTTGGGGAAACCGAGTCATAAGGCCGGCCCAAATTCAAGCGGAGGGGAAACAGACTCGACCTCTTGATGGGGGCAGTACCGGGCGCTACAGGCCTGGGAGGGAGTGGAGCGGCCATTTTGGAGACAATTCTCCGCAGTGCGCCCTCTGGCGGCGGCTTGGAGAGATGACCCAGAGTCCGTCTGCCTGGCTCCAGCAGGGGACATGACCCTCTCTGAGGTCTCGAGCCCAGCGTGAGCACCAGCAGGGGGCTCAGATGTGGAATGCTCACTTTGGTGACCTGGAGATGGCAGCAACTGTTCACCATTTATAAAGCCAGGAGGGTGTAAATGGTGCCTGCAGGGCCTAGTCCCCAGATTCAGCCCGTGGATCCTTCTGGGGTTGTGGTTTCGGACTCAGCAGGATTATTAAGGCGGTAGCCCCAGGAAACAGGGATTTCAACTCCAAACCAGCGTTTATCTGCACCGGCCCAGGCTCCCGTGGCTGTCATCAAAGAGAATGTCGAGGGACGCCTGGGTGGCTCAGTCGGTTAAGCGTCTGCCTTCGGCTCAGGTCATGATCCCAGGGTCCTGGGATCGAGCCCCGCATCGGGCTCCCTGCTCCGCGGGAAGCCTGCTTCTCCCTCTCCCTCTGCTGTGCTCTCTCTCTCTGACAAAGAAATAAATAAAATCTTAAAAAAAGAGAGAATGTCGACAGAACACAGACGGAGGGGGAGAGCACCTGCCTGCGCTTGGGGGAGGGAGATAGATGGGGATATTTTCGGCCCCCCCTTCCTAATGTGGGGGGGGCGGGCAGGGCGAGATGCTGAAACAATAAAGCGTGGCTACAGGTATTTGGAGTGGAGCTGCCTGGGCTCACTCCCACTCTCTGCCCATCCTCCTTATGACCTTCGGCTGGTTACTGACCTCTCAGTGTCTCCATTCACTCACCCAAAAACGGGGATCATGTTTTCTTAGCGCCCTCAGGAAGATAGGAGAGTGTGAAGTACCCAGGCTTAGAGCAGGGCACCAGACTGCGCGGGACTCCCCCCCCACCCCCAAACAGCGAGTCTTATCCACAGAGTGGCGCATGGGACTCTGCCCAGTGACTCAGGGTCCTCCTGATCTGCCCCAGCTCACCTCAAGCACCTCCCCTACACCCCGCTTTCCCCCTTCTGCCGAAACCCTGCCGGAGGGTTGGGGGACCACAAGGGAGGAACATCACGGATTCTGGAGTCACACAGATGTAGTCTGGGTCGAGGTAGACCGCCTGCATTCAGATTCCAGTGCTGTGTGACCTTAGGCAAGTCATCTACCTTATCTGAGTCTCCATTTCCTCCTGTATAGAATGTGAGCAATAAGAGCCCAAAGTTGTGCTAAAACAATCTGAGCGTCATTGCTAAAACATGGCAGGAACCCAAGTGCCCATCCATCGATGGCTGAATAAGCAAAAAGGTTATATACACACAATGGAATATTATTCAGCCTCAGCAAGAAGTTAATTCTGCAATATGCTAGAAGGGGATGCACCTTGAGGACATTGTTAAAGTGTAATAAGCCAGCCACAAAAAGACAAATGCTTCCGAATGGTTCCAGTTACAGGAGGTCCTTAGAGTAGCCCAAATCATAAAGACAAGAAGGTCTAACGGTTGTTGGCAGGGGTTGGGGACCGGGGGGCAGGGGACAGGGAGAATGGGAGTTTTTGTTCAATAAGTATAGTTTCAGGCTGCACAAGGCGGGTGGATTTAATACCACCGAGCTGTACAATTAAAAATGGCTCTGAAGGCAAATTTTGTGTTACGTGTATTGTAACTAAAAAAATAAGAATAAATTTAAAAAACAATTGGAGCACCTCAAACAGTGCTTGGAATATAGGAAGAACTATAGAAGAAATAGTGTTGTTTTTGTAATTAGTGTTGAATCCCACCTCCCCACCCCCCCAGTTCAGAGCTGAACCGATCCCGGCAGGTTATTTCGCCTGCACACCCGCGGGCTCCGGGGCCTCCTGGTCGGCGAGTCCTCAGCCAGCGGTCCTGGAGCGCCTCCTTGTGGGGATTCCGGGCACCGCGACTTGCGTAGACAGCGTCCTGGATCTTGCAGACCCGGGGGGGGGGGGGGTGCCGAGGGGAGGGGGTCGCCTTCTATCCCCGGAACCCTCATTTTCCCCTCCGGCGCTTCTAAGACCTGGTCGCACACTCGAGAGTCTCCCAGCGCCCCTTTCCTTGCCTGGACGGGCCAAAGGGCCGGGACAGGGTCAGCCTCAGGGCGTGGGGGTCGGGGGCTGACTCGGGGACACTGGGACCTCAGCCCTGGGTATTCAATCTACACCCCCACGCAGCACTAGGGGCGGTAATAAGAAGGGCCCTGGGGTCAGACCCGGGTTAGAGCTCTTCTTCCGCTGCTCTCTGAGCCTCAGTTTTGCCTGGGAAATGGGGGGTGGAAACCTCTTTGTCCTGTTCTCCAGTGTCAGCCCTGGAAAGGCGCCCCCGGGGTCTGGCTTCCACCAGTTGGTGAGAAAGGGGGGAAAAACCTGAGGGAGCTGAGCTAGGAAGTAGGGTTTGGATAAATCTAAGCATGGATTTCATGTGAAAGAATAGTTGTAGTCTGAGATCATCTCCCACCCACTCTTTGATTTTGTGGTTTCCTGTCTTCACGTTGGTTATATTTTTATGTTTGTTTCTATTTGTTTTGAGTTTATTTGTTTTAGGTCACATAAGAAGCCAGTGACCCTGTGTTTGGGAGTCGCCAGCATGCGGGGATTACACTGAGGGTATCACCCGAACTTTGGGAGCCTGCTCAGGGCGCAAGCTCCCGGTGATGCTCCGCGCAAAGACGCAGGGAGGTTTGGTAGCTTCAAGGTGTGGTGTAGGCTCGTGTCAGCCTGTGTCACAATCACGCGAATGCACACTAACACGCTCACACACACAGATTCACTGAAACCAACACGCTCATAAAATACACACTCGGTCATAACTCACACATTCTAACATACACCGAGGCACGAGGCACACTCACGCACTCACACATACACCCGGCCCACCCAGATATACACAGAGACGCACAGACCTTTGAGCATTCACACGCACCATACTTGGGGAGTGGGGTGGGGCATCAGACTGGAGACCACCCCAGCTTCTCTTGGACTGGGACTGGCTGGGACCCTCCCTCTCTATGGAGCCCTGGGCTTCATTCTGCTATCTCCCCCACCCCCAGACCCCATCCCTTCTGTCTGGGTGCCTCATTCCTGGTCCCCACTCCCCAGTGTCACCTCATCCCATTCACCTTCCACGTAGCTGCGCAAATCTGATCCTGCGCCTCCCCAGCTCAGAACCTGCCATGGCTCCCCAGGGCCCTCAGGACAGAGCCCAGCTCTTCATCATGGCCCCGGAGGTCTGAAAAGGTCTGGCGTGTACTCCTCCCTGGTCTCATTCATTCCAGCTTCAAGTGCCTGGACCCCTTCAGGTGCCCCCCTCTGGGCCGTCACTAATGTCTCAGCCTCTGAACTGTGAGCCGCAGGAGGGCGGGTCCAGGACTGTCATGGGCATTGATGGGTCCCCAGCACCATCCAGGATGTAGAAGGGGTTCAAGGAAGTTCGTTGAATGAAGAAATGGATTAATTCTCCGTTTAGACTTTGGTTCTAGAGTCCTTTCCCTGTGGTTTCCTGTGCCCACCAGAGGGCGCTCTGACCCAGCAAATATCTAATTCAGCGCGTCCATCTCTCGCATTGAGAAGAGTAACAACTTTATCAACCTTTATTAATTTCAGCCCTGCTGCCTGCCAGGCCCCCGGCTAAGTGTTCCACACACCTGATCTCTACATCAACAGCGAGATGAGACCTAATCAAGATAGCCGAGGAAAGCAAGGCACAGAAAGATTGTTTAATTTTCCTAAGTCACACAGCATCTAAGCTTACAGATAAGCTTCCACTCCCAGTCTCTGACTTCAGGGCTCCTTGCTCTGTTGTTTGCCAGGGTTCCCAAAAGAGACAATGGTGACAAGGTGCTGGTGTCCTTAATGAGAATGAGGGCCAATGCTCGGAAACAGGGCCTCCAGCCAGGCATCCCTCCCTCCCTCCCCCCCCCCCCAGCCCCCAAGAGGGCCTGTGTACCACAGGGCAGGGTCATAGCCTTAGCTGCTGACTAACAGCACAGCTGGGAGGGGGAAATGGAAGTCCTTCCCGACAGAAGTAACTAATGGGTGACGGTCTGAGGAGAGAACAGGAGCCTATTTTAGGAGGAAGAAAGGCAATCCTTTGTAGGTCTGTATCAAAGGTTCAAGGGAGCCCAGGGAACCTCGACTTCTCTGAAGTTTATTTTTATTTTTATTATTTTTTTAAAGATTTTATTTGTTTGAGATAGAGAGAGAAGCAGGAGCAGGGGAGCAGAGGGAGAGGGAGAAGCAGGCTTCCCGCCGAGCAGGGAGCCTGATGTGGGACTCGATCCCAGGACTCTGGGATCATGACCTGAGCCGAAGGCAGCCGCTTAACGACTGAACCACCCAGGCGCCCCTGAAGTTTATTTTTTAAAGAACCCAAAGTAGGGGCGCCTGGCTGGCTCAGTCAGTAGAGCATATGACTCTTGATCTCTGGGTTGTGAGTTCAGGCCCCACGGTGGGTGAAGAGATTACTTGGAAAAAAAAAAATCCAAAAACGCGAAGGATGCAGAGTGAAGAAAAAGGAAGTAACAGCAAACTGCGCAGCTATTAAAAAGAGGAATCTAGGTCCCTTATGGGCCAACCTGGAAAAAATGTCCAGGTAATATGATTTAGTGGAGAAAAAAGCCATTGGTAGAAATATGAGTGTAGAGTGACTCCGTTTTGGTTCATTAAATAAATAATTTTCTAAAGCTGACATTTATTGACTGCCAATGACATGCCAGGAATGGTCTAAGAATTTTATCTGAACTTTTTTCGTTAATTTCCATAACTTTTATAGTTCCCATCGGCAAAGAAGTGGTGCAAAGCCCAAGAGGGGCAAAGCATGGTTGCAGACCCAGGTTTTCTGACCCCAGAACCCCAGTTCTCTGTGCCCTGGTGCCCATAGCCCCAAACTTGTTCTGTGTGGGGGCTCTTCATGTTTCAGTCATATTTCCACGGCGCCCCAAAACAAATACCTGTTTCATCTATTGTCTCATTTGGTCCAAACAACCTGGTAAGTCCTTATGTCCTAACAACTTAGCCATTTGAATATATATAAATTGAAAGAAAAAACCCAATATTTTAATTTCATTCTTTTTTATTTTTTTAAAGATTTTATCTATCTATTATTTATTTATTTATTTATTTATTTATTTATTTATTTATTTAAGAGAGAGAGAGAGACAGAGAGAGAGAGAATGAGCAGGGGAAGGGGCAGAGGCAGAGGGAGAAGCAGACTCTCCACTGAGCAGGGAGCCCAATGTAGGACTCGATCCTGGGACTCCGGGATCATGACCCCAGCCAAACGCACACACCCAACTGACTGAGCCACCCAGGTGCCCCAATTTCATTCTTTTTTTAAAAAATATTTTATTTATTTGAGAGAGAGAGAGCTCACATGCACAAGCACGAGTGGGGGGAGGGGCAGAGAGAGAGAGAGAGAGAGAAGCAGACTCCCCGCTGAGCAGGGAGCCCCACACGAGCTTGATCACAGGACCCCTAACACCACCTGAGCTGAAATCAGACACCTAACTGACTGAGCCACCCAGGCGCCCCTTCATTTTTAAATAAGCATAATTATTTACTAATGGAATATGTGTGTGTGTTGGGCACTGCACAGCTTCTCAAACCTTGGGATCAAATTGAGCACCACCGCCTTCATTCTCTGTTTCGCATGTATTTTTGCGTGGGGTTTGCTTTTTATTCTCTGCCCTCCGCGAAATCGCAGCTTCACGAAGCTATGACGTCATCGAAAGGCCAGTAGCGAAGGGCGAGGCTGCGAGCTACCTGAGCTGGTAGTTCACACAGTGTCCGACAGATGTCGTTGTGTTCCAATAAAAATTTAAAATAGCTCAAGGCTTGGGAACCGTGGTGCTGGTGCTTTTCAACACGTTAAACAGGTAACTGTCAGAGCAGGGTTTTGTTTGAAAAGCACATATGGTTCACGAGAAGCTGAGTAAATATATATATAGGAAACGAAAACTGAATCTCTAATTCACACTGCTATGCACAAAAGTGGACTCTAGAGCTCTATGCAAAAATCACAAAAACAAATAAACAACAACAAAATCCACACACAAAAAATCCAGCTCAGAAGACTAGGATGTAGGGAGCTATCCTGATGAACTTGAGGGTTTGGGGTAAGTAAGAAGTACATCTTAAACAAAACTTCAAAAATATAAACCATCAGGCAAAATCCATGTGAATCTGATTATATCAAACTTAAGGGTTTCTTTTTTTTTAAGATTTTATTTATTTATTTGACAGAGAGAGACACAGTGAGAGAGAGAGGGAACACAAGCAGGGGGAGTGGGAGAGGGAGAAGCAGACTCCCCACCGAGCGCAGAGCCCAATGCAGGCTCGATCCCAGGACCCTGAGATTATGACCTGAGTCGAAGGCAGATGCCCAACCAACTGAGCCACCCAGGCGCCCCAAGCTGGAAAGAATTTTTAAAGATTAAGAGTTTCTGTTAACACATCACCATAGACAAAGTAAAGACACAGAGAATGGAAGAGAAGCAATGCAAATTGCTACACGTTGGGAACACATGAGAAATGTACACAGTATTAATGCATATCAGGGAGAAAAAGAAGGTAAATACAAGAGGAAAATGGGCGAGAACATGAACAGGCAGTGTAGAAGAGAGGGCAGCTCAAAGGTTCATCTACACAAGATTAGATGCTTAAAAATAATTGAAATTAGAGGGCGCCTGGGTGGCTCAGTTGGTTAAGTGACTGCCTTTGGCTCAGGTCATGATCCTGGAGTCCCTGGATCGAGTCCCGCATCGGGCTCCCTGCTCGGCAGGGAGTCTGCTTCTCCCTCTGACCCTCCCCCCTCTCATGTGCTCTCTCTCATTCTCTCTGTCTCAAAAAAAAAATAATAATTGAAATTAGAGATATACGAAAGAAAGTAACAACAAGTTACCGATTTATACCTGTGGGGCTGAAGAAACGAGAAAGCTGGAAAATGCTATTAATATACCCATTTTCCAGATGAGAAACCTGAGGCTTGGTGGGGAGAAGGGTGGGGTGACCTTGCCAAGTCCCACAAGCTGGGAAGTAGAAGGACAGGAAGTCATTGGTCTCTCATACCTAAAATCCCAAACAACCACTATGTCAGGCAGCCTTCAGCATCACCATCCTTGCCATTCATTCGTTTACTCTTTGATTCATTCATTCTCCCAACAGTCCATCCATCCATCCATCCATCCATCCATCCATCCATCCATCCATCCAAGAGAGCACCCACCACTGATGGATACCATTGAGATGAAAATAGGTCTGGTTCCAGCTGACAATGTTAATCACACAAAGAGCTGTTTAATTACTACCTGTCAACTCCAGGGACTGTTGCATGACTATTAAAAATCATGGGCAGGGTCCCAAACACTGACCTGGCAAATGGGGATAAATGCGTTATGGGGGCAGAGATCTAGTGTAGTCATTCATATCAATCAATGATAGTCAACCATCTTAGTCAACAACCTGCCAAGTCATTTAGAAAATGTATGCATTTTCTCCCCCCATTAAAAAAACCCCATTTTTCAACTCATATGATGAAAATGTTTAGACGTGATGTTTGGGAAGATGGTTGGTTTGTTTTTTTTAAGACTATTTATTTGGGAGAGAGAGTGAGCAGAGGGGAGTAGCAGAGGGGCAGAGAGAGAGGGAGAGATTATCTCCAGCAAACTCCATCCTGAGTGCAGAGCCCAACATGGGGCTTGATCCTACAACCCTAAGATCATGACCTGAGCCAAAACCAAGTCAGAGGCCTAACCAACTGAGCCACCCAGGCACCCCGGAAGATAGGTTTTCAAAAATACTTTTTTTAGGGGCACCTGGGTGGCTCAGTCATAAGCGTCTGCCTTTGGCTCAGGTCATGATCCCAGGGCCCTGGGATCAAGCCCCGCATTGGGCTCCCTGCTCCGCAGGAAGCCTGCTTCTCCCTCTCCCACTCCCCTGCTTGTGTTCCCTCTCTTGCTTTGTCTCCCTCTGTTAAATGAATAAATAAACATCTTTAAAAAAATACTTTTTTAGGGGACACAAAAAAATAAAGCTTGAAGTCCACCATCCTAGGTGACTTTCATTTACTATAAATGTTCTTATTTAACTTAAAGGGGGACAGAAGCACAAGACACAATCCTGAGAAGAAAGGAAATCCCAGGTAGATGGAGCAGGAAAAGCTCCTTTTGACCAAAGACCTGAAACGATTAAGCCAAGGTCAAGGAAAGGGGGTGAGGGTGGGCTGGGGCAGGCTCGACCTGAGCAGGGGAGCAGGGGAACCCTCCAGCTGTCTTGTGTGTCCTTCCAGAGGGGTACACACATGTACACACACATGCACAATGTGATATATTCTTTCTGCCATATGAATGGCATCACATTCCACACATCTTTCTACTCCTTGTATTTTGCCCTTAACAAGCACATCTCAAAGTTGATTTCTTATCAGGACACTTACAGCTGTGTCTTGACCACAGCTAACTTTGTCTTTTATTATTTTTTTTTCTTGTTTTCCTTTTTCCTTCCTCCCTCCCTCCCTTCCTTCTTTTTTCTGGGGGTGATGGCTTTACTGAGATATAATTCACATACCATGCAATTCACCCATTTAAAGAGTACAGTTCAGTGGCTTTGAGTACATTCACAGAGTCGTGCAACATCACCACAATTTTTTTTAACGTTTTCATGACCCCCAGAAGAAACTGTATACTCATTAGCAGCCAGTCCCCACCTTTCTCTCCCCCACTTCCCTCTCAGCTCCCGACAGGCACTTATCTGCTTCCTGTCTCTATGGATTTCTCTATTCTGGACAGCGCATATAAACAGAATCATAGAATATGTGGTCTTTTGTGACTAACTTCTTGACTTAACATAATGTTTTCTTTAAAGATTTTTATTTATTTTAGAGAAAGAGAGAACGCGAGGACAGAGAGGGGCAGAGGGAGAGAAGGAGAGAGAGAGAGAGAGAATCTTAAGCAGGCTCCCCGCTGAGTGCGGAGCCCAGTGAGGGGCTTGATTCCACGACCCTGAGACCATAACCTGAGCTGAAATCAAGAGTTAGATGCTCAACTGACTGAGCCACCCAGGCGCCCCGACTTAGCGTAATGTTTTGAAGGTTCATCCATGTTGTAGCGCGTGTTAGTGCTTCGTTTCTTTATATGACCAAATAATACTCCATTTCCTGGATCTACCACACTTGGGCTATCCATTCATCGGTCAGTGTACATTTGGGTTGTTTCTGCTTTTTGACTATTACGAACAATGCTGCGATGAACATTCATGGACAGGTTTTTGTGTGGACAGATGTTTTCATTTCTCTCGGGCAGAGCTCTAGGACAGGACTGCTGGGTCATAGGGGCTATTAGTCTCCTCAGGCTGCCATCACAAAGCTTACCACAGACTGGGTGGCTTCGACAACCAAAACACATTTTCTCATAATTCTGGAGGCTACAAGTCTGAGATTTGGGGCGGAGGTGACTTCTTCTGAGGCCTCTCTCCTTGTCTTGCTCATGGCCATCTTCTCTCGCTGTCCTCACATGGCCTTCCCTCTGTGTGTCTGTGTCCTAATCTCTTGTTATCAGGACACCAGTCATACTGGATGAGGACCCACCTTAGTGATGTCATTTAACCACCTCTTACTGTCCCCATTCCCTCATATTCGGAGGTACTGGGGGGTTAGGATTTCAATGTACGAACTTGAAGGGGACGCAATTCAGCCCGTCCCATGTGGTAACTCTGTTTTACCTCTTGGGGAACTGCCAGACTGTTTTCTTTTTTAAGCGTTTCTTTTTTAAGTTTTATTTTTTAAAGGGTTTATTTATTTATTTATTTGAGAGTGAGCATGAGCAGGAGGAGGGGCAGAAAGAGAGGGAGAAGCAGGCTTCCCGCTGAGCAGGGAGCCAGAAGCGGGGCTCAGTCCTAAGACGTTGGGATCATGACCTGAGCCAAAGGCAGATGCTTAACACTGAGCCACCCAGGCGCCCCCACAGCAGCGTTTTAATTTAAACGTGGCTGTGTTTTCTCTGCACTCATCCTGCCTTCTCAAGAATTCTTGTGAACTGAGACAAAGCTAACCTAAATTGTTTTCAAATGTAGAGACATGCAGGCTTATTTAATGGTTACTCAACTTGACTCACTGTCAGACATTGAAAGAGGCGTTAGCTACCTGCGATTTTGCTGGTTTCTTTCCGTATTTAGGGACTGGATACTTTTTTTCTCCCTGATATTGGGGAGGTGCTCAAAAGAGAGCTGCTCCTGCCCAGTGGACCTTGAGGACCAAGTATTAAAACAACTCAGCACAAACGTGTTAAGCTCGTGAATGTGGGCTTGATTTTCATAGCTATGAAAAGCTCAGCATCGTTCCTGGCAGCCAAGAGGAGAACTTTGCCATAATTTTTCCCGCTACAGTTTAACTATTAATAAAGTCACTTTGGACAGTTTTCCTGATACAAAAAATAATGCCAAGATGCTTATTTATGTAGATTCCACATATTCCTATTGCTAATTTTTTAGTTACATGTATGAGCACAGGGGAAAGAAATCTGGAAGGACCTACATCGAAATGTTAGCAGCGACCCTCTCCGGGCTGGGGCGGGGGTGGATGGGGGGGGGGTCGTCAGCGTCAACTCTGTCCTGTTGTGTAACCACCAGCCAGAGCTTTGGGCTTCAGACAGCAAGGATCATTATCATCACATTTACGTTATCCAATTATTACCCCATTGCACTTGGGTTCACTGGGTGGTTCTTCGGTTGGCCTCACCTGTGGCTGCAGTCAGCTGGGGCTGGGGGCCAGGACGCCTGGGTTGGTTCCCCGCCACGTGGCCTCTCTCCCTCCACGTATTCGGTAGTGAAGCCCGAGCTGCCCTGCAAAACGGCAGCTGGTTTCCAAGAGATCATTGGTGGGAGCGAGAGGCCAGGCAGGCCTGGTGATGCCTAAGTTGAAACAGCATCACCGGCAGTATTCTTTTGGTCAAAACGAGTCACAAGGCCCTCCCGGCGTCAAGGGCGGGGAAGTAGGCTGCCCCTAGTGGTGGGAGGAGTGACATGCACGTACATACGGGCCAGGGAGGACTCCGCAGCAACCTCGGCAGGCAGATGGGCACGGCGTCTTTCTGTGTTTTCTAGGGCATCTGCACTGGGCAAGAATTCTATTTTCTAATGGGAAAGGTGTTTTCTAGATAGTATGATAAACTGTGGGAAGAGGTTGGCTTGAATCGGAATCTGTAGAGATAACTAAGAGTTCGGACTGTGGGCCACTGCGGTAAGGTCTCTCTGATGAAAAGCTGGAACGGGATCTGCCGTGAACCACTCCGTTTCCTTCTTCAACCAGACAGCTAGCAACCAAAGGATAATTATGAACAACAACAACAACAACAACAAAAGGTGGATTTGTTTCAAAAGTCTCCTGTTGGTTCCATTCACCTGGGAGTCCGTGATCTCTCATTCCCATGGCGGCCTCTAATCAGATTTTTTTTTTTCTGCATACTTTTTAAATTTTTTTTAAGGTTTTTATTTATTTATTTGACAGAGAGAAAGAGCACAAGCAGGGGGAGCGGCAGGCAGAGGGAGAGGGAGAAGCAGGCTCCCGTCCGAGGAAAGAGCCGGATGCAGGGCTGGATCTGGGATCATGACCTGAGCCAAAGGCAGACGCTTAACTGACAGAGCCACCAGTCATCCCTAGATTTCTTCTTTTTTTTAATTACAAAACTAATCTATGCTCTTTGAAAGGATTTAGATAAATACAAAATCATACACAGGAAAAACCAGCTAGGATTCTTCCACCAAAAATAAGATAATTCCTATTGTAAGTCGATTGCATACTTATAATGTTGGTTACATAGATACAGGGATACAAAGACAGGGATATGCACAGAGATAAGAATGTGGTTAGAAATATGGATATAGGGCGCCTGGGTGGCTCAGTCGTTAAGCATCTGCCTTCGGCTCAGGGCACGATCCCAGAGTCCTGGGATCGAGCCCTGCATCGGGCTCCCTGCTCTGCGGGAGCCTGCTTCTCCCTCTCCCACTCCCCCTGCTTGTGTTCCCTCTCTCGCTGTCTCTCTGTCAAATAAATAAAATCTTAAAAAAAAAATATAGATACAGCGTAGATATATATGCGGATACAGGTAAGGATGTAGACGCAACTGTAGACAGAAAGAGGCATAGATAGTATAGTGGGGTGAAGGACGACCCCTCAAAATATGTACACATCGGGGCACCTGGGTGGCTCAGTCAGTTAACCGTCTGCCTTCGGCTCGGGTCATGGTCCCAGGGTCCTGGGAGCGAGCCCGCATCGGGCTCCCTGCTCAGCGGAGAGCCTGCTTCTCCCTCTCTCTCTCTGCTGCTCCCCCTGCTTGTGCTCTATCCCTCTCTCTCTCAAATAAATAATAAAATCTTAAAAAAAAAAATGTCCACATCGTAACCCAACCCCTGGAACCTGTCACTGGGGACCTCATATGGAATAAAGGTCTTTGCAAATGTGATAAAGGTCTCGAGATGAGATCATCCTGGATTATCCGAGTGGGGGCTAAATCTAATGACAAGCGCCATCATGAGAGAGAGAAGAGGGAGCAAAGACAGAGGCGGAGGTGGGAGCCACGAAATGCCAGGAGCCCCCGGGAGCTGGGAGAAGCAAGCAAGATGGTCCCCTAGAGCCCTGGGATGGAGCGTGGCCCTGCTAACATTTTTATTTCGAACCTCTGGCCTCCAGCATTGGGAGCAAAGGAAAAAAAATAATTTGTTGCTTTACGCCACCCAGCTTGTGGGGATCCGTTAGGGCAGCCCTAGGAGAGGAACACAGATGGGTCTGGAAGGTGGCAGGGGGATCACTGCGGATCCAGATCCAGATGAGACGTGGCGGTGGCTGTGGATACGCACCCATGTAGCTGTCAGGGGAGGCAGATGTCTGGCACAGACAGACAGACAGACAGAATCCAGGTGTTGAGGAAGCCCCGATGAAATACCAGAGCCAGCCCGGGCTGAGTGTGGGGCGCCGCCGCCGAAGTCACAGGCACAGTCTCCCCCCAAAAACGCTCTGCAGCTGAACTCTCAAGGTTTTCTGGAAAATCCCAAACGTCCTGTAATCGCTTCAATGCCCCCAGCAAGACTGCTCGTTCCCAGCCTCTGGATAATAACCATTTTGTGCCCCAAAATGTAGAAACAAATCCTGCTCCCAGACTGTCTGCAGGGTTCTTGCTTTTTCCTTTCTTGTTTAAATCCTGTTTGCCTTTGCGCGTTACAGCGGTCCGGTGCCCACCTCCCTCCTCTTCACATGCCGGTAACTATTTTAGAATCAGGGTTTTGGAGCCTGGGAACGAGGAGGGAGCTAGAAAGGACTGAGGGAGGGAGGGCAGGGCCAGTAAGGAAGGAAAGGAGGGGAGCGTGCACCCTGCCATCTGGGGATCCAGCTTCAGGCTCCAGAGAGAAACTGCCTCACATGGGGGACCTGTGAGAAAGAGCCCTCCCCCACAAAACTCCTTTAAACACCCCTGCCTTCCTGACAGGAAGACTGAGGCCCAGAAAGAAGGGGAAATAGAGAAGTGTAAGCCCCGAATACATTGATCCAGGCTTTGTTAAAACTGGTAGTTGGAACCAAATTACAGCAGTTAGAAATACATGTATCCTGTACAGATCATGAGGATTAGGGCAAATCAGGTGCATCGGGAAAAAATCACCCCTTTTACCGAGGGACTTCACTGTAAATTACGTCCGTCTCTTTTGTTTGCTGAAAGGGTCAAAAGCTTTGCCCTCAGATGTTCTGCTTTTAGCGTTTGCATCAAAGATTTTCATTTCCCGGGTGAGGACCCACCTCTTCGCCGTGTTCCCAGGCAGGTGGCTGACTGCCTCTGTGCCCGTCTCCTCATTTGTAAGATGCGGCAACATGTTGTGACCCCAGAGACCCCCAGGTCCGGCTCCCTCCCAAGTCTCGGCTCTGTCCAGTGGGGCAGCTGCCTGGGTCCGTCGCAGCCGGCAGGGGTGGGAGACTCCTGAGACCCCTCCTGGTTCTCCAGCTTCCCCACTGCAGCCAACCCTAGCTCCAGCAGGCCCTTCTCACGTAGGGAGGTATCTTAGGGGCCCCTCATTCATGCACAGACTCCGGGGACCCCCGTATTTGCTCCTGCTCAGACCCCAAGACCTTCCAGTGGCCTCTGACCTGACCACGCATCACGGTGTCTACACCTGACCTCAGCGTCTCCCTGCTCCGCCACCCCTGTGCACCTCCCACGTCCCCAGCTTGGTGACCCTGACCTAAACTCTAACCAGGGTGGGGTCCCCCATCCCAGCATCTGCAGCCCTGCTTCTTAATTTCCTGTTTTCACGACATCTCTTGGCCAAACTCCCTTCTAGAATTTAGACATTGGTTGTTTCTGTGGTTGTTCAACTAAGTGCCTTGAACCTCATTCAGACCTATGCTCATATAGATCTGTTCCTACTGATTCCTTTAAAACTTATGGACGGATTGAGACCTTCCCCTAACGAGTCCCTCTCCTCCTCGGTCCCTCCTGCTCCACCCCCGACCCTCGTCACGCTGATGTTCACGGTTTTAGTGCTTGTGGGTATAACTCCTGATTTTCTTTCCTTTTTTTGTTGAGACAGTAAATGTTACCAAGATGTTGATCACCAGACCTTCCCACATCCCTCACAGCATCTCCTGAAGTGGGTTGTCTTTTCATTTAAAAAATTCCTCTAGTAGCCACTCAGGGAAAGAGAACACCCCAACGTACCAGAATAAACTCCGAACAGACCCGAGATCCAGATGTAAAGCACGAAATTGTACAAATGTTAGAATACCTGTCGGGATTCCTGTGAAACCTGGGTGTAGAGAAAGTTCTGACCCAGACTCACAATGCAGAGACCGCGAAAGAAAAACCAATACATTTGACCTCATCAAAATAAACTTTTGCCTGGCCAATGCAGCCCAAGCCAAGTCTAAGGAGAAAGGACTGGCACATAAACTGAAATATGGTTAAGACTTACACAGAACATAAGTACATTTTTACCACAATTAAAAAAAGGGGGGGGGGGGGAGAGAAAGCCTGGGAGGAAATTCTTTGCTGCTTATTTCCCAAACACAGGGTCTTCCAGTACATCCCTTACGTGCTGTTCCAGCTAGAGGTCCCCAACCCGAATCTCATGAAGAGACACCAGACCAACCCCAAATAAACAGTTCTTTAAAGGGGGAAGGAGGGGTGCCTGGGTGGTTCAGATGGTTGGGCGTCTGCCTTCAGCTCAGGTCATGATCCCGGGGTCCTGGGATCGAGCCCCGCATCGGGCTCCCTGCTCGGCAAGAAGCCTGCTTCTCCCTCTCCCACTACTGTTCCCCCTGCTTGTGCTCTCTCGCTCTGTCAAATAAATAAAATCTTTAAAAAAATAATAATAAAAAAAAATAAAGGGGGAAGGATCGTATTCGTCAAAAATGTCAATATCATAAAAGACAGAGGCTGAGGAAACGTTCCAGACCGAAGCAGAACAGGGCGGATGACTAAGTGTGCACAGGGCACGCCTGGGTCCACTGACACAGACGGATACGTAAATACAGACATGCTAGCACCGTGAGGCTTTCCTAGCGGGTGGGTGGAGTGTGGTTATGTCAGAGGACCCTGACTCGTAGGAAAAACATACTGAAGGACACAGGGGTAAAGGGCCATGACCCATGCTAGGCAACGGTCTCCCAAGTGGCTCAGGAAACACTTGTGCGCGCGCACGCACACACACACACACACACACACACAGTGTCAAGCAAACGGAACAAAACGGTTTGTTCATAATAGGTGAAGCTAGGTAAAGGGTATACGAGTGTTCTTTGCATTTCTCTTGCAACTTTTTGTGCAGTTAAAGATTGTTCCCAAATAAAAAGTCAAAAAACAAACCAATCAGGATTTTATGAAGAATGCCAGTAATATACAATCTGGAATCGAGTCATCCTTAACACATAAAGCCCAGCAGCTGACCAATTAAATGCTAGCTCTGGGCCTCTAGTTTCTATAGGAAAAACTGCATCTCTGGGCTTAAAGTTAATTCTGGCATTGTGAGCTCAACCCAAAACTCTACTTTGAATCAGAAATTTGTACAAATAACTGTATTTATTTCTATTTCCCTGCCCCACTGAATCTGGGGTGGTCTCACTGACTTGCTCGACAGGCACAATGTGGTGGCAGTGATGCAGCGGGACTTCCAAGATCAGGTCATGGAGACTTGTGGGCTCCCACCTGGGTGTGCAAGTGGCGCCCCCCCCCGCCCCGCCCCGGGGAACCCGGCTACCCCGCCAGGAAGAAGCCCAAGCCACAGGAGGCCCTGTGTGGATGCTCCAGGCACCATTCCCAGCCAGGGGCCTGCACCAACTGCCAGGCGTCGGAATGAGCCACGTGGATGTCCAGCTAGGCTCGTCTTCTAGTGTCCAGATGACTCCGGCCCCAGATGTCACCTGACCGCAAATGCCAAAGACCTCAAATGGGAACCGCACGGCCAAGCCCAGTCAACACACAGAACTGAGACAGATACGTAGGCACCTGAAGCCAGTAAGCAGTTTGCTGTGCAGCCGTGCAGTTAAGTAAAGGACTCTGGCCCTTGCCCAGCCCCTGGGAGGGGACCTCGAAGCCTTGGGAATGTCCTCCCTGATGAGGGTCTTTGTTTACCTAGCGCCCTGTGTCACTCAAGGTGGTTTATGCTGGGGACCCTGGGTCATATGACATCAGCTTGTGTCTCTGGAGACCAAGGTCAGTGTGTGGTCAAGGCAAAGTGACCAAGCCCAGTAAAGACCCTGGACACCAAGGCTTGAGTGCGCTTCTTCGGTGTGTGCTGGGAGAAATCAGTGCGTGTGACTCCACCGTGTAGGGGACACCGGGAGCTCCAGCCTGCCCTGAACTCCTTGCTACGTGCCCCTTGTCTCTGCTTACTTTCATCTCTTTCTGCTGTAATAAGCTGGAACCATCACAGCTTTGCTGAGTCCTGTGAGTCCTTCTAGCAAGTGACTGAACAGGAGGGGTGGCCTGGGAACTCCTCTGAGCGCAGCTCTCAGAGCCACGATCCCCAGTGTGCCTACGGAGATGGCGGCCTCTCACCAGGCCGGGTGCACGTGCAGGGCTGAAGGCCTCCTCAGGACACGTCCTTCCCACGGGGAGGAAATGGACTCGGCACACTGGGATCCGTGCCTGTCCTCCTCAGGATACTCTAACCCCCAGGCCACGTCCCCCAGGACGGAGGTTCACACACCACGCTGCTCACCGGCCTGAGGAAGGAGCCTACCGCGGAGCCTCTCGGGATGCCACAGCAGACCGAGGGCTGCCATCTCATTTCTGTGCCGGGGAGGCACCCACGGGCTCCAAGTGCCCACAGGACGCCCCCCGGTCCTACTGCTGTCACCTGCCCGTAGACAACATCTCCCCGGAAAAAGTTAGGTCTGGAGAAGCTCAAACCTGAAAACAGGGATGTCTCCGCAGGGCCACGGGCAGGCAGAGCAGCCTAGACGGGATTCGGTATTAATCTCTGATGGAGAATGAAAGACGAGCGGTAGAAAATGCCTCTGGTTTTCCTTGGCGAGGGAAATGTCTGCTTCGTCGGGCGCCGCGAGAGCCAGTGTGGGGTCGGTCCGGCGGACACTGTGAGCAACTGAGGGTACGCGGCAGCCTCGGTGAGTGCCTACCGCCACTCACTGCGTGAGAGGGAAGGACGAGTCTTTCCAGCTTCGGCTCTGGCCCGGCCGCCCCGGCCCAGCCTGCACCTTGTTTCCCGGTGTGCGCCCTGGGGCTGCTGGGGCTTCTCCCTCCAGAGCTCCGAGCCCGGCGGTAAAGCCAGTCCAGCCCCCGTGAGATGGAAGAGGAGGGGTGTGGGGCTTTGTGGACCCCCCCTACCCTCCGGACGCTGTAGTCATCCCAATCCCAGCAGCTCGTCACCTGAGACCAGCTGACTTACAATAACGACTTTATTTTAACATATTTAATTACAGACATAAAATAGCTGGGGAAGGGGGTGAGCCCCAGCCTCGCCCCGTCTCGGGGCCACAAGGAGGGGGGGGATGCAGGTGAGGCCTCCCTGATGACCCTCCTTCCGGGGTCTTCCTATGGCGGGGCCCTATTGCTTCAGGGGGATGGGGCCATGCAAATGAGGGAGGCAGGGATGCCTCTGGGCCCCGCCCACCCCACCCCCTGCGGCCTCCCTCCACAATGCCCAGGTGTGCCCCAACCCCAGCCTCTCTACCTCCTCCTTTCTCTTTCTCCAGGGAGCGGACCCTCTGGTCGGCTCCCCACCCCCTCTGCAAACCTAAAGGGGAATAAATACAAACTTTACAAAGTAAAAGGGGGTCCAACGTTGCCCTGGGCCGGGCCTGGGGTCACATGGGGAGCAGGCCCTGGGACGCGCGGGCCTCACATCATCCCTAACTGCAGCAGCGTGCTGGCGTAGGCCATGGGCTTGACGTCGGGATGAGGCTGGGGAACGAGAGCACAGGGGAGACAGAAATGGGGCAGCTTCACAGCACCAGATGCAGAGAGCAGCCCTCCCCGCAAGAACTGTTGGGCACTGTGCCCTGCCCTTGACTAGGCCGCTCAGCCTGGTCCTCCCCAGGCCCAGGCCAGGGAGAGCAGGGGGCTGCACAGGTGACTCACCACTGCTGTGAACTGGCGGAACTGGGGCCGCAGGTCGGAGCCCCGGAGGTGGATGTAGGAGGCTTTATTCCCCATCTGGTCACTGTGGGGACAGGGGCAGAGGAGCCGGTCACGGGTGGGGCAGGGGGAAACACAAGGAGGGGCTGGGGGGGGGGCGGTGTAGAGAGGAAGGTCCAAGGAGGCTGGATGGCAGAAAGTCCGAGAGAAGAGGGAGAGACAGACGGACAGAACCCATCAGAGACTCTGACAGAAACAGAGGGACGGAGCAGCTGACAGCTGGAAGAGGGGGAAAGTCACAGACACAGGTGGACAGAGAGACACAGAAGTGAGAAAGAGGCCGACTGGGAAAGGCAGGACTCCAGAGGGAAGGAGGGGGCCCCCCCCGGGGAGGCTCGGGTGGGAGGGTGGGGGAGGAGGGTGAAGGTGGGACGGGGGCAGGGGTCATGCAGGCGGGGCCAGCAGAGGGCCTTCCTGACCCAACGGGCCGGGGGCATACACAGCCCCATGGAGGCAGGGCTCTTGCCAAAACCTGAACTCTGACCTGAGCACACCCTGCCCCTCAGCACCCGGAAACATGGGGGACAGAGGAACATGGCGCCCAGCACCTGGAGGATATGGGCGGTCTGATCCAGAGCACAGACAACTGCAGGACGAGCGGCCTGGTTTCTTCAACCAAACCCCGGTAAGCGGCAGGGGAGGAGGGATAGGGAAATGGAAGACAGGGAGACTGAGAGTGTGGCCCTTGTTCGGGTCCTACTTGGAAGACATCGAACTGAAAAGACATTTGTGAGAGACATGAGGAAAGAGAGCGCTGGGTTCAGGTGACCTCTTCTGACACCTGACAGCGTGACGGTGGTGTTCTGCTTGCGTAGAGAAAAGCAGAGTTCTTTCTTCCAGACACGTACGGGGATGTCAGCGCATGAAAGAGGGGAGGACTGGGGTTTGCTTTAAAAGAGCCTGGGGAGTTGGGAACTGCTGAACCTGAGTGATGGCCACGTGGGCGTTCCTTATACTATTTTACCTACGCCTGCCTGTCTTTGACATTTTCTGATCATAAAGTTAAAAAAAAAAAAAATCCACAGCACAAAGTACAGTGGGTGGGAAAAAGAAGCCCAGACCAGTGGGGGAGGCGGCACCCACCAGTAGTTGGGGGCGGAGAAAACGGTGACACAGCGGCCGCCGTGTGCCACCTCGTAGCCCTCAGCCTTGACTTCGTGGCTGCGGATGATGTAGTCCAGGTGGTTCTCCTCCAGGAAGGCCTTGGTGACATCAGGGCCAAACTGGCAGCTCACGCCCCGCTTGCTGACCGAGCGTCCGTTCTGGGGAGACAGGGAGCTCAGGGTGCTGACCGCCCCACCCCTCTCTACCCGCAGCCCACACCTGCCGGCCACAGCCCTGGGCACACTGACCTGCGGCTGTGGGTCTGACCAGAGCAGGTCGCACATGGGACCTGGGGAGGGGGGGGGAGGAGAGGGGACGTCAGGGACTGGCCCACCCCAGAGCACAGCTGGGGTGGGGGCTGGGCAGGGCATCCCTGAGCAGGGGCCCGTGAAGTGGGGTTCTGAGCTCCGTGACCTCCCCCCTAGACCCGTTCAATATATTCTGGCCCCACAATGGGAGGAACTTTTAACAGTGCAGTTCAGATCACACCCCTCTGCTGCTCAAAGCCTGCTGTGGCTCCCACTGCCCTAGGAACCAAGCCCATGCTCTTCACCCAGGTGTGTGAGGCTCTGCAGGGTCTGGCCCCACCCACCCCTTCCCTGCTCACCCCCAAACCACTGGCCTGCTAGCTGTTCCTCCCACCGGTGAAGCTCACCCGACGTGGGACCCCCTTGTGCTTGCTGGCCAAGGACGTTCTTCTGGGTGGCAGGTGCCTGCTTCCCCATCAGTTCTAATGCGGTGTCCCCAGAGAGGGTACCCACCCACCAGATCCGGGCCCCATGCCACACTTCCCACAGCTGTGCGTGCATGTGCACACGTGTCCGCGCTCTCCGTCTGTGCTCACGGCTCGAGGAGCCCTGATATGTCACTCTCCGGGCTCAGCGGCCAAACTCACAAATAAGTGATCGACGCGTGCTCCCCGTGGTGAACACGAACGCTCCCTCGCCAGCACGGCCCCGGGAGGGGGGTGCGCCAACCCGAGTTACAGGTGAGGACACGGAGGCTCAGCCTTGCCGTCCTTGCCAAGGGCGCAAAGCCCACCCGGCGCAGGGCCACCCCTCTCCGCTGGAGATGCTGCAGCCCCGCGAGGGAAGGGGCTGCCACCCGGCCTGCCCTGGTCACCTGAATCTGGGGGCTGCCGGTTCCGTTCGATCTTCCTGATATCGTCCAGGGTGACGCCGTCCTCACTGAACAAGCCCCCGTGCATGATCTGGGGTGCGGGGGGTGGGGGGAGAGGGGAAACAGCGGTGTGGGTGGAGGCGCCGGCCACACCCCAACCCTCCGACTTGCTTCCCCAGCACGTGTGCCCGCATGCGGCCCCCCGGGGGTGCGGAGGGGCCCGCGGTCCTGCCGCCGCCCTCACCAGCACTTTGCCGTTGATACACTGGGCCAGCGGGAGCCACTCGAACACCTCGCTGAAGAGCTCGTACATCTGGGCCGTGTATTTGGCCTTCACCTCGCCTTCGAAGCCATAGATCTGGTTCATGTTGTCCGTCTCGTGGTTGCCTGGCCAGCAGCAGGATGAAGAGAAGCCTCAGCACCCCCTGCCTGGGCGCCCCCTGGGGCCCATGTCCAGGGGCCTGGGGAGGACTGCCCGGCGGCCCCAAGCGAACAACATTCACACATCAGCTGGTTGGCCCCTCAGCGAAACCCAAGGAGGTGCAGACACTGTTCTCAGTCCCTTTTCTGGAGGGAAAAACAGTCTGAGGGGCACACGTTGGGTGTGAGGCCACAAGGCGCAGGCCTGGTCCAGCCCCGAGTGACCACGGCTGTGTCCTTTGCCCCTGTGGGCCTTGGGCTCCTGTTTGGAGAAGGTACATGCATTCCAGGCTAGAAGGGCCAAGGAGGGGGCAAGTCTTAACAAAACAACAGGCCTACTACAGAACACCTAACGTGGGCCGGCCCCGGGCTGTGCCTCCAGCGTCCCCCACGCAACCTCATTCTTCCCTCCCAGGGCTCCTGGGGCTTGGGGGGGGGTACAAGGAAGCTGTCTAGGCCCCCATGTCTGCTGCAGCCAGCTCTTCACCACCTCCTACAGGGAAGCCCACAACAGGTGGTTCCCAAACACCTACCATGTGCCCAGCGCTGCTGCATGAACCCCCTGAACCTGGCCACGAACCTGGCACTCAGGCCCCCCGGAACCCCCAAGCCAGCCCACTGCCCTCACTCCCTCCTGCTCATCTCTCCATGGACAGGTCTCCTCCCCCCCTGGAGGGGGCCCTCGTTCCCTGGCGAGCTCATCCTGCACAAGGCCACACTGACCCCAGACCCTGCTGCTGCTGCCCAGCTTACCTCGAAGTAGGTGAAAATGATCTGGGTACAGGAGCTTAAAGCCAAACAGGGTGAGGATCACTTCTACTGAGAAGGAGCCACGGTCCACGAAGTCGCCATTAAATATCTGCTCTGCTAAGGAAAACGAGGGGGGCGGGCACTGCCTTCTTCCTCAGCCTCTCCATGACCCACAGCTCCTGCCATTCCATCCCTAGGAGTGGGGGTGCCAGCAGGACTGGAGGTCTGTGCTGCTGTCTCTCCTTGCTGTTTGGCTCTGGCCAGGCAGCTGGGCCTCTCCGAGGCTCAGCAGGACGGTACTGACGTCCTCAACCTCACCTGTTTCTCAGGGAAACGGGTGGTGGAGGGGGACGCGGGGTGGTCAGCTTGCTTTGCCCCCCCCCGCCAAATACAAGCCCTAAAGCCACAGGGGAAACAGAACACAGACCCTCCCCCCCCCAATACTGCACAGGCCTGGTGGCCCCGCACGGTGGCCATTTACCAAGCAACGGTCGTAACCTCAGCAAATACTTATACAGCTCTGACTGTGGGCCGCTCGGCTCTTCACAACCCTCTCAACAATCCCATGAAGCAGACCCTACAACACCCATTTTGCAAACGAGGAACCTGAGGCCCGAGAGAAGAGGTCGTGCCACGGTCCCACAGCTCGAAGTGGCCGTGCCTGGTGCTGTTACACGTGCGCTCTTGTAGCAGCTTCCTCTGAAGATGAAGAGGGGCTGGGGCCCAGAGGGACCAGGCCACCTGCCCAGGTCACACGGCATGGGGGGACGGGCCCTGGCCCACCTGGTGCCGGCCGGCCACTGCACCCACACCCCCGTGCCCGAGCCACCACTCCAGCTTCTCCCTTTGCGGGCGCATGCCCTGCCGGCCGGCGGAGGCTCATCTCTCAAAGCCCGGTAGGGTACCGGAACAGGTAGGGTGTGCTCTTCTGCGGAAGGATACATAGGGGTTGGTCTCTGAGGGTAAACCATTGAGCTCAAATATGTTGAGAAGGTCATAGAACTGGCCATGGGTGTCCCCACACACTGTAATCTTCTCTGTCTGGAAGAAAAGAGGCCACCGGAGAGGGAGGGGCCCAGAGAGAGACGTGGGGAGGGGGCAGAGGTGAGGGGAGGGGCAAGAGGTCACGGCAGACCGAGAAGAAGCATGCAAAAGACACAGGCAGGGGACACAGAAATGAAGAGGGTGGGACAGAGATCAGGAGGCCAGGAGAGGGGAGGGACATCGGGGGAGGGGTTCGGAGTGGCGGGGGGCGGGGGGGGGGGGGGAAAGGCAGACCAAGCCAGGGGGGTCTGTGAGTTTCTGAGCTCCACAGCCCCTCCCCAGCCAGGGAGCCCCCCACCCCTGGCCCGACCTCACACTGCCCCACGGCGCGCACCTCTTTGAGCGTGGTCTCCACGAGCGTGCTCAGCTTGGAGAGGGCCTCTTTGACCTGTACCAGGATCTGGAAGGCAGGGCAGGCTGTGAGTGTGGCCGGAAGGAGGGCCCGCCGCCCATCCCGGGCCCTGGGGAGCCTGGGCTAACCGGGAGATACTGCTGCGTGGAGGGCGAGGGAGAGGCCAGGAGGGGAGAGGAATGGGCAGGGGAGGCTGGACAAGTGAGCGCTGGCAGGAGCCACAGGCAGCCCTCAAGCTGTAGCCCCAGCGGCCTCTGGCATTTCAACATCAGGATATTTCACATGAAAACGGAGATTCTGGGTTCCCCTTAATATAATCAGCAACATGAAGAAACATGGACGAATCCAGATGTGGAACATTTTCTAACCAACTGGCCAGGACATGTCTACATGTGTCATGAAAGCGTCTCCCCAAAAGGGCACGAGACTGTTCTAGATGAAAGAAGATAAAAATGCAACATTTGCTCTTTCAATGGATTCTGGATTAAAAACAAACACACACCCATAAAAAACAAAACCAACGAAATAGCTAAAAAGGACATTTTTGGGAGAACCGAGGGAAATTAAAGTATTTGTCTGGAAATGCAGACAATACTAGTTTTTGCTAAGGAAAGACTAAAAATGACTTTGACGTTGTCATGTATATTTGACAGTGTTTCCAGATTTTGTGGATGGACTGCGGACTGTTTGCATTAGGCAGTATTAATTTTTTTTTTTTTTAAAGATTTCATTTATTTGACAGAGAGAGACACAGCGAGAGAGGGAACACAAGCAGCAGGAGTCAGAGAGGGAGAAGCAGGTTCCCTGCTGAGCAGGGAGCCCGATGCGGGGCTCGATCCCAGGACCCCGGGATCATGACCTGAGCCGACGTGGGGCTCGATCCCAGGACCCCGGGACCACGACCTGAGCCGAAGGCAGACGCTTAACTACTGAGCCACCCAGGCGCCCCAGGCAGTATTAATTTCTAAGGGGAGACACCTGAACTGTGGTCGCAGGACAACGTCCTGCTTTTAGGAGATACAGGTTATGATGCAACTTCTTTCCGGTTCAGGACAAGAAACGAGGAAAGAAAGACCGCAGTGAGTGTGCATGCACACACGTGTGTAGAAAGCTAAGGTAAATGTGTCAAAATGTTAACAACGGGCGCATCTGGGTGAAGGGGGCATGGATATCAGCCCTTGGATATCAGAACAGTACTGTTCTTTCCATGTCTCTGTTTGACAATTTTCAAAATAAAAAGTTGGGGGGGGGGACCCAAAGTATCAAAAAAACATAGATGTCCACCTCTGGTCAGAATGGAGAAGGTTACAAAAGACTGTCACTCTTGCCCTAATGACAACAAACCCCAAACCCACAAAATCCAACCAATCTCATGAAAACCATCTGAGAGCCAAGGGTGTTCACAAAGAAACCTAAATGCATCAACTGTAACAGCAACAAGCCCTTCCTTGGCACCTCCCAGCAGCGTGGCAGGAGGGCAGGAGGCCGAGAGGCTCCGCGAGGCCCAGAGTGAGGGCAGCCAGCAGAGCGCTCGGGCCGTGTGCGGGCTGGTGACGCGGAGAGCCCGGAGCAGCCCCCGCCACCGAACGCTTCTGCTCTCACCTGCCAACCTGCTCACGCCGCCGTCACAGAAAGTGAGGTGTGAGGCAGCATGGTGTGCGTGTGAGGGGGGAGCCTCCTGAGGCACAAGAGTGGGGGCAACGCTGGAGAGCACAGAGCTCCCCCAGCAGCCCAAAAATCTGGCCGTGGGGCTGAAAATCAGAGAGTGCTCCCACACTTCCAGAAGCTGGAGACTTTGCAACATAAAGACATCCCTGGGATCCTGCCAGGGCTGACGGGAGAGTCCTGATTCCTGTCTGAAAACAGTGCGAGCCAGGAGTGAACTCCAGCAAGAGCTGCATACAACTGCAGATCGCTCGGATAGGGCCCCTCACACCAGCGGCCTGACGGAAGACAGGGCTGCCATCGTCTGTGCACAATTCTTACTTAGCTCAGTCCCTACTGTTCTTTTACCCAAAATGTCTGGCAGACAATAAAAAACGATGAGACACACGAAGAATAGACAACAGAAGCAGACCCAGAGATGACCCAGATGGTGGAATTACCAGAGACTTTAAAAATATCTATGATAAATGTGCAAAAGATCTAGTGGAAAAGACAACATGCATGAACATATGGGGCAAGGAGATGAAAACTATTAATAAAAATAACTCGATGGAAACGCCAGAAACGAAAATGCAGTATCAGAAATAAAGGCTTCCTCTGCACCGCGCTCAGCATGCTCCCGGCTCCGCAGTGTTGGCCGCCGTGGCCGCCCTGCCCCTCAACCTGCCCTTTGTGGCGGAGGTCCCAGGTGTGTGCAGCACCTGGCAGGGGCGTTACCTGGTAGGCGCATTTCCGGTGCAGTTTCTTCTGGTCCTTGTACCACTGCATGAGCTCCTTCATGAAGGTGATTGTCACTTTGCCATCCTCGAGCTTGGGACCGCTGTACTCATCCTCAATGGCTGGTGTGTGAACGGGGAGCAGGAGCGAATCAGTGACCACAGCCACCATGGTGGGGGGGGGAGCTCCCGGGCACCGGGCGAGAGGAAGATGGAGGGAGAAGGTCCCACTCCCCAGCCAGGTCCTTTCCCTGCCGGCTCCTTCTGTTCGGGCCGGCTCTGCTTTCCTCTCCGTCCAGTGGGCCCCCCTCTTCCAGTACCCTCTCCCCCCACTGCCTACTTGGTTTTACAGCACTTAACACAGTTAACTCATTTGTTGACTTGTTAATCATCTCTTTGCCTACCAGGGCATCAGCTTGGTGAGGGCAGGGATTGTTTTATTCACAGCTGTATCCCCAGTGCCTAGAACAGGGTTTGGCACGTAGTAGGTGCTCGGTAATTAGCTGTGGAACGAATAACTGAATCGTCTGAGGGCCTGCAGGACCTAGACAAGTCCCGCAGGGAGGCCCGGGAAGGGTGGGCTGGGCGGTACAGAGGCGGGCAGGGAGTTAGACCCCGGCGGAGGGTAGGAGGGGCTCACCCACCTGGCCTGACCTGGGGAACGCAAGCCCCAGCGTGGGACTGTGGAGTTCCCAGGAACGCAGGAAGAGGAGCAAAAGACAGCAGCCCGGGGCCAGAGGCCACCCGCGCCACCACTCCCCAGTGTGCGTGGGGAATGGAGAGGGCCCGTGCAAGGATGTGGAATGTTCGGGGCTGGGCGTGGCAGGGCACCCAGGCCCGACTCACTCATGCTCTCGATGTCCAGCGAGTCCACCACGGAGCGCTTGTGCTCATCTCCTGCAATGGCCCGCTCAAAGGCTTTCTGCTTCACGATCTTGTTGCACTCCTGGTACTTCATTTTGGCATCCTTGTCATGGGGCTTCACCTTCACCACCTGGGCAGGCAGGCGGGCGGGCAGAGAAAGGAAGAAAAGAGGCATCAATGCGCCGGCATAGCCGGTCTGGGGCAGAGGAGCAGGCAGAAGAGGGGACGCCGTGGCTGTGCTCGCTCGGCCTGGCCCTGGGAGCCACGAACCTGGAGCCAGACCACCGGCCTCCATGCGCTAGCGGTGCGACCCTGACCGTGATCAACCTCCAGGCCGCAGCCTGTGCCTCCTGCAACTGGGCAAGGACAGCTGCCCACCCAGGGCTGTCCTGAGGTTTGGTAAACACTGTTAACCCAAGCAGCTGGGATTTCTTACAAAAATCTTAGCTGTGTCGTTAAAATAAGTGTCCCAGCTTTGGAGCATGTGCTCAGCTTGGAGCTCCTCGTGGGGACCCCAGCAGGCTGAGGCTCACTTTACTGACATGACCGTCAACACCGAGGGGAGTGGGAGGAAGAGGAGAGGGTGGGCCGGGTCCACAGTCATAAGGAGCAGCCCAGACGCAACAGAACCAACGACCTGCTGGATAACCTGGACCCCCTGGGCCTCCATTTTCTCGTCTATAAAACGGGCGGGGGGACACAACGGCAGGCTCCACCTGGCAGGGCCGTGGGGAAGCACAGGTAAGGAATCCAGGGCCCCCCCCGCTGCAGCTAGCCCCGGCACCGAGTGCTGTCCCCTCAGTCTCCGCTTCTGAAGGGCAGCAGAGACTGTGGGCAGAGGCAGGCCGCCCGGGGTTCAAAGCCCAGCTCCACCGATCCTCAGCCGAGTCACGCGGAGCAGCGGGGCAGCCTCTCCGCGGGAGGGAAGAGGTAACGGTCTCCGCCTCCGAGGGCGGCCGTGAGGATCACAGGCGCGAACTTGCACACAGCGTGCGTGCGCCGCCGGGCTGGCAAGAGTAAAGTCCACACAAGCGGTGGCCGCACCTCATGGCCCCTTTCATGGGCCATTGTGCTTGAGATGGGGTCACACGCAAACAAGCACCAGGCCCGGGGCTTGGAGGTACAGTAAGTTCTCTATAAAAGGAGCCCGTCCCACCACCCCCACCTTCTATCCCGCTTTCTACAAACTCTGATCCTCCCAATTCGGAAGCAGACAGGGCTCTGCCATTTCCTTATTGTGTCACCTTCAGCAAGGACGTCACCCGCCACCCCCCTCAGTTTCCTTATCTGTAACTGTAATTGCTATGAGTGGACCCTGCCGGACGTGCCCACGTCGCGGTGGCCCGAGGAGTAGGTCCACGGCTCCTGTGCCAGGGGCCCGGAGAGAGATGTCAGAGCTGGCCCTCAAGTGCGGGGATGCCACCCCCACCCCCCGGGGGAGTCAGGAGCCTGTGCGGAGGCACTTGCTAACCCCCGAGGATCACGGGGGCTCATCCACCCTGGGGATGGGTGCGCAGACCCAGCGGATGGCAAGGAGCTGGGTGGTGGCAGGCGATGGCTTCTTCCCTGTCTCGGCAGGCTCAGGCTAGGGCAGCCTGCCAGGCGGCTCCACCTGGGCTGTGGGTGTGGTGCGAGGCTCGGGAGGCGGCATCAGACATCCCCTGGAGTCCTTCCCAACAGGGAGAGGGTATGAGTCCACACCCTGGGATCAAGTCCAAACCGCCACTCGGCCAGGCCCACGCGGGCCTGCCCACCCCTCTACTTTCTGTCCGACCAGCACAACCCAGCCAGAGCAAACCCACGAGTGCCATGTGCTAGTTCCCGTCACCTTGCAGAGGCTGCCCCCGGCCCAGGACACCTCCCTTCCACCTCCAGCTCCTCCCTAGCTCCTCCTCCTCCAGGAGCACCCCCACCCCCAGGGCGGGGTCAAGCACCCCTCTGTGCTCCCACAAGCCCTGGGGCTCACCAGGCCCAGCCCTAAACACGGCTGGAGGTGGGTGTCTCCCCACTGGAAGGTGGCCCCACAAGGGTGAGGCTGCGGCTGCGCCCCAGGAGGGAATGGACGCGTCCTAGGGGAAGGATGAACCACTAAGCATTTCCTCCGGCCGGTCCCAGGTCTCAGAGAACTCGCAGGGTAGGTGGAGAATGGGGACGAATACTAACAAGGCCGGGAAAAGAGAATCAGTAGCAGTAACAATACACGGCTAAATTTCGGAGCCCTTACTATATACCTGATGTTGTCGTCCGCACTGAACTGGCTCACTTTATCCTCCAAGCAGCTCTATCGGGTGTTAACACAATCCCCATTTGATGGATGAAAAAACTGAGGCCCAGAGACATGAGGCAGAGAAACCGAGGCCCAAGAAGCCAGGATTCTGTTTTGTCCCTGCCTAGGATCCTGCCTTCCACCGTGCACGCTGGGCTGCACCCCCTCCCTGCCCACGGCCACCTGTCCCCGGCCTGAGCCCCCCTCAGCTCCTAGGAAGAGGGCAGGGTGCCAGCACCCCTGCGGAGGGCCCATCACAGGGGCCGACAGCCAGTGAGTACTCACTCCAGGCTCAGTGGCTGCCGCCTCGACTCACTACGGGCTGGGAAAGGGAAAGTGGCCCTGCCGGGCGCCCCTGCTCCCAGGGAAGGTCATTCCCTCCAGACTGGAGGGGACTGGCGAGTCAGAACTCAACGCTGGACTTGTCTTTAGAAAGTGGTATGTGGGTTGTATCACGGTCCAGATTCTGACCGTGGTGTCTACGTGGTTACGGGGGAAACCAGGAGCACGGTCTCACTTCACTTCTCACAACCGCGTGTGAAGCCACGATGCCCTCGAGAAGCTGTTTTGACAAGTGCCATTCAGCCGGGAGCGCTCACAGGCAAGAACCACGGTGTTCGACCTGACCGCACGGTAAGCCGGGTTCGCGATCCCTACATGACACCGTGGGGGCCGCCTATGGGCGGCAGCCGGGCAATGCCATGGGGACCGTAACGCCCGAGTGCAGTCCGAGCGGCACTGGTAGCAGTATCCCGCTCGTAAGTTCGGGTCAGATCTGGCCACCAAACAGTTTGCCCGAACTTGACTCTAAATGTGCTGAGATGCGGCCCGGAGGGGCCCGTCCGAGGCACACAGGCAGCGGAAGCGGGGCCGGGTCTCGGGCAGGCAATGCACAGGGACAGTCTCAAGCATGACACCAAGGTTGTCATCCTCCAGGGCAAGACCCTCTAGTGACTTGATTTAGCGAGTCATACTCAACGTTCCTTTCATAAAACGCAACAGAAGAGGAGAGATGGTCGGAGTCGGGCTGAGCGATGGGAGAGCGCTGTGCCGAGGCGCTCTGCCCGCTGCGTACGGCCGGTGGTCACGCGCCTGACTCGGGTACCAGCCTGTCACTTCCTGGCTGTGGGACCTCGAGGGAGAGGCCCACACTCTGGGCTTCCGTTTCCTCATCTATAAATCAGGGAGCAGGACAGACCCCACGGCGAGGGTTGGTGTGAAGACTGCCCGTTCCTAGGGCATGAAGGTCACTGTGGCCCGGCCCACGGTGCGGGCTGTACGAGACATCAGCTACGGCGACTCCTGGAACTACGGGGTCGCCATCCCTTAGGTGTACGCACGCCATACGGGCTTGCAAGGCTGGACGATGCTGGAAGAAGAAACCCAAATGCAAACCCTATTATAAACCAAACCCCAAAATCCGAGGTGGGGAGCGTAGAAGGAGTCCCCTGGATCCGGCTTGAGCCCAGATGACCAGCTGCATTCCAACCACAAACAGGAAAGAACACGGCAGGGGCGGAGCGGTCTTCCGAGAAGAGAACCCAGAAAAGGGACAAGGAATCCTGGAGCAAGGGTCCCTCTGAAAGGATTAACTTGGAGGTGCGAGGGATGGGGGGTGGGGTTCAGCATGGACCCACGGAAAAGGGAGACCCGTTCCTGCTGAGGCCCCTGGAGGGGCACACAGCCTTCCTACGGGCCAGGGGCTCTCCCCCCACACGACCCCAGAAGGAAGGGCAGTGAGCACTAAGTGGGGGTAGGCCCCACTCTCCACGTACTAATCTCGTTTATTCCTCACAGGAACCCTCTGAGGCAGGCCCTAGTGTTCTCCCCCTTCTACAGATGAGGACACCGAGGGCAGAGAGCCAAAGCACTCAGAGCCAGCCCGTGGCCGGGCGCCGGGCTGCTGCCAGCGTCAGCTCCTCCATTAGTGGCCTTGAGGCTTTGGATCATGACTCACGGTAAGGAAAGATACATTTTATACCACACACCCATATTCACATATGCGAGAAACATTTTTTCACGAATATATATACACACTTCCTCCAAAGGAACTGTTTTTTCTACTCTGTTCTATTTGAGGAAGACACAGGTGCTGGTGTCCAAACCACTGGACTGACTTCATGGCCCACTAACAGTCACAAGACGGGACTCCGGGTTCCAGTCCCAACTCTTCCCCAAGGCCTTGGAGGAGGGGCTTCCCCTCCAGACCTCTGCCTCCTGCCCGCACAATGGACTGAGCCCAGGCACGTAAAGAGCTCACAACAGAGCAAGGCCCATGGTGAGCGTGCAGATGAGGACACTGAGGCTGAGAAAGGAAAGAGAAAGAAAGTCTCAGGCCTGTGCTCATCCAAGGCCACATCTTGGCTCTGCCTCCACGGAAGCCGCGATCTAAGCGGGGGCCTGAAGCTCTAGCATGTCGCAAGGCACCTCTGGAAGGCAGGGGGGCAGGAGGCAGAGACCTCTGGACGGGGAGCTGCCTGGCGCTCACAGAGCCTGATGAAATGTGTCAGAGTGGAGAAGCGGACAGCCTGAAGGCTTGGGGAGGACCCACGCGGGCAAGGATCCCGGGCTCGTGTGGGGACTCGCCACTGCGCCTGGCGAAGCCTCCACAGGGAAATAGGCTGAGACAATTTAAATGCTGAGCGTGGCCCCACCTCAGGTTGGTTCCCAAAAAGCTGTGGACCCCCGCCACCAGCCTTCCGTGGCATCCAAAAGGCCTGGGAAGATGTTCAGATGTGATTATGTGCACACGATGGCTGGAACCAACCATCTCAGTCTCATGGAGTATGTGGGATTAGGCCCTTGCTTGACCAGGGGCCAGAGCCATGAGGAGAAGGGGATTATACCCCAGGAAAGACTTTCCGACAACTCCACGCATGGTGAAGACCCTGCCACAGACCTGTGCTTGGGCTCGTCGGTCCTCTGGCCTGCCCTGTCTCCTCCAGGCCTTTCCCCGCACTGGGAGCCCTGCAGAAAAACCCTGCCCCTGTCCAACCCCGAGGGCCCTCCTGGGTTACTCATTAATGGACCCTTCGCCCCAATAACCTCTATTCATGCCACGGCCACCCAGAAGGTGGCCACTCATCTTGTTGCTATTCTCTAGATGAGGACACCAGGGGACAACAAGGTGCAGGTTAGGCTGGGGAATGGCCTGGGACCTGAAGCTCCTAAGGACTCTGTCCCACTGTTCCTTCCCCCGTCCTCCTGGGTGTCACCCCACTCCCTCCTCCATTTTGTCCCCCAGGCTCTACATTACCGCCTCCTCCATGCCCTGCCCCCACACTGATACAGGTGTCCCCTGGCCCAGGGCTTGGCTCAAGCCTTCACTTGCCTGAAATCCACCCTCCACCCCAGGCCAGCAGCCAGCCCCGCTCCCTCCAACTGCAGCCTGTGGCTCTCAAGCCCCTAGGCGCCCCTCCCCACACAACAGAAGCTGCCCAGCGCCCGGTGGTGAATGAGACAAAAGGAGGGAGTATGGGGGTGTGTATGAGGGGGGGTGCAGAATAACGCAACACATTCTGACTGAGCCCGTTGGTGCCAAGCAACGACCCAATGAACAGAACAAGCAAAACCCCTCCTGTCAGGCTCTCCGAAGCAGGAGACACAGGCGCCGGGGCTTCAAACCCCGGGTCTGCCACCTGCCAGTCGCGTGTTGGCAGACAGGTGACCCGATTCCCTGGGCCTCAGCCTCCCCGTCTGCACAGTGGGGTTAATCACCAGTCCCCCTCCCACAGGGCTGCCACAACGATTCGTTCCGCCAGTCCGCACGGAGGGCACGGGACATGCGAGGCAGGAACGCACGCGCCCTGACATCCTCACGCCTATCATGACCATGAGAGGAAATCATAGGGATGGGAGTGGCCGATGAGCGGGTGAACTGGTGACCTGCCACGCTCTAGGTCCCCTCCCTCGTCTCATCACGACACGTGCCCCATGTGCTGCCCTCTACAGCATATGGCCCTGTTCTGCCTTCTTCCAGGCACATTTCCTCGTCCGCCATGACTCTGTTTGCCTACTCTAGGTCACGGGTTTGGGTTTTGCCTTCCCCCAAATTATGGCTCCGCTGGAAGACGGGTTGCGTGGCTCTTGGTCACCCACAGCGACAAAAACCCCAACGGTGCGTTGTAACAGGGCACGGGTTACGGGCCAGGCACTGGTCTGAACGCTTGAAAAACAGAAACTCATTAATTCTTCATGGCAACCCTTAGAGGCAGGTCTTGGCGTTCTCCCCATTTCATGCCGTGGAACAGGCAGCAAAGAGAGGCCAGGGCACTCATCCCGGCTCACCAAGCAAGTGAGGGCAGAGCTGGGATGTGAACCCACAAAGTGTGCTCCAGGCCAAGGGCCTCTCGGGCATTCATCTGTCGGATGGGTGAGGGGTGGATGAACAGGCAGACGCCTCTTCACACCCTCCCTCCCCCGCCAGCCACGCACCCTGAGGCTGTGCCCCCGCCCCCACCGCCCCATCTGGCCAGAGGTGGCGTCCACCGGGCTCAGGTGCCGGAGGCGGCCCACTCCCCGAGGCCCGGCTCACCGTCTCGTAGTCACGCAGGGCGGCCCGGAACTTGCCCAGGGCCATGTTGCTGGCGGCCCGGCGGTAGTAGCCCTTAATGTACTTCTTGTCGATCTCGATGGCCCGTGTGGCGTCGGCCAGCGCGTAGCCGTAGCACTCGGTGCGCAGGTAGGCCAGGCTGCGGTTGCCATAGTAGATGGCATTGCTGGAGTTCAGCTCGATGGCCTGGCTGTAGAACTTGATCGCGTTCTCGTAGTCCTTGGCTGTGGAGACAGAGGAGGAGGCGGCATGAGACAGGGCTGCGGCCACCCAGTAAGAACGGGCCCTAGGCTGGGTACTGGCCCAGTGTCCCCATGCACTGATGGGGAAACCGAGGTCCGCAGCTGAGCTCAGAAATGTCTACTCAGCCTGTCCCCTCTTCCCTGTCCCAACTGTCCCCTCAGGTTCAAATCTCCAGGACTCAAAGTCACTTCCACACACCCACCCAGCCATCACCCCTTAAGGCCCCAACCTGGGCGATACTTCTTCCAGAACCTCAGGAGGGTCTTCTTGCAATCCCATGGCCCGGAGAAGATATATTCGGGTACCAGAGCTGAGATGTTGTGAATCAGCAAATGTGAGTTTGTCCTGAGCCCCTTGGTTGTCCAGCCCCCAAAGGCAAGGAAACAAGCCCAAAGAGGGGGCCCAGTAGGAGAATAGGATGTGGGAAAGGAGAAGGAATCTACTTAGGCCTCAAGGAGAAGGGAACATAGCAGCAGAGACCCAAAAGAAGCAACAAACTGGACAAGAGGAAAAGCATTTCCAACAGAAGGAGCAGGAGGTGCAAAGGCCCTGGGGCGGGGAGGGGAGGGGTGTGCTGCCAGCACAAGCCCGTGTTCCAGGACCAGTGAGAGGCTGGTGTGGCTGGGGTGGAGCGAGCGGGAAGATGGAAGGGGATGAGGGCGGGGAGGCCGGCAAGACAGACCCCAAAGGCCACAGCCACAGCGGGGTGCGGATACTGAGGTTCTAGGTGCAGAGCGGCAGGATGTGCCGTCTGGCCACGGGGGAAAGGTTCATTTCATCTGAAATGAGCTATGGCTGTGCCCTGCACTTTATATCTTGACCCACGGCTCCTCACATCTCCATGGCATAGGCACCGTCTGGTGCTCACTTTACAGATGAGCCACGGAGGTCTTGTTCAAGGTCAGACACCTGGTCTGCATCTGCAGAGCCAGGCTTGGACCCTTCCCACGTGCCCATTTGACAGGCAGGAGCCTAAGGCGCAGAGGCTTGCCTGATTTGGCGGACCATGATGTGCCAAGTCCCACGTGGGGCTCTTGGTACATGAGTCCCTTCCCTGAACCCTCACGATACCGAGGACAGCTGCATTAGCCCCATTTTCCAGATGAGGGTCCTGACACTCAGCGAGGGAAAGCCCATGCTTGAGGTCACAAGGCAAGTGGTAGGCAGGAATTGGGGGACAAGCTGACACCCAAACACTCCCATTCTTACTCTCTGTGCCAGGTGGCCCCTGAGAGGGAGCCTAGCATGAGGGCTGGTGGCCTGGGCCCAATCCCTGGCTCCATCTCTTATTTGCCAGGTGTCTTTCGGCAACTTACGTACCCACTCTGGACTTGAGTTTGAGAGTCCTTCTCCTAGCACTTGGCCTAAAATGGGAATGCTTGCCCTAATTCCCACCTCTTTTCTCCAGTGCCATTGTATAAACCATGATAAACCTTTGTTTTGTTTGCTTATAATCCATTTCCACAATTTGAACCTAAGCCCTGTGAGGGCTGGGGCCCTGTTTGTCTTACTTCTCTGAGCCCTGCCCTGTCTGAAGACACAGTACCCCCTCTGTTCTGCCCTTCTGGGGCTCACGGTCCAGTAGGACACACGGACATACACATACACACACACACACACACACACACACACACACACACATCTCCAGACACTGTTGACCCAGAGTGTTCAGCACAGGGACAGACCAAGAGGATGCCACAGTGGGAGACCTGGAGGATGAGAAAGATTGAGCAAGAGTGAGTCAGGTGAAGAAAATGGAAGAATAGGGTTCCAGGCTTCATGAATAGTTCTTCAATGAATAAAGGAAGGAAGGAAGAGGCAGACAGACTGACACTAGGAAAAGCAGAAGTCAGGTCCTGGGGAGATGGCCAGGAACAATAGAACAATTCCTCCTGCAGCCTAATATCTGGCAATCTTTCAAATGGTTCCGATGCCCCTCTTTCAGGAAGCCCTCCTTGACCCCCAGCCTGGGTCAGGCACTCCTTCGGGCTGCCCCAGCCTCTGGGCTCACCTATCCCAGCCCTGCCCGTTCCGGGTTTGTCGCCGTTAGGTGATGAGTGTGTCTCTTCAGGACTGGGAGCCCCAGCGGGCAGGCCCAGGACTTCCCAGAAACAAGCAAGGGCAGAATCAGACAGCCTAAGTCTGATGGACCCTCCCTGGAATGCCAGTGCCTTCGAGGACTACCTCCAGCCTCCTGGCCACGTTCCAGAGGCCAGCTGGCCAGCTCTCTCGACGGCTGAGGTGCTACTCAAGTGGCCGTTTGGCCTGGGGTGGGGAGCCAGGTGTCTCCGAGCCTGACACCTGGCTCTACGAATGCTGACCACGAGGCCTCAGGCAAACAGCCTTCCCTCCCTGCATCTCCGCTGGCTCATCTGAAAATGCAGGAATCACGATTGGCCGTGCCCTGCCTCGCCGAGCTGTGAGGGCTAAATAAACTTTCATATGGAATGTGGCCACAGCAGAGAAAACCATCAGCAGATACTTGCAAAAGAAGTGAATACATGACTAACTGAAGAGGAGAATCAGAGGAAATGCGAGCAGACTGCACTTCACGCATCTACCCAGCGGACACCGTATCCCGGCCCTGTTCTATCTGCTTTACAAATTGGGTGCATCTAACCCTCGAGACAGTCCCCACTTTAGAGATGAGGACACAAAGGCACAGAGAGGTTAAGTCATTTGCCCGGAGGTCACACAGCATGTAGGAGAAAGAAACAAGATTTGGATCCAGGCAGCCTGAGATCTTAACCACGTCTACAAAGTCTTAGACCCAGAGGACTCTTTGGGGGTTACATACAACCCCTCCCATTTTACAGAAGCGGGGACGATGAGGACCAGAGAGAGGGGAAGAGAGCAGAGCAACATCGGCTCTGTGCTCTGAGCTCACAGAGGGGATCCAGCCGTGTTGGCAGGGGGGCTATCCTCTTCCCCCTGCAGGCTCCAGGTAAGGACTCTGAACATGGGAGCCAAGCACGTGGCGAGGAAGGGGGATATCCGGGCTCTGCTGCTCACACTCTGACCTTGGGCAAGTGGTTTCACTTCTCTGAGCCTCAGCTTCCTCTATAAAACAAACAGGGCTGCTCCTACCTACCTCCCAGTGCCGCGGGGGAAGATTGAGCAAAGTGGTGTACCTGGCCACCACAGGGGCTCAATTAAGGAGAGCTGTAATTATTCTTTTTATTGTTATTCCCACAGCCCCCGAGGCTGGGGCTCTGTGCCTGCCACTGCCTGCCAGACAGCGAGGGGCCTGGACCAGGAGGAGCTTTCTCCTCTGTGCCAGCTCGACGCGAGCACCTCTGGCTGCCTGCCCAGCCTCAGGGCTTCTCAGCGCCCAGGTCCTGGGGAGCAGGGGGCCCCTCCCCATGGCTTACTGTTTCCCAGAATTCTTACCTCGCCTCAGCATCAACCCTCGTGCTTGCTGCTCTTTCCTAGCCCCATTTCAGGGACAGCCCCACCTTCCTTGCCATCCCCCAGCTGGAGACCGTGCCTTGTCCTGGACACTTCTCCTGACCCTTCAACCCCCCAACGCCAGGCAGTGGCCATGTTCTGTCCAGTCAGCCTCCCCAACATCTCAGATTTATGCATCCACTTCAATCCCTACAGCCCCGTCCTGCCCCAGTCTGGCCTTCATCCTGTTCGGCCCAGGTTCCTGCCCCAGCCTCCTCCCTGCTCTCCCAGCCTCCAGTCCTGCTCCTCTGCAGGGGTCTGGCTAAAGCACAAACCTGACGCTGTCCTTCCCTTTCTCAGAACTATCCATGGCTCCCCAGGGTCCCCAGCAGAAAGCTCAGGCTCCTCCCTTGCCTCTTACACTCCAGCCCCACTCACTTCCTCGGTGCCAGGCTCTGCTCCCCTTTGCCAGGATAGGCCTTTGCCATCCTGTTCTTTCTGCCTGGCATTCCCTCCTCCCTCTCTCCAGCCCTCATTTCCTCTCTGAAACATTTCTTAAGTTGGTCAGCAACGCCACCATCCCTCACCTGTCCACCATCCTAGTCTTCCTGGCTCCAGCTCTGCCTTTGCATCCAATCCCAGCCAGGAAGCTGCGGGATCTTACCATGCCTCCCCACCACCCTGAGGATGACATCCACACTCCCTGACCAGGCCTCCAACGCTCCACCTCCAGCCTCATCCCTCACAGGTCCTACCTCCTTGTGGCTGCAGCCCGACCAAATGCTCCCACTCTGAATCCCCTTGTGCTCCCACTAAAGGCCAACTGAAGGCCGCTAAAGGCTCTAGATTCCTCCCCTGCTCCCTTCTCCTGGCTTTGCTGCTGTAAGTCTCCCTTCTCTCCTGCAGGATCAATTCTGGCTATCAGACCAGACTCTTGGACTCATCCACCCTTTAAAAAAAAAAAAAAAAAAAAAGGCAGCTCCCCCTCCCTGTTTCTCCACTCCCTTTTAGGACCAAAATACTCGAACCACTTTGTCAACATCTGCTGTCTCTACTTCCTCACTTCCTGTTCACTTTTGGGTGAGTGACTACCTAGCTGACTACCACCTTCATTATTCCCCAGAAACTGCTCTTGCAAACTGCTCTTGTTAAGGCTACCACCAACATTCGTGGAGTCAAATCCAACAGTCAAGGCTCAGTGCTCACCCTGGCAGCACCCGACCCAAGGCACAGCCCTCTCCTTCTAGAAGCACTCTCTTCTCTCATCTTTCCTGACATCTTTCCACTTCACTGACTACTCCTCCTCAGCCTCTTCTCCTTCTTTTCTAAACATTAAAATTCCTCAAGGTTCTGGCCCCTTCTCTCCCTATATGACCTCATCCATTCCCAGGTGTTCTATTCCATTCATAGGCTGACCATGCCCAAATTCTCCCTGGAGCTCCAGACTGGCCCATCTATCTACTCAATGTCTCCTCTTGGAGTAAAATCCAAACTAGCTTTGCAGTGACTTGTAAAACCCTATCTGGTCTGGCCCCTGTCCTAAACTCATCTTTTATCAGTCTCCCCGCTGACTTGCTAAAGTTTCAGCCACGCCAGCCTTTCATTTCCTACCTCAGGGCCTTTGTACATGTGGCTGCACCCACCTGGAACACTCCTGAGATTCTTTTCAACATAAATGCCTTCTCCTCAGTAAGGCCTTCCCTGGCCATGCTTTCTAAAGTAGCCTCCAGCCCTTGTTCTCTACTTCACACCCTGTGGGGGTTGTTTTCAAAGCATTCCTCACAACTTCTAAGTATTTTATTATTTCTTGTGTTTTTACCCAACGTCTGATTCTCCTGCTAAATTACATGCTATAAAAGGGCAGGGCCACATGTGCCTCATTCACTGCTAAATCCCCAGAGTCTAGCACAGGCCTTAGCACAAAGCAGGTGCTCAATAAACATGTTGAATGAGTGAATGAATGAGTGCCCCATCATCTTACTCTTTCCCAAGATCTTATGTCATACTATTCTTGGGATTTCCCACCTTTACTCCCAGGGCCTCCCACGCATCCCTTTTCCTCCTGCAACCCCAAATCTCCTATCTCCTTGCCCTCCCACCTAATGATCTATTCCCCACCCTTACAATTCCCTACTCTATTGGGACAGTGCCCCCCACGCCCCACCTGGTGCCACCACCCCAGATCTCCCCATATGGTAGCACCATCACTCCCCAGCCCCATCACTACTTGACAGCGCCCTCTTCAGGTCTCACCATAACTAGCACCTCTCAAGGATCTCACGTATGGATATGCCCTCGTTCCCGTCCCCCTCCCGCCGCACACTTGGTAGCGCCCTCTCCAGTCTCCCCACTCAGTAGCACCCGCTCCGAATGCCACTACTAGGTATTACCCCTTCCGTCAGAAGCCCCTTCTGTCGCCCCCTCGTAGCGCCATCCTGGGCCTCCCCACGCCGGGTCACTTGGTAGTGTCTGCCCCGCGCCCAGGCTGCCGCTCCGCGTTGCCATGGTTCCGCGCGGGCCGGGCACCCCTTGCCCTGGGCCGCTCTCCACCCTCCCTTGGTCCCCTCCGGGGTGGGCTCACCTTTGAAGTAGTCGTTGGCCTGCGTCTTGAGCTCCTCTGCCCGATTCAGAGCGCCATCAGCCGGGGGCTCGTCCCGGGGGGGCTCAGCACACTCAGTCCGCTCGCCCTCCGCCATCGCCATGCCGCAAAGCGACCCCCACCCTGGCAACGGCCGCCAGGGGCACCCGGCCGAATCGTCGCGAAGGAGTGCCGAGTTGCTGCTGCCGCTGCTGCACAAGTGTCGTAAAGCGCGGGCCCCGAAGGCGCCCTTCGCGCGCGTGCGCAGGGCCCTTTCGCCATAGAGCGCGCGGAGGACAAGGTGACCAGAGAGCTCCTAGACAGCGCCCTTCTTAGAACGAGCCAATGGGGAGGGCGAAAGGGGGCCGCGGGGCGAGGGGGAGGAAGGTCTGGCCTGGCCCCCGCTCCCAAAGTTACCGTGTGCCAAGGCCGCAGAAGTTGGGGGGGGTGCAGGGGGAGAAGGGCTTCCACGGTGGGATTTCCCCGCCCCGGCTTCTCGGGTGGGTGGGTGTGGTTGCAGGGCAGCCCCGGGCCCAGCGCAGAACCAGAGCCGGGAGACTAGACCTCCTGGCAATTATTTGTGTGACCTTGAGCAATTAGGGGCAGTTCCCCCCGCCTCTGAAAAATGCGTGGTTTCTCAAACCGAGAGAATCAAGTTCCAATCTTGAGGTCAGTGGTTCTAGCTGTTAACTGTAGGCGCCCTGGATCCCCTAGTCCTGAGCAAGGCTCAGAAGTTTGTTACACCATCTCCTTTCTTCATCCTCATCCCCCAGTCCCCAGCCTGCCAAGGTGCCTCAGTGCCCTTAAAAAAAAAAAAACCCTAAACTCTTTCTAATGACCTAGGAAACCCTGAATAGTACAGCCTCAGGCGGTAGCTCCAGATGCCACCCCCCCCAACCCCCCCACTGTACACCCTTGCAGGCCGTCCTTTCCAAGCCCTCAGCTGGGACTCCCGTGGAACTATAGCACTAAATCCTTTAAGGCCCTGCTGTGGCTTCCCCTCTCGGAAGCGTGAGCTATCCCATTCCCCCCGTCTCCTCGTCCTGGCAGCCTGATCCCACCACCTCCTGTCACAGCCAACCATCAGCCTAGAAGGTAGATACTAGTATCAGCTCCATTTTACCACTGAGGGCACTGAGATATGTAGAGGTCAACAAGCTTGCCCAAGGTCATACAATGAGAGCGGCAGAGCCAGGACTTCACCTTGTCCCACCTGATTCTGTGCTCTTCAGTCCTACCCTACTGTCTCTATGCTCCATAGCCCACCTTGTGGGTTAGATTTTTGAGATTTTTAGGAGTGTGTATGGGAAAGCTGCTGTAATGGATTTGAATCCCAGATTCGAATCCAGCTCAGTCCTTCCCTGCTGTGTGACCTTAGCAAGTGATCATCCTCTCTGAATCTCAGTTTCGTCCTCTGCGAAATGGGGACGATAACTGTACCTATTATAGATGATTATTATTTTTTTTTAAAGATTTTATTTATTTATTTGAGACAGAGAGAATGAGAGACAGAGAGCATGAGAGGGAGGAGGGTCAGAGGGAGAAGCAGACTCCCCGCCGAGCAGGGAGCCCGATGTGGGACTCGATCCCGGGACTCCAGGATCATGACCCGAGCCGAAGGCAGTCGCTTAACCAACTGAGCCACCCAGGCGCCCCTATTATAGATGATTAGAGGAAAGTTTGATAAGATCATAGGAATAAAGTGTTTGGCAGAGGGCCTAACACAGAGTAAGTACTTTTTAGGATCTACTCCATTATAAATATCCAGAGTGGGACTGAGTACCTAGAGCTGTGAGGGGAGGGGCTCTCAGGAGGTCTTAGGAGGACCTCATCTTGCTGGGCGGGCAGGGAAGACTTCCTGGAGGAGGGGGTATCTGAACCAAGATCTGAAGTGTGAGTAGGAGATAACCAAGTGAGAAGGAGGAAGGGAGAAAGGCATTTAAGGCAAGGGGGCAACAAGCGTCAAGGCTTGAAAGTGTTGTCTTTCTTTGAAAAGATTCCTACATGATGGGGCACATGGCTGGCCCTGTAGAGCATGTGGCTCTTGACCTTGGGGTCATGAGTTCAAGCCCCCGTTGGGCATAGAGATTACTTAAAAATAAGAAAACATGGGCGCCTAGGTGGCTCAGTCGTTAAGCGTCTGCCTTCAGCTCAGGTCATGATCCCAGGGTCCTGGGATCGAGCCCCGCATCGGGCTCCCTGCTCCACTGGAAGCCTGCTTCTCCCTCTCCCACTCCCCCTGCTTGTGTTCCCTCTCTCGCTGTGTCTCTTTCTGTCAAATAAATAAATAAAATAAAAATCTTTAAAAAAAAAAGAAAACATGACCAAAAAAAAGATTCCTACATGGAACATAGGAGAGGGGTTACAAGAATGATATACAGAGATGGGACACAACAGGCACACCCATCTGCCCATGAATCTGTAGACACACAATCTCTCTCACACATACACTCAAGTACAGAAAACCATGTCACATAGATATCAGTATACAGAATGATGGTGTCAAACACTCCTATATGTGTAAGCACAATTTTTTTTTAAAGATTTTATTTATTTATTCATGAGAGAGAGAGAGAGAGAGGCAGAGGGAGAAGCAGGCTCCCAAGGAGCAGGGAGCCCGATGCGGGACTCGATCCCAGGACCCTGAGATCATGACCTGAGCCGAAGGCAGACGCTTAACCATCTGAGCCACCCAGGCGCCCGTAAGCACAATTTCAACACCAGAAAACCTCCCACACTCAGGAACACAGAAACCCGGAGTCACCAGAAACACACATAAAGCAGGATCATTGCACTCGGATACTAACACACAGGTAGATGGAATTACAACTCCCCACCCCCAGAGAGTCACAGAATTACGTCACAAAGACACATATGTAGAATTACAACATCAGCAGACCCACAATGTTACATAGACCCATGCAGGAACACAGAGTCACACATACACACAGAATCACAGCCACACGGGGACAACCAGTGTACCCACACACCCTGAGGCGACCCCAAAGATGAGTCAACACACAGAGCTCTGGTGCCTACCAAGGCGAGGTCTTTATGGTGGCGTAGAGATTAGTGGGTTTCAGAGCCAGAGTGGCTGGGCCAGTCCCTTCCCTTCCCCAACCCAGCCCAGTTCCCTCCATTGAGGGCCCAGGTTACCCCCTGAGGGAAGGAGGGGCCCGACCCTTCTTCCCCATAGCACCAATCTGGATAGGCCATCCCATGACAAAACAGAGTGAGAAGTGCCTTCCAAAAAGGGGGTGAATTGGGCTGAGAGGGGGGGGGGCCTTTTCATGTGGGAGACCCAAAAGTAGCACCATCGTAGAAACAGGGTTGGAGGGTAAGAGCGACACACAGGTGGTGGCAGGAGTATTAAGGAGTCCTGGCCTCTCTCCCCACCCCGTGATACGCAGATAGGGCTGTGCGTGTGTCTGCAAGGCTGGGGAAGTCTCCTGGATTGTAAGGGAGCCCCAGGCCCCCCAGGTACCTGGGGTAAAGTAAAGGTAAGTGCATCCCTGGAGAGCTGAGGGTTCCACGACAGGGAAACTGTAGGGATATGAGCTCAAGGATGGGAGGCTTGAGCATGAGGTCCACTAGTGGAGGGACCTGGAATGGGAAGACTTCAGACAGAGCAGGAATTGGGGCAAGCTGAGTAGGGCAGGAAGCCCAGAATAGAATTAGGAGGGTGGGGTCTGGAATCAGAGAGTCAGAGGTCTTAAGATTCTGAACCAGAGGAATCCACAGGGTGACGTCCAGATTCTAGAATCAGAAGCACCTGGAGGCTGAGTTCTTGAACCAAAAGAATTTGGATCTGATATCAGAGACAGTTGGAGGCTGTGAGGCCTAGAACCAGAGGAATCTATAGAGTAAGAATAGAATTCAAAAAACTCTGAGGTCTGAGTTCTAGAACCAGAGGGATTTTGGAGTCATAAGATCTAAAATCAGGAGCTGGGCATTGTAGGGTCTAGAACCAGAAAAACTGGTAAAGGCAAGGTCTATAATCAGAAGTCTGAAGGCTAAGTTCTAGATCTAGAGTAATTTGGGGTCATAAGATCTGGAGAGCAAACTGGAGATTGTGAGGCCTAGAACCAAGGGAATCGATAGGGTGAGGTCTGGAACCCGAAGACCTTTGAAGCCAAATTCAAGAATCAGAGAAAAGTGAGATCAGCAGATACGGAATCAAAGGCTCCTGGGAATTGCAAGTTCTAAAGGTTGGGTGGTCTTGAACCAGTGGATGGTGGAGGTCACAAGGTCTAGAGCAGGAGAGACCTAGAGCATGGAGTCTGCCCCGGAAGTACTATAACGGTTATAAGATCGACTTAAAACTCATTTTACTTCTTTTTGATGGGAAAAGTAAGTCTTGAGGGTAGAAAGTTGAAAAGGAAGGAGCTGGGCATCATGAAGCGTACCACCAAAATGATTCAGAAATTAGGAAGTCTGGATTTGGAGCCAGGTGTATTCCAGATCAGGAAGACTAGAACCAATACGAAGCTTGGGTCATGGGGTCCAGAATCGGAGGCAGCTGTTGGTTGTAAGAGCTGGAATCAGCAGGAATCGGAGCATGTGACATCTGTTACAAGGGAGACTTATTTACAAGGAAAGGTCTAGAACCAGAGGACGTCAGAGCGAGTTCTAGAACAAGAGGACTCTGGTGGGTGTAGGCTCTGGAGCATGAGGGACTTGGAGGCCGTGGAGACCTAGAACCAGATAACTTGGGAGGCTGTGGAGGTATGAAAAGAGACAGTGCTAGAGCCGGGGAGATCCAGAACGAGAAAGCTGGACTTTGCGAGGTCTGGAGTCAGAGGGGTTTAGAGGATGTGTTGGGGGCGGGGCAGTCTAGAAGAGCAGGTCAGAAGTTGTGTGGTCTAGAACCATAGAGAGCCGGAGGTTGCCTGGTCTGGGAGCAGAGGAAGCTGGAGGCTACCCCTGGAAATGAAACCAGTGTCCAGGCGAGGCTGGGGGCAGTGGAAGTCCCCAGTGGAGGGGCAGGCAGAGTGGGGTGGCCACTTGGAAGGCTAAGGGGCTAATCAAGTTGCTAGGGGTGAGGTCTGCCCGAGACCCCCCCCATTAACACCTGAGGGAGGAGGGGGGATCAGAGTCCTGCATTCCTATGGACCCCAGGCCATTCATAGCAATTCAAAACCTATCACGAAAACGACAAAAAGAAATAATAATAAAAGATGGATGGAAAAGAAATGTGATTATGGTTATCAATACTCCCCAGAGCCCAGAAACACAGATCTGAACCCCAACCTTCCCCACCCCTGGTCACCCAAAATCAAGCCAGGAGAGTTGGAGAGAGGGATGAGGTCACCAGTATTGAGAACCCCAAGGGAAGTCCTGAGAGGAGGAGGAAGAGGGCTCCAGGGGCCCCCCTCCCAGAGGTCACTGAGCTGAGACCACCCCAAAGAGCCCCCAGACGTGGGGGGCAGAGGGGTGAGGGCTGAGGTAGGCCCAAGGTGGGCGGGGGGGCGCCGCTGAGAGGAGAGAGGGAACCCCTCTCCTGGTACCCCCATCCTGTGCGTTGGCTGCCGGCGTGGAGTGTGGTTGAGGTCCTTTCTGGGGAGTAGAAGGGAAGAGGGGCTGGCTCAGTTGGCCTGGGCCAAGCCTGCTGCTGGCTGGAAGTGGCTCCTGGGCTCAGCGGTGTCCTCATCCGGGTAGAGAGAGAGCAGCGAGGGGCCCAGGCCTGTGGGGGGAAGATGGAAGGTGGGGGATTACTCCCCAAACCCGTCTTCGCCTCTTGACAGTTAAAAGCATGGGTGGTGAGGCAGGCATGCCTGGATTCAAATCGTGGTAAAATCTTGGGCAAGTTCTATTCTCTGAACCTCAAGGTGCTCAGGATGTGTAAGGCAGTAGTTAAGAAGGCTGGAGCCACATGCGGCCTGAGTTTGAATCCCCGGCTCTGCTCTTTACTTGCTGTGTGACCTGAGGCAGGTGACTTCACCTGTCTGTGCCTGGGCTACCTGATATGTAAAACGAGCCAACAATACTTCCTTTCCAGGGCTACTGTGTGTGGGAAGGAAATGAGTGAATCCATGTAAAGTGCTTTGAACAATAATTAGTACTGGTGAGCGCTCAGTAAGTGAGCTCCTGCTATTACCCAGGAAACAGGGAGACTTAGACCTACCCCACTCGTGAGAATTTACCCAGTCAGAAAATATTTATTGAGCACCTGCTGTGTGCCAGGCACCCGGGACCCAGCAGTTAACAGGACAGACGAAACTCCCTGCCCTCAGTGCCAGGGAGGGGTGTCCGTCGGTCATGTACACGATAGGTTTTGCACAAAACTTGGCACAGAGTGAGTGCTAGATAAATATTAGCTCTTCCTTTACAAATATGTACGGAGGCCCTGCTCTGTGTCCAGCCACTGCCCTGCCTCACAGACAGTAGAGTAGGGCCGTGACAAGACAAGCCTGGCCCCTGCCCTCACACGGCTCACACCCACAGAGAAAGGACAGCCAAAAATCAAATAATGACATAAACACCCACATAAATATGGTCTACGATGTTATGAGCCATGAGCTTAGGAAGTTAGGGAGGGCTTCATGGAAGGTGTAATATTTGATCTGAGATCTAAAGGATGCAGTAATTAGGCGAAGAATAGAAGGAACAGCATTCAGGCAGAAGGATCAGCATATGCAAAGGTCCTGAGGCTGTCTCCTCAAGTGAGATTACTTCAAGGTCAGCACAATGCCCTACAGAGTCCCCACGCAATTAGCCCCCCCACCCTTCTCCCCTTCTCTCTGCTACAGCTATCCTGGCCTTGTTTTCCTCATCTAAGATATACTCCCACCTCAGGACCTTTGCATTTGTTGTCCCCTCTGCCTGGAATGCTCCTCCCCCAGAAATTGTCACAGCTCACTCCCTCACTTCCTTCAGGTCTTTGCTCAAATGTCACCTTCTCAATAAGACCACTCTTATTAATCGTACTACTTAAAACTGAAATCCCCCCACCCCCGAGTTCCCTTTCCCTTTGCATGCATTATTTTTTCCCAGAAGCACTTATCTTCCTCTCTAGCGCCCCTTCTTGTATTTATGTCTTTATTCTGGACCGTGTCCCCCGCTAGAACATCAGCACTGTGACAGCAGGGATTTCTGTTTTTGTTCACGGTTGTGTCTCCAGCTCCTAGGACAGTGCCTGGTATTGACTCTGCATTCAGTAAATCTTTGTTACATGTATAAAGGACAGAATGAACCAAAAGACCGTAACCGTGGCTGGAACAGAGGATGTGAAGCCAAGTGTGGTCTGAGATGAGGCAGCGGTCAGACCCCGCAGAGACTGGAGCACAAGGTGAGGAGGTTGCTCTTTCTCAGAAGGGCACTAGGGAGCCATGGATGAGTTGGGAGCAGAGGGAGGCCAGGGTCAGATTTGTGCTTTGGGAAGATCCCCTAGCTGATGCGTGGAGGTTTGGGGTGGAGCTCTGGCGACTGACAATTGTGCTGGAAGATGAGATCAGTAACCTAAAAAAGCCTAGCAGTTGTCTTGCTCCGTGGAGGGTCTGCAGCACCAACGTCGCGTGAGGGCAGACGTTTCTCGAGCGTTTACTACCAATCAGGTCTTGTGCTAATAAGCTTTTCCTGTGCTGCCCCTCCACAGATCCTGAAAACATCTCCTTAAGGTTAGAACTATTGTAACAGGTCCTAAGTCTTTCCCAAAGCCACACAGCTGGGAACGACCAAGGAAGGGCAAGCCCAAATGGTAATCAGACACAGGCTTCCGGAGGCCTAGCCTGGGCCTGGACTCAGCTTCCACCCCAAGGGGCAGCTTTGGCAAGCCCCTGCCTCCCTGGGGGCCTCTCTCTCCCCTCTCAGTGCCGCTGAGAGCAGGGTAGGGCTGTCTTTACCAAGGTCACGTCCAGCCACTGACAGCACCCCCTCCCACCTTCTGGATTGCCCCACCCCTCCCCTCTCTCAGGCATCTGGGGCACCTGCTCGGGGAGAGAGGGACGCAGGGCCGTGCTACTCACGCAGGGGCTCATTCAGTTCCAGGAGGTGGGTGCTGGCGTCCTGCTGGCTCCCTGGGGCTGGCCCTCCTGTCAGAAGGAAGCTCTGCAGGAGAAAGACAAAGCTGCCACCACCACCGTCATCACTGTCAGTGTCCCAGGAGGTACAATGATGCGGTTGTGGTTCAGAGCCCGGCGGGGCCCAGCGGCCGCTTACGGGCTATCTGACTGTGGGTGAAACGAGCGTCCCAGATCTCCTCCGTGTGTCCCCGCCAGAGCCTCGTCCTGCCCGTCGTCTGTGCCCCAGCAGGTGGACCGTGCATGTGGGCTCCAGAATCACGGAGTCCTTGCTGCCTGTGCTCCTGCTGGGTCCACCAAACAGGAGATGCCAGCAGGAGGGAGGAGGAAGCGGGGCTATTTGATCCAGCTGCTTCTCTGCGATGAGCCACCTCTTGCTGATTCCCAGTGTGCTGCCCACACCTTTGCCAGTCCTGCTTTTATTTATTTATTTTTAAAGATTTTTTTAAATTTATTTGACAGAGAGAGAGACAGCGAGAGAGGGAACACAAGCAGGGGGAGTGGGAGAGGGAGAAGCAGCCTTCCCGCTGAGTAGGGAGCCCGACGCGGGGCTCAATCCCGGGACCCTGGGATCACGACCTTAACGACCGAGCCACCCAGGCACCCCAGTGGTCCTGCCTTTAAATGCTCCTCAATGCCCCCATGTGAGCGTGCTGTTTCCTGCCCAGACTCTGACCCATGCAGTTGCTTGTCCTCTCGTGTGCAAATGTGACCGCGAAGAATAACGATCACGGCAACAGTATCTGAAGAGTGGTCGTGGGGATGAAATAGTTTAATCACACAAGGCATTTTGTGCAGCATCTGCCGCAAGGTAGGCACTCAGTAACCATCAGCTGTGGATACCGTCACACACCTCTCGCGTTCAAACAGCCCTGCTCCGAGTGAGGAGCCAGAGAGCCATGGAAGGTCCTGGAGGGAGGCCTGGTGGCAGGGGCGCAGCCTAGGCCAGGTTTTGGAAAGGGCGTCCTGGTTGCCATTGTGCTGAAAGGACAGCAGGGGCAAGATGGAAGCAGGGAGGTGGGGGAAGGAGGGGGACGGGGGATGTTGCCTTTGCTTGGTTGTTTTTATACTATTTATCGATAGCCACTAAGGATCGGCCTATTTTCATTTGCTTCTCATGAGTCCTGTGAGATGTAACCATCCCACTTCCCAGATGAGGAAACTGAGGTTCATGGTGGTCCCATCACCTGCCCAAGGTCTCGCAGTTACTAGGTGGCAGACCTGGGACTTGAACCCAGGTCAGTCTGACTTCAGTGTCTATACTCTTAACGCTACACTAATAATCCAAGGCCAAGAACTGTTCTAGGTTTGGGAGGGAGGCCCACAGGAGAAGTTCCTATACATACTAACCTTTGTCGTTTCCCCCCTTTACCCTGCTTAATTTTTCTTCTTAGAACTTACCACCAACTTACATAAATTTGCAGAGCCTTTTCATACCCATGACCTGAGCTAGCAAATCAGAGTCATAGCCTCACCTGGATGACTGACCTTCCATTTGACCTTCAGCCAGCCCCTGCCCCTCTGATTTTCCCACCCGTAAAACAATAGGTTTAAGCCCACTAGGTTCTGAGGGCCAGAGAATCCCACAAATCCCCCAACATACCAGGCTGAGGGGAGGCAGCAGGAAGTTTTCGGGCTCTGGGCTGGGGGACCGTTTTGGGGGTCTCACTCCCAGCAGCTCCACCCCCTCGGCTTCGTCCTCTGAGCTCTGAGCCAGGGTCCTGGAGGGAAACAGGTCAGAATCTCAGAACACAACAAACCTGAGCAGGTGTGGGCACCACTGTAAGCAGGTGATGAGCACTCATTCACTCTCCCAAGTGCCTATTTATTCCTTTACTCATACATCTACCCATCCTTCTGTCCCTCATCCATTCATCCACCTACTATATTCATTAATTCCCTCCCTCCCTCATTCAGTAAGTCTTTATTAGGCACCCACTGTATATCCAGCACAAAGCTGAGAGCTTTGGGAAATAATGAGATGTATCTATAAAACCTCATACGGATAGTAAAGGAACCGTTCTGGACACTAAATGGGCCCATGCCTGCAACATGGAGAGCAAAAGCTGGAGTATTAGTAGTTTAATGTCTCTGGAAGGAGGACGTGGACCCTCTGAAATTATATGCAAAATTGTGCATGTGTATGTATGTGTAAATGTTCTTGGGAAAGAGTCCATAGCTTTCAACAGATTCTCAAAGGTGTTAGGAAACTTGGTTCTAGACAGTTTCTTTGACACTGTTGCAGTGTTCTCTTAACTGTGACAAAAATCCTGACGAGGCCAGATATAAATATGTCGTAAAGGAGAGTGCCCTAGTGGACGGGTGCGATTTGGATAAACGAGGAGAAGAGCGGAGGGCCCTCCAGGGGGCACAGCCGAGGCAGAGCCGGAGGCTGGAACAAACATGGCATGGGCTGGGGACGTGGCCTGGCTGGAACAGAGATCAGCAGGTCAGCAGGAGGAATGATGAGGGATGGGGCTGGAGCAGGAGGCAAGAGCAAGACGGGGGGTCACTCCCTTTATATCCTCCCTCTACTGTGGCTCACCTCTTCCGAGCCCCAGCCATGGGGGAGGGTGCCAAGGGGTCCCCTCTGGAAGGGCTGGAGCAGCTCAGCCGGGGGTCACTCCCCCAGCGGGGCAGCAGGGAGGGCTCAGGGGTTGGGGGCGACAGGCCATGGAAGCTCCGAGCACGGGGCCGGGGGACAGCGCCTGGAGGTCTGTGGAAGGCCCTGGGTAGCTGCTCACTGGAGTTGAGCTGGAAGTCATCATCCATGGAGATGTAGGGGGCCAGCATCTCCAGATCCAGAGCATCGACGTCCTGCGGGAGGCAGGAGGAGGTTAAGAGCAAGGGCCTCAGCCTCAGGTGGGCCTGAGCTGGACTCCCAGCTCCACCACTTCTGAGTTGTGTGCCCGAGGTCAAGAGTCTGAGCTTCACTTTCCTCATCTGTAAAATGGGTGGAAGGACCCTGTGGTAGCCAGTCACCAAGATGGCCCCCAAGGATCCTCATCTCTTGGTGTTTGAGCCCTAGTGTAATCCCCCACTACAGTGACTGGGCTTGAGCTGAGAACAATAGGATATTGAGGGGATGATAGTGTGGGACTCCCAACATTAGGTTATAAAGATACCATGGCTTCTGTTTTTGCTGCAAACTCTCTCGGGTCACGTGCTCTGGGGGAAGCCCTACAGAGAGGCTCAAATGGCAAGAAACTGAGACGTCCTGCCAACGGACGAGCGAGTGATCTTAGAAGCGCATCCTCTAGCCCCTTGCAAGCCTTCAAGTGATGGCAGCCCTGGGTGATGACATCTTGATTGCAACCTTGAGAGAGAGACCCAGAGCAAACGCCACCCCGCTAAGTGGCTCCCAGGCCCCTGATCCCCAGAAATTATGTGAGGTTGTACATGCTTGTTATTTTCCGTTTTACGGGAATTTGTTACCCACAAACAAATGACAGGTAGGATTTTGATCCCAAGGGTGGGGTGCTGTACTCTTTGGCACTGGGCTTTGGCACTGGGCAGGGGGTGGGGGCCAGAAGGGCTCTGGAGAGCCTGTCGGAGCCTAGACTGCCTTGAACAAACTATTAGTGGAAACGTGCAGCATGAGGAGCCGGCCCGTGAGGGCATAAAGGGAGGTGAGGAACACGTGACCAGAAGTCTGAGGAAAGGTCGTTTTTGTTGTGTGGTGGCTAAAGTTTTAGTGTCGCATGCAGTTTTGTGGAACTCGGAACAGGTAACTTGTGAGCCGGGCGATCCAGCTACGAGATTCCCAGCCCGGGTGCTGAACGGCTGCCTGATTTCTTCTTGCCACTTGGAGTAAAGGCAAGTGGAGAGAGGAGCTGAAGGAGAAATGTGGAACACGAAGGAGCTGGGGACTTGAAGGTCTGGAAGATTCTCAACCTCGCCATTCAAATGAAGAATTAACTTTACCCAAAACGAGGTATGGCCTTTGCCCCGGCTCCTTGGGATTTCCTGAGTGACAGGCGTGTCTTTGCTCCTCATGGTGAGCCTCTGGGGCCACATCTGACAGTGTATGCCAACAAGATGACTCAGGCTGGGGGCTGGCCGTGCCCTAAGAGCCAACCATGTGACGAGAGGATTGGGGCCATGTGAGATCAGCCTGACCTCCAGGGGAAGCATGTGTGTTGAGGAGGTAGAGATGAAGATCAAGGCCAACTGCATGGGCAATAATTCAGCCATGCCTACATAATGACCCTTCAGTGAAAACTCTGGACACCTGGGGCATCTGGTTGGCTCAGTGGGTTGTGTCTGCCTCTTGGTTTCGGCTCAGGTTATGATCTCAGGGATTGAGCTCCACTTCAGGCTCTGAGTTCAGCAGGAGTCTGCTTGGATATTCTCTCCCTCTGCCTCTCCCCCTGCTCACGCTCTCTCTCTCTCTCAAATAAATAATACATCTTAAAAAAAAAAAACTCTGGACACCACAACTTGGGTGAGCTTCCTGGTGTGGCAATACGCCATGTATGCTGCTGGGAGCATGACATGTCCCCAGGGTCATGAAAGTTTTGCATTTGGGACCCTCCCAGTCCCAGATTCCATCCTATACATCTCTTCGTTTGGCTATAATATTCTTTTGAAGTAATAAAACTATCATCTTAAGTCCAGTGCTGTCCTAAGTTCTAGAGCTACTTCTAGCAAATTATTGAGACTGGGGGAGTCAGTGGGGATCTCTGAATTTGTAGGCAGCTGGTCTATAGTGAGGGTGGCCCTGGGCACACCCCTCTCACCCCGAGCTTGCAGCTGATGTTAGAAGTCCTGGACAGACTTGGCAGACAGGAGGACTGCGGCCCTCACCTTGGGTTTGGCTGACCCTGGGAACTCCCCAGGTGGCAAAGGATGCGAAAACTGAGCAGAGAAGAGCACTCTTGGGAGGGCATGGTCTAAAGATGAAGCCCAGGGTATGACTATAAAATTATTTGTTAAGGAAGATCAAAGATGTTGCCTAGAATATCCCTCAGTCAGACAACGGCACTTTGGAGTTTAAGGATGTGCCTCACATATCCTCTCAATCAGACAATGGGGCTTCTGTTAAATTTCTGAGGACTGTCACTCAGCATCTCAGTAAAAGCCCAAAGTAGAGAAGGGCTTATCTCAAAGAGATCGTGGGCATGACTTCTGTCTAAAGGAGTAACCTCCGAAGGGATTCACATAAGACCCACACTTTTTTTTTTTTTTTAAGATTATTATATAAACAGAAATGTTGTCAGCTTGGACTGGAAGGGACAGAGATGGTACTAAATGAAAAGAGACCTTTGGGCCACCAAAGTTCCCTAACGAGAAACGTGGTCATGAAAACCCTCTCAGCTGCAAATACATGTTACCCTTTATGAAAAAGCAAGGAGGACTCCAAGTGAGGAGCCCAGCGTCTCGACAGTGGAGACAAGAACCATGGAGAGAGGCCCCAGGAAGTAGTAGGAATGAGTTCTGATCAAGGAACTTCCCATGGTTGCCCAACCGGATTTCAAAACTGCTGTGGACCAGTGACACCTGTAGGCATGCCAGTCCTCTCCCTCTAGTTGAGTAGGGGAAATCATGGCCTTACTCTGTGCCTGTCCCACCACTGTATGCGGGGCATGTGGCTGGTGGCACATCACTTGTCTCTTTAGTTTCACGGGCCAACAGAGTGAGCACTTCACGCCCAGACCCGATGTAGGTGATGAGGTTCCAGACATTAGGCTGATACTGTCATGGGAAGAGAATTTGGGGGCACTTGGGAGGGGGTGAGTGTGTTTTGCATGAGGCAGAGACATGAATTATTGGGGGCCCCAATGACCCTTGCCTTCTGGTGTATGCAGATGCCTTCTGCATTGTACCAGGGTTGGTCTCTATGACCAATACAATACAGTGAAGTGATGGTATGTTGTTTCTGAGATTAGGTTGTACAAGACTGCATTTTCTGTCTTGGGCTCACTCTCATTATCTCTTGGGTTCCTTGCCTTCAGGGAAGCCAGAGAGCCTACGTGGTAAGGAACTGAGGCCTCCAGCCAGAGCCAATGAGGGACTGATGCCTGCCAACAACCATGTGTGTGAGCTTGGACATGGATCCTCTAGCCCCACATGACTGTACCCCTGATGGAGAGCTTGACTTCAGCCTCACAAGAGATTCAGCAAAAACCATCCAGCTGAACTGCTCCCAGATTCCTGAATCTCAGAAATGGTGTGACATGATAAATGTTAGTTGTTTCAAGGTGCCTGGTTTGGGGGTGATTTGTTATGGAGCAATAGATAACTACTACATCACGTTACTGTCATTCATCTAGCCGCTCAATCATCCAAACATTATCCATCCATCTATCATCTATCCAATGAACCAGTGGCCTGTCTAACTACCCATCCAAACATCCATTATTCATCCATCCATCCATCCATCCATCTAACCGTCACCCATCCATCTATCCCCCACCCTCCACCTAATGAATATAGTGGTCCATCAAGCCACCCGTCCATCCATATATCTAACCATCACCCATCCATCTATCCCCCATCATCACCTAATGAATACAGTTGTCCATCCATCCATCCCTCCATCTATCTGTCTAACTATCACCCATCCATCTATCCACCGTCATCCACCTAAAGAATACAATGGCCTTTCTATCCATCCATCCACTCGTCCCCTCAACCATGCTACCACCCTCTCTAAAGCTCAGATATGTCAGCCCCCAGAGCACAGACATAAAGACTGTTCCTTCCAGGCCAGCCCTTACCTGAGCTATGTCTAGATCCGTCTCCACAGCCTCAAGGTCTTTCCCCGAGGCCAAGAGTTTGTGTGTATTCTCCACGTTCACGAGTGGTTCATCTGGGAGATCGGCCTGTGGGGAGAGAGTAGACACTTAAGGAAATCTGGAGTCTAGGAAATGTTAACAGTAAGATAGTGTGGACATCTGAGCTCAGGGGCAGAAATGAGGGTTAAATGTCAGATAGCTGGGACACCAAGGGGGTCAAACAGCAAAAGCCAGTGAATTCTGGACCTGGGTGTTCAGAAGGTGGAAGTGGCCAGGGATAGATTGACAGGGAAAACTCAAAGATTCAAAGACCAAAGCCTGAGGCCAAGATATTCAGGCCCTCTTGGTGTCTGGAGTCTGGGTAAAATGATGCAGAGTCCACTCTCCCAGGTGTACAGGTGAGGTCAAAGGCCACAGTCTTATTTCTCTGGTGGAGAGAAGATCTTGGAGGTGTGGGGGGCTGGGGAAGGATGAAGAGAGTCAATACCAGATAATATGGGCCCCCAAGTCAAGTCACACTATCTGAACTCAAGTGAAAAAAAAAGTAACTGCTATGGTATGTTGAGCACCTACTAGGTATCAGGTGTCTACTAAGTGTTTCCCATGAATGATCACAATGAACCCTCACTTACACCAATGAGATGGCTACTTGCTATGATCCTAATTTTATAGATGAAGACACTGAGGGCCCACGTGTCCAGGGTAACACAGCTGGTAAGTGGCAGATTCAGGATTTGAATCCTGGTCTGTGTCATTTAAGACTAATATTAGACATTCTTGACTCTTTGAGAGCCTGGATGATGGGTCACAAGTGAGGAGGAGGGAGGGGTCACCCATGCCAGTCCCAAATAACCTAGGTTTTGGTCCAGATAACAGTTGAAGAATCTGGGATCTAGGTCTTAAAGGAACCCCATCTCACCCCAACCTTCCCACTGCACAGAGGGAGAAACTGAGGCCCGGAGAATAGCAAGATTCAAGCCGAACGCCAAAGCAGCCTGGATGCTGAGGGTTTACTTGGGAGGGACGGCTTACTGGAAGAGGACTTTGGGAGCGCCGTGTGGCTGGGGGTGCATTGGGGGTGGCAGCTCCTGAAGTCCCATCCAGGATAGGTGCCAGGAGGCGACGCAGGTCAGGGCTGCAGAAGCGGCGAGGGTCAGCGGCCAGGGTGGCCTCACTCAGGGCGGGGGGGTGCAGGAAGGCCAGGATCCGGGGACCAGAGGTATCTACGGGACACACAGATGGGGAGGACACAGGATGGTCATCCAGGGCTGAGGTGCAGAGCCCTCCCCACCAACCCCAGGGAGCCTCGTTGACATTTTCTATAACCAGTCAGGGTGGAGGCTGTTCACAGTGCTGGGGAGCTGAGTTCTGGACAACCCTTGTGGAACCAGGTTCTATCCCTCCAGTTGCCAGACTGTGGTGAGACCCTGGAGGGTCCTAGAGGGGCCAGTGTGGGGTGGGGGGCACACAGTAGGCTGGGGAGAGTAGCAACTGCCCAATGATGGGGAAACGTTTTAGTATTTAAAATCAGCATGGCCAGACCAAGGCGCACGACTGACCCAATTCTCCAATGGCACAGAGCAGCAATCAGCCACTCCGCTCTGGGGGGCTTGCATATTAGGAGAAAAGACTGGCCCCAGGCCCTCAAGGAGGTTCTAAGGTCCCTGGAGGTGAGTTTTGAGCCAGAAAAGGAAAGGATATCAGTGACCCCACACCACACCCAGGAGCATGGGCTGCCAGCAACAGCTTGAAGAAGGTGATGCCCTTGAAGAACCAACTGGAAGAGAAACTCCTCCGGGATTGGGGGGGGGGGTCAGGTGGGAGAGAAGGAAGAGGGAGAAAGGAGCCAGACTCAGGAGGATCAGGATTATTGGATGCCAGTGAGCAGTGAGGTGGGAGCAGGGAACCAGCTGAAGGGTGGGGGCAATGAGGAGCCATAGCAGGATTCCGAGCAGAGGAGCAACAAGACTGAAGCAATCATCCCAGGGACAGAGGATAAGTGGAAGGACAGAAGAGAGAAGAGCATTCTGGGCAGAGGAAGCTGGCAGTGCATAGGCCTGGAGGCATGAGAGACTAGCATTCCGACAGCACTAAGGATAAGCTGGGAGCTCAGAGAGTGAGTGAGAAGGGGAGGAAGGCGGAAGTCAGGTCACACAGGGCCTGGTGAGCCCCATTCTTTTTTTTTTTTTTAAAGATTTTATTTATTTATTTGAGAGAGAGAGAATGAGAGACAGAAAGCAGGAGAGGGAGGAGGGCCAGAGGGAGAAGCAGACTCCCCGCCGAGCAGGGAGCCCGATGCGGGACTCGATCCCGGGACTCCAGGACCATGACCTGAGCCGAAGGCGGTCGCTTAACCAACTGAGCCACCCAGGCGCCCGGGTGAGCCCCATTCTTAAGGTGTCTGGGCTTTCCCTCAAGCGTCCTGGGGCCACAACCCCTCCCAGTCCCAGCCCTGCCCCATACCAAAGCTGTCCCTGGAATTAGGGGCGTCCTTCTGGGAGGGGGTGCCCCTCTGAATGGGTCTGCGAGAGTGTCTCTCCGTTTGCTCCAGGGACAGCACCACTCCGGTCTCTTCCACCCGGCTGGGGTATAGGGCAAAAAGGGGAGCGGAAGTCAGGGAGCGTCCTCGGGCCCCGGCCCAGGCAGCCCCCCTAGATGATGTCCCATCACAGGAGGTGATCTTGTTCAGGGGCAGGAGGGCATTGTGCAGGAAATAATTTGCCACATTTACTTGTTTCCTTTACGGATTTAATTTTGGTTGGATGCTTTTTATTATAATAGCATTTAAAATAAAGTTATGTGTGTCTTCCCAAGCTCTCTCTGTGGAAGGAGACGGGGAGAAAAAAAAAAAAAGTTGGCATTTAACACAGCTTGGATAGAGAGGGGAGACGGGTGGGGGGAACGGGGGACAGAGAAGGGGAGAGTCAAAGGCGTAAGAACGAAATATTCTCTTTATATTTACTTATAAACATACTCTTATAAATGATTGATGAAGTATATATATTTAACATTCTTACATTACCAAATATGAAGAATTCAGAGGGATATATTTTAATGAATAAGATTTTATTTATGAAGTTTCTATTCATAGACACTTTTCATATTCAAGGGAATGGATTTATAAATATATCCTTCTTATGCCCCCGCGCCTACCTTCTCCCCAGTCTCTAGCTGCTGAGACAACCCAAATGTTCTGAGCCCAATCGGCTTTTGCAGAATTGGCCAGGGGGCTGAAAACCAGGCCCTCGTTTGCATCTCATTTGCATAACCCTACCCAGGCTGGCACCTGGGTGGTCCTCCCACTGGCTCTTTGAGAAGCTATGCCCCTTCCCCACCCTCACCAAACCCCTTCTGGGCTGGACACCTCCCAGTTTAGGCTGGACCAAAGCCACACCTTCCCCTTTGAAAAACGCAAGCACGCACCTGGCCCACATGTATACGCACGGTTCACGCGAGCACAAACAGGAGCACTCATATACATCCAAGTGTATACACAGACAGACGTGCACTCATAATCCCTATTCCCACACTCACGCATATTCGGCACATGAAGTTCACTCATTCGTTCATTCATTCGTTCATTCCATAAACATGTCCTAGACAACTAGTACTGTCTGGTGGCTAAGAGCAATGGACCTACAGCCAGCAGCCTGGGGTCAAATCCCAGTCGTGCCACTTAGAAGCTGTGTGACCTCGAGCCTGTGGCTGAACCTTTCTGCGCCCCAGCTTCCTCCTCTGTAAAGAGGAGGAATAAAATAATACCTCCTCCCAGGCGCCTGGGTGGCTCAGTTGGTTAAGCGTCTGCCCTCAGCTCAGGTCATGATCCCAGGGTCCTGGGATCGAGTCCTGCATTGGGCTCCCTGCTCATCAGAGAGTCTACTACTCCCCCTCTAATCGTCCTCCCTGATCATGCTCTCTCTCTCAAATAAATAAGTAAATAAAATCTAAAAAAAAAAAAACCTCCTCCCCAGGTTATTAGGAGGCCTAAGTGGGCTAATACACATAAAACGCATAGAACTGTGCCTGGCAAATGGTGAGCTCTATGTAAGTATTTGCGATTCTTGTTTATTGAACAACTACTAGGTGCCAGGCGCTGTTCTAGGTGCTGAAGATTCAGCAGTGCCCTGTGTAAATGAGTTTTATTCTTTTTTTTTTTTTTAAGATCTTTTTATTTATTTGACAGAGAGAGAGACAGCGAGAGCAGGAACACAAGCGGGGCAGTGGGAGAGGGAGAAGCAGGCTTCCCGCGAAGCAGGGAGCCCGACGCAGGGCTCGATCCCAGGACCCTGGGATCATGACCTGAGCAAAGGCAGACGCCCAACGACTGAGCCACCCAGGTGCCCCGAGTTTTATTCTTATAAAGCGATTGCTCACTGCAATGGAGGGAGGCTCAGGTCTGGAAGGGGAGGAGTTTTTATACTACAAAGTATAAGCACCCGAGCACACACAAATAGCCACACAACTGCACACCACACAACGTACACAGAACAAGGACAATTAATACCATATGCTCCTTATTTCACTGTAATTAAGTAAGCTATTCCTTCTTCACCCATGTCTGCCAATAAAAATGAACTCTCCGGCCTGCTCTTTGCTTAGAGTACAGAAGACTGAAACCACAGGGCCTGGCCATAGAAAGGCAAATCTTCACAATTAATAAAAGGAGTTTCCAGAAGATGCAGGGGCAGGTCCCCTCTCCTTCACAGTGACAATGGCGAGGCCCCTCTTGCTACGTGGACAAGTTATTCAGACCCTGATTTGGAAGAGTGTTAAAATGAGAACATTCCACAGATGATCAGTCTTGTTTTCTTGTGCAATACAAAGACTATGGATATTCCTGCTACCCGCTTTTTTTTTTTTTTTTTTTAAGTAGGTTCCACACCCAGCATGGAGCCCAACGCTGACAACTGTGAGATCTCGAGACCTGAGCTGAGATCAAGAGCCAGATGCTTAACTGACTGGAGCCACCCAGGCTCCCCTCCCCCCTTCCCTTTTCGAATAGAACCTGTCCTTGATCAAAAAGACGTAGGGAAACACCTAAGGCTTTAGAAATTGATACCATGTCCTGGAAGATAATTTTCAAAGAAAAGCTGTAATTCTCTGTTTTCTGTGCTAATTTGCTGCCCCTTGTCACAATGTTGTCGTGGTGAAAAACTTCTAATATGCTGAATGCAGTGGAGGACAGCCTGTGATTTACCACTGCACATCCATTAGAATGGTTAAAATTAAAAGCAAAGAAGACAAAAACAGACAACACAAAATGCTGGCAGCCATGCAGGAGAACGGGAACCCTCACATTGCTGGTGGGAAGGCAAAATGGTGCAGCCTTTTGGGGAAATGACCTGGTAGTTTCTTATGAAGTTAAATATACACTGACCATGCCTAGGTGTTTACCCAAGGGAAACAAAAACATGACCTCACAAAATCTTCTATGAGAATGTTTACAGTAGCTTTTTTCGTAATCACCCGAAATAGGAACCAGCCCAAATGTCCTCCAACTGGCGAATGGATAAACAAACTCTGGTCTGTTCATATTCATACCATAGAACACCACTCAACATTAAAAAGGTGTGACTGATACACACAGCAGAGATCCATTTTAAATATATTATGCTAAGGGAAAGAAGCCAGACTCAAAATGCTCCATCCTGCAGGATTCTATGAACATGACATTCTGGAAAAGGCAAAATGCTAGGGGTCAGAGAACAGCTCGGTGGTTGCCAGGGACTCGGGGTGGGGGTGGGGGTGGTTAGGGGAGGTGGGATTCACTATGACAAAATATTTTTGGGTGATTCTCTATAGCTTGATTGTGGAAGTGATTACACAATCCCACGCCTTTGTCAAAATTCATAGTACCGTAGAGCAAGAAGTGAATTTATTATATGTAAATTACACTTCAATTTTTAAAAAGCAAAAAAGCCCCCATGATTCTGCTAGATTTCTTACTTTAATTTGGATATAGAGTACTTTTCAATTTCAGTGAACAGTACGCACACGTGCGTGGGTGTGCACACACCCACGCACGTGTGTGTACATGCAGACACACCCGTGTGTATCCAATCACACATGGTCTGCATACACAGACATGTGAGCACTCCCTCTCACAGTCATGTGCGCACACACACACCTAACCACACTCATGCAGACCAGACCCACGCACACCCCCTCCCACTTACCTGATCAGGAAGTGGACGCAGACGATACTCTCAGACTGGGGACCCCGGCCCCCTGACACCACTGTGGCCTGAGTCTGGGTCCACAGATAGCCACCACTCCGGGCCAGGAAGCGATACTGCCCCGTTACTGCCTGGCCCTTGCTCAGCACTGGGGAGGGGGACGGGGAGGGGTCAGGGCCATAGAAGGGGCAGATGGGGAGAGAAGGCGCTGGGGGCAGGGGCTTGGGTACGAGGGACCAGGGAAGAGAAGGTTCCTTGGGGCGTGGGGAGCAGGGAGCTGGTGTCGGGGTGTGGGGGGAGGCTCCCTGGAGCATGGGGGGCTGGGGAGCTGGTTTCAGAGTGCCAGGAGGTCTCACGTACGGGTGTGGATGCTCTGGCCAACAGCGTCCGAGTCCAGAGCGTGAATGTACTCGTAGGCGGAGCAGCCGATCAGGTCATCGGGGCTGTAGCCAGCGACCTCCGCGATCCTGGGGTGGGTGCAGTGGGGCCTGGTCAGTTCAACAGGCTAAGGTGGAGGGTGGGGCTGGGGGACACGGGGATGAAGCCAGCAAGGCAGAGATGGACAGGGTTGTAACAGAGAGAAAGGGAGAGTCAGAAAGAGAAAAGGGACTGTGATAGGCTGAACAATGGCCCTCGGAGAGGTCCGCCTCCTAATCCCGGGGACCTGTGACTACCGCGACCTCACAGGGCAAAGGGCACTCTGCGGGGCTGATGAAGGGAAGGGTCTTGAGATGTGGAGCTTCACCTGGACAAGCCAGATGGGCCCCATGTGGCGACAGGGGCCCTTACAGAGGGATTCGGAGAACACCACAGGTTCTGTTCTGTTCTGTTGGAGGCAGATGGCAGGGCCATGGGCTTTGAAGATGGAGGAAGGGGCTCCAAACCAAGGAATGTAGGAAGATTCCAGAAGTGTTTAAGGGAAGGAGCCTCCAGAGCTGTGAGATGGTGAACGTGTGTTGTGCTGAGCCCCTTGGCTTGTGGTGATTGTTACCGCCACAGCAAGAAAGGGACAGGGGTGACGGGGATGGGGAGAGTAAAGAAAAGAAAGAGAGGAAAGGAGCAGGGAAGAGAAAGGAAGAAAGAAAACCAGAAAAAGAAAGACAGGAAGAAATGAATAAAATAAGACGTAATAATGATGATAATGATTAAAAATATACACTTCTAGGGCGCCTGGGTGGCTCAGATGGTTAAGCGTCTGCCTTCAGCTCAGGTCATGATCCCAGGGTCCTGGGATCGAGTCCCACATCGGGCTCCCTGATAGACAGGGAGCCTGCTTCTCCCTCTGCCTCTGCCTCTCTCTTTCTCTCTCTCTGACTTTCATGAATAAATAAATAAAACATTAAAAAAAAAAAGAAAAAATATACACTTCTGGGGGCACCTGGCTGGCTTAGTCGGTGGAGCATGTGACTCTTGATCTCGGGGTCATGAGTTCGAGCCCCACTGAATAAAAAAAAAATTTTTTTTTCCAAAACACACCTCTGTAGTGTTCTGCACCAGGCAACGCGCTGGGTGCTCAGAACAACTGCTCTAAGGAGGTTCTGGTTTCACTCCACAGGACAGACCAGGAGAGCACGGTGCAGAGAGGTGCCCACGTCTGGCCAAGGGTACACAGCCAGGCTTTAAACCCAAGCTGACGGAGCCCAGGCTTGCCATTCCCAAGCATGACTCCAGGCCGAGGGAAGGAGGGAAGATGCAGGAATACGAAGGGCTGAAGGGAGAGAGGGAGGAAGAGGAGAGAAAAAGGGAAGGATGGGGGGCGATGAGTAAGGACAGTGTGCTGAGTGCTGCCTTCCGTGTTGGGCACTGCGCTAACTGCTTGAGGCGCACCGACCCATTTAAGGAAAGCAACAGAAGGACAGGGAGGGAGTAATGAAGACTCAAAGGGGACAGGGAGAGAACCCAAGGTAAAAAGACCCACAGAGAATGCCAAGACGGACAGCCACAGAGACAGAGATAGATGGCATCAGAGAGAGACGGAGCTGGACCAGAGGGAGAACCGGGGGGTAGGAGAAGAACCAGTGAGGGACCCTGGGCAGAAAGGAAGAGGAGCCGGGCCAGTGGAGGGGTGGGGGGGCAGCGGGGCTCCTGCCCACCTCTCATCACAGTAGGTGAACTTCATGTCCAGGCTGTGGCGGCTGAGGAAGGCCCCCCGGCCTAGTGGGGGCTCCAGGCTGCCCGGGTGGGGGATGGCTTCACAGATGAGCACCAGGCATTGCAGGGGGGGCTCCGAGTTGGGGCTCCCTGCTGGAGAAGTCTGTGTAGGGGGCTTGTAGGCCCTCATGTGTCCAGAGCAGTGCAGCACCTGGTTGGGGTGAGGGGGGCAAGGCGGGGATGCACGTGGGCCTGGGGCTCCCATCGGGCTGGGAGGTATGTCTCTAGGGGCCCCACTGGGAGCTGAGAAGGAGAAACCTCTACCCTCCTCCAGGCCAGGCCCTGCCCACCTTCCAGGTGGCCGCCTTGAGGTTGAGGGTGCGCCCGCGGCTGGTGAGGGTGCTCTTCATGCGCAAGGAGAAGCACCGCTCGGTGGGGGCCTCCGGCTTCTTTTTGGACAGGCCTGGGGAGGGCCACGGGGAGGGGGGTGAGCAGGTCACCAGGAGGCTCTGGACAGGGCCCAGTTCCCTCCAGCGCCCCGCCAGCCTCATTCCCCAGGGTTGAGACCTGGAACCAGGGAGGGGCCCCCACGGGGAGGGAATGCTCCTTCAGATACCCCAGGGCAGGGCCATGTCCCCTCTTCCATCTTCCTCAGTCCAGTCGTCCAGAGGAGGAGGGGATATGCTGAAGGGAGGGTGGAGCCTCAGCTTCTATAACCAGGGTCAGAGGCCTCTGAGGAACTCACTCTGCTGGGGGGTCAGGGCGTCCTGGAGCTCCTCTTGGTCACAGGGATGGATGAAATCAAAGATACTGTGTCCGATGAGCTCAAGCTGCCAGGGAGGGAAGCAGGGGGTGTCTGGGAGGAAGAGCACTTTCACCGGAGTCCTCCTTCCCGTCCTCACCATCCTTGCCCTGATTCACGAGCCTGGATTACTTCATTGGTCCATTCATTCATTTGTTCATTCATTCATTCATTCATTCACTCACTCACACGCTCACTGAGCAACCATTGCTTTAGCACCTGCTATAGCCAGGCCCCCTTCCAGATGGGTAGGCAGAGCTGTGACCACACAGACAAAATCCCTGCCTCTCAGAGCTTACTGGCTAGCAGGGCAGATGGTCAATAAGGAAGCAAATAAAACAAAACAACACAGATATAAAACAAAATGGTAAGTATTAGGAAGAAAACTAGCATACGGCCATGAAATGATGGCATGCTATCTTAGAGGCCGTAGCCAGAGTCTGTGTCTTGAGGTGATATTTAAACAAATTGCTGAACCAAGCCAGGGAGGTGGTCATGTGGCTCTCTGGAGTGTTCTGGAAAGAGGGAACAGCAAGTGCAAAGGCCCTGAGGTGAGACCCCATTCAGATCCCAATCTTTGCCAAGCCAAAGATTTGGCAGGTTGTTTCAATTCAGGAAATGGGCATGGTGCTGGCAGGAGGGGACCCTCACAGCTCACAGTCCAGTGGAGAGGGATCTCTCTCCTCTGACAGCACCTCCTGTAGCTGGATTCAAATCCTGGCTCTGCCACTTCCTAGCTTTGGGGCCTTGGGACATTCACCTGTCTGAACCCAAGAAGAGCTCAAGCTAACAGAGAAACTGGTACCAGGAGTGGGATAACAAGGAAGGAGAAAGGAATAGATGCCAACTATGGAGCCCATTTGTGTGAAATAGGAAAAAGAACAATAACTCTCCTGTGGGGCATGCTGTATGGATTCGCTGAAATCAGTGTCTCCTGCCTTCCCGTTGCCAGACCGCTGCTCATACTCCTCTTCTCCCACCCAGGGCCCTGTACCCCTCCCTGTGGATGGACCCTCAGCCTCTAGTCCTATCCCTCCAACTCTACCTCTGTGGGCACCAAGAGGGAGCTTTTCAAATGGTAAATCTGATTCTGCCTCTCTCACAGCCTCTCCCCTGATGAAAATCCATCCACGGTTCCCCAGTGCCCTGGCAATAAACCTAATTTGGCCCTAAATTATCTAGCTCTGTTGACCTCTCTAGATTTTTTTCTCTCACCTTTCCCATTGCACTCTGCACTTAGCCAGGATAAACATCTTTATTCCCCGCCAATGCTCTGTTTTCTCTCACCTCTGGGTCTTTGCATATTCTGTTCCCTCAGCCATGAACATTCCCAGTCTTCACTGTTCCCATCCGTTCCCCATAACTTCTGATGGGCTAAGTCCTTCAGGTTTTGGCTCAGATGTCTTCTTTTCCAGGAAGCCCTCGACTCCCCCTGAGGCTGGCTCAGGTAACCCCCTTCCCCTGGCTCACAGGGCCCCCTAGGCTGCCCCATCCCAGCCCTGACCCTTCTGCGTCTGGCTGGTGACACATCTGTCTCCCCTCTGTGCCGTGAGCCCTGTAAAGGCAGGGCTAGGGCAGTCTCAGTCACCTCTGTATCTTGGCATCACCTGCACAGGGCCAGGCACAAAGCAGACAGCCCCTCTCACCTGACTGAGGCCCAGGTGTTTGCTGACATTCTCCGACAGGTAAGCCATGTCTCCCTCGGCAGTGAGCACCATGACGAAGCCCTCCAGGGCCTTCAGGTAGCAGGCATCCAGAGCTTCGCCCCCTGCTCCCACCTGGTTCCACTCCCCTGGTGTCCGCATCAGGGTTGATGGAGTGTCTCTAGTCAGCCACGGAGCCACCCTGGCTAGCCTCCCTCTGCCTTCCCTCACTCAGAAGAACTTACAGGTGCCCCCAGGTGAGCAAGAACATATGCCAGTGGTTTGGGAGTCCCAAGGAAGGGGGCAGGGCCACCAATGATTATAATCCTCAGGGGGCAGAGCTTCCCAAGGGCACAGAATTCTAAGGAGGTGGGGGTCTCCCACAAGAATCAAATTCTAAGGGGGTGGGCCTCCTAGGGGGACAGACTTCTAAAAGGATGGGATTCCCAGGGGTCAAAATTTAAGGGGCCAGGAGCTAGAGGGAGTCAGAATTCTAAGCGGGGGGCAAGCCTCCCAGGAGTTCAGAATTTCAGAATTCTTGGGGCAGGACCTTGTAGATGGGGGGGGATGGGCAGAATTCTAAAGAAGCAGGGACTCCCAGGTGACCTCGTAAATAAAATCTTTTCAGGGTCTCGGGGATCCCAAGGGGTGTGTGTGTATGAAAGCCCCCTGCAGGGTAGAATTCTAACTGGCTGGGAATTCAAGAGGATGGCACTGAGGGGAGGGGAGACAGACCTAGGGAGCTAGGGAGGGGACTCTCTCAAGTGGTCATTAAAAATTGGGCAGCTAAGCCTCGCAGGGATATTTATTGCAAGAAGGTCTCCCTGGGGACCAAATCCTAAGGGTTGAAGCACCCAAGGGTGTTAGCTGGCCTCCCTACTCCTTAGAATTCCAACTCGAAGGAGGTGGGGCTTCCCAAGGGGCGGGAATACGTTAGGGGGCGGGGCCTTGTCGAGGTGGGACTTCCCGGGGGCGGGGCTCACCTGCGGCGCAGAGGCGGTGCATGCGCAGGTAGCTGATGGTGAGGCGCATGATGGAGGCCTTGTCCAGGTGGGCGCTGACCCCGCGAGCGAAGGGCAGCGTGTGCGCCAGCTGGTACAGCACCTCGGTCTCCTGGCTGCGCCGGCTGCGGGCCGCATCCCGGGACTTCTCCTTGCGCAGCTCCGTGCTCGACCTGCGGGCATCGGCAGCGTTCACTGGCGGCGCCCCCGGAAGGGAAAGAGTTGGATGGGACATGCACGTGGGGCGCTGCCACATGGGGCCCGGGCTCACAGAGGGTAGGGCCGCGACCGTGCAGGGCTCGCTGTGTGGCCCGGGCGAGTTCCCGGAGCTCTCTGGGCCTGCGAGGGTTATACTGCGGGGCAGCTCCTAGCCGCAGATTTTATCTGTTCCTTCGCCAGCCCAGGCTGCCCCCAGCGCCTCGCTCTCTGAGGCGTGCCCGGGGCCCGCTGTCCCCTCCCTGACTTATCTGCTGTTTGTTCCCCGGGCTTGGGACGCCTGGGGGACAGGGAGGCCTCCTGCTGGGAGGGGGCTGGCCGAGCTGGCCCCAAGCCAGGGAAGGGAGGGAACATGAAGATGTCAGCAGCCTCCCGGCCCCCTGCCCTCCAGCCTCCCTGAACTCCCTCTCCTGCCCTTTCCCTCCTCAGCTGAGCTGAATCCTCAGAATCTTAGAACACAGATCTCAAAGTCCAACCACCCACCAACAGGGGCCCTGCCGATGTCATACAGCAAACCAACCCTAGTGTTCTCTGGAGCCAACAGCTAACCACTCACCCCTACCCTTTAATCCACTTCAAATGTGGGATGGGGGGCGGGTAGAAGGATGAGGACTGTTTTGTCAGAAATACCTGCCACTTATCCAGCTTTTTTCCGTCAGTGCCCTGGGCCAAGTGGGTAACTTACATTAACCCACTAAGAGCTCAGACAACCCCAGAAAGAAGGTAATAACGTTATCCCCATTGAACAGATGAGGAAACCAAGGCACAGAGAGGTTGTAGTGCTTGCTCCCAAGGAGTGAAGGCAGGTTTGAACAGTCGTCTTCAGTTTTCTCTGTTCTTTGGCCCTGGATTTATCTCCAGGTTAGTGCTTCTCACTGTCTTAAATGTCTGAATCCAAACAACATAGGTTTTGAAAAAAAAAAACTGGAGTATATTACATATAGTACGGTATGCATAATCTTCTGTATATTTATAATATTGATAAAACCGTTAATAAGCAGTTACGATTTGCTGAGCATGCATGGGTCTGGCACTGTTCTAAGTACTCTGCCTATGTGCACTCATTCACTCCCAGGACGCACCTTAAATTTCCACTTCACATAGGGGACACCGGGGCTCTGAAAGGTAAAGTCCTTTCCCCAAAAAGTCACAAAGCTAGTAACTGGCAGAGCCGGAATTTGAACTCAGGCAGTGCGGTTCCAAAGCCTTCCTTCTTCTCTCTGATTCCTTCCTTGTGACCCACCCCAGGGAAGCAGAACTCTAGGAAGGGAGGCTGTCCCTTCCAAAAACCAGAGGCCACTCCTGGGGATGGCATCAACCTCGCCGCCAAGCAGGAGACCTGCAGCCCCACCCACAGGCCTGATGGGGAGAGGGGAGGGGACTGTCCTGTCAGGCTGCAGACGGAAAAAACTCCATGCAACCAGTGGGAGGCACAGAAGGGGGCAGGCTGGGTTGGAGGGGTGGAGGGAGCCAGCAGTCACCCCCATCCCCTCCCTCCTGGCTGGTGGGAGGCAGGGGCCTCCCTCCAGTCCTACTCTGCCCAGAGGACATTCCGTCCTGTCCTGTTCTGTTCCAGCCCTGTTTGTCTTCCTGCCCAGAGGGTGGGGGTGGGCGGGCCTCACCGAGCCGGGGGCCCAGACAGAGGGAAGAGGGAGTGGGAGCGGGGGAATGGGGTGGGGCTGGCCCCCACCTCCTGGGCAGCTGGGCTCAGCAATCCTCTCTGTGGCTGACTCCTCCCTCCATAGAAGGAGCCAGCTGGTGGCTGCACGGGACTCTCCTTCCAGCTCCCAGTCTGACCTCTGGATGTTCTTCTGATAGGAAGTCCTGGCTTCAGAGAAGCCTGGGTCTCCGGCCTTTCTTTCGTTAAACTGAGTAGGGATGAGTTCGCCCGGTGCAGGGTTCCAGTGTCGACTCCACAGCTTAAGAGCTGTGTTACTTTGGGACAAATTGCAGGCCTTCCCTGAGCATAACGACACGACCCCACAGGGTTGTTTTAAAAGATTACATGAATTCATATATGTCAAGGACTTGGAACAGGCCTGGCAATTGATAAGTGCCATGAGAAGGCTAAACTTTTTATTATTCCCTCTTTGTCCACATCAGGGATGGAAGGCTCCGGAGTCTCCTGCGCACTGGAGAGACCCGTGGGCTTTGGTGGTAACCCCGTGGTGTGGTGTGTGTACACGACCTTCACACAGGCGCCTTGGAAGTAGACAAAAGCATCATGAGAGTAATCATCATGATCGCTTTGCTGTACTGAGCGCTCAAGGAGCTAGAGACACCCTTAAATCCTCTCAACAGCCCGATGCAGCAGGAAAAGTGGTCTCCCTTTCACAGGGCCTGAACCCGAGGCTCTGAGGAACGGCATCACTGGCCCAAGTAACCCAGCTGGTAATCAGGGCCCCCCCCCTCCCCAGGGCAACTATGTTCCACCCATCTCAGTGAGTCCCACGGTGTATCTACTTCTACCCAGAACACTGTCTGACTTGAACACAGTTTATTGCAACCCGTAGGGTATCCTGCCCCTAAAGATCGGTTCCCTCACTGCTCCTTATTTTGATGTGGTGCAGGGGAGGGGAGGTATGACCCCCCATTTTCCAGGATATGTCACTGAGGCTCAGAGAGGCAGTCACTGGCCCAAGGCCACACACCCAAGAAGGTGATGAGCGGGGATCTGAACCTGACTTTAGGGCCTCTGCTCTTAAATGCATGCCTGGGTGGGCACGTCCACCCCAGGGGCCCCCGCCCTGTCCCTCCTTTGCCCGGTTGCCTCAGTGCCTTCCCCTTGTCCCACCTCTGCTGCCTCCGGATTTCCCCAGCTGGCCAGCCTCCCCAGCTGGCCCCATGCCCAGCCCTGGTCCAGCCCCCTGGCACTCTGCCCAGCTTGGGACGTGCAGCTGGAACCCTGCCACCCTTCCTCTGTGTTCCAGCAGAGAACAGAAGGCGGGGCCAGGGTCTGGAGGCCCCAGAGTGAGGCCTGGGAATGGGGGCTGGGGCCCAGTACCCCCGCCCCGCCCAACCATGAGAGGGAGAAGCCCACCTCTGAAGAAACTGCCACCAGAGAGCAAAGGCAAGGAGAAAGTAGGAAGACCCTGAGCCACATTCAGGGCTGCTCTTGGCCCTCTCTCTTCTGACACTGAGAGGGTAGTGGGGTCTTGAAGAAAGTATAGAGGATCTATGGGGCCTTAGGTTGTCCAGAAGCAGGGTTTGGGTTTGAGAAAGGACTAGGGGTGGGGTCAGTCAGGAGGAGTCTCTCTGCCTCTGCCTCTGCTCATTCCCAAGGACATGGTAATCCAGTGGGGTACCTGTACCCAAAGTCCATCTTCTCTGGGAACCCTCAGATCTGGGGGGCACCCGGGCGCTTATACCCATCAGGGACTTCCCAAGAACATCCCTGCCCGGGGTAGGATGGCAGTAAGCCTGAGCTGGAAGAAGGGAAGGGGGTGAGGAGGTATGGGGGCCCACTCACCATCACCCAGGCCCCCAAGGGCCATCCTAGGGGTGCAGGAGGGGATGGAGCGTGGCCAGGATCTGGATGCGAGTTATGAGTGGGTGGTGCACAGCACTGGGATAACACACAGGAAAGGGCTGGCCTTGGTGGGGAGGGGGGAGCGCCCCAGCTCAGCCAAGAGGGGCCCCCACCTAGCCAGGAGGGGGCGCTGGGAGGGGCTGGGCTGAGACTGGCCCAGAAGGGGTGGGATGGAGCTCCCTGTCAGGCCCAGAGCCAGAGACTGGAATAGAACTGAAGGGGGAACAGCAGGGGAGGGGGGACTAAAAAACATGGGGGTGTGGACAGACCCAATCAAACCTGGGAAGCCAGGGAGGAGGGAAGGGGGTGAGGCTTCCTGGATGCCTCAGATTGGACAAGGGAAACCAAGGGCCTGCAAGATTTTCCAGGGTCCCAAGAAAACATCGCCAGGTAGACCCCCTGGCACTGGACCCAGAGCACTCAGCAGATGGAGGTGGTCACAGAAACCTACTCTCTGGCCAGTAGGACCCAGCTGAACACTTCGGCAGGGGGTGCTCCCATCAAGGCTTGCACTGAATCAGGCACAGCACCCTCCATGGGGGACTCCCCAAATCAGGCTTGGATGGTGTGCCCCTGTCCACAGTCACAGGCACTGAGTGGGGGTGGAGAGGGAGATAAGGGGCTAGACTTTGGGAAGTAGGTCAGACTGTTTCTCTGTTATTAAAAGGGGTGACTCTACCTTCCAAAAGGATACAAAAAGGTCTCTGGGAATGGTCCCAGGTAGTTGCTGAAAGGGGACCCCCCCCCCCCGCTTATTTCTAAGGAACCCAAGGTTTGAGAGACTGTCAGGGAGCATCCAATTATAAGGGATCTCTCTGCTCTTGAACTCAGAATCTGACTTCCCATTTCAAGGGACCCCCTGAATCTGGGAAGGCTTAGTTTTGGGGTATCTAATATACCCTAGGATCCCCGGGGTCCCGTGGCAAGGAACAACCTCAATTCTGGGAATTCGGAGGCCAGTAGGTTCAATACGTGTAAGGAGAACGCCTTCCGCAGAAGCCCGGGAACTACTCAAACACAAGCACCCCCAATTCCGTACGGACCCTAACCAGGAGGGAAAGCGAACCCGGAGCAGCAGGAAATTGGGGATCACCACCCTGAAGTCACTCCAGGCTAAAGGGGCGGGGCGGGGCAGCCGGGGACTTGGGGAAATCCCCCTCGCCTGCAATCCCGTAGGGTGGAGGGTGCGCCGGGGATGTGCCTCCAACCGCGCGTCCCGGGGCGTCCTCGGCTTGCACCCGCGCATCCCCCACCCGGCTCGGGGGGGTCGCTGGAAGGAGAGCCCCCCGCTTCCCATCATTCCTGCCCCGAACCCCAGTACCTTGCGCGCTGTAGCCCCAGCGCCATGGCTCGCCGTCGCCGCTCCGGAGCCCTTCGAGGCCCCTAGCCCCCTCCCCTGGCCCAGCGAGCCCCCTCCCCAGCTCCGCCCCCCGCCGCGCCGTTGGCTGCGCCGCGCCCGGCCCGCGGCTCCGGTTGGACGACGGGTGTGCCACTTCCGAGAAAGAGGCGGGACCAGAGGCGAAGACCTGGAACTCCCGGAGTGGGGGGGATACCGCGGCGTACACCGCCCCCTAGCCACACCCCTAGCCGCGGGCTTCCTCGGCAGTGTCACCCGCAAGGTCCGCGGGACGCGCCTCCTGGCCCAGCCTCTCTCGCTAAGTTCCGACACCAGCCCTCTCCCGAACCACCCAGTTCACTCTGACCTGACACCGCACTCTCTAACCCTCGGCCCCGGCCCACCCCTCCATTTCCCCCACCCCCGGTTGGGCCCCTCAGACCACCAGTCCCACCCCCTGCAAGTCGCCCAGCTCTGCTTCTTCCATCTCCTCCTCCTTATCCACTGAGAACCCCCGCTTCTCGCCACCCCCACCGCAGCTCTACAATCCCTCCCCCTTTGTACTCCACCATTCCCTCTCTGTCCGCAGCCCCTCTGCCCCCATCCCTGCAGCCAGTACCCCCACCTCACCCCGCTCCTCCAGTCTGCCACCCTTTGTACCCCAGCCCCACCTCCTTGCCTCCCTCACTCCCTTTTCAAGTTCCCACTGTTGAATGATTACGTTTATGTCAAGTAAATATGCAAAACCCAAACACACCCACTTTTTAAAAGAGCAGAGAAATGGTATCTTTCGGGCGCCTGGGTGGCTCAGTCGGTTAAGCGACTGCCTTCGGCTCAGGTCATGATCCTGGAGTCCCAGGATCGAGTCCCGCATCGGGCTCCCTGCTCAGCAGGGGGTCTGCTTCTCCCTCCGACCCTCTTCCCTCTCGTGCTGTCTCTCATTCTCTCTCTCAAATAAATAAATAAAATCTTTAAAAAAAAAAAAAAAAAAAAAAAGAAATGGTATCTTTCTACTAGTGAAGTAAGAAGAGAGAGGTACAAGGTCACCAAGGAGTGGCTAAAGCATTAGGATTGGCTAGGGAAGTGTGTGTACACGTGTGTGTGTGTGTGTGTGTGTGTGTAGGGGACGGTTTACTAATCCACAGGGGACCGGTATTCTGGATGAAGCTTTGGACAGGGAAAAGGATACTATAGCCAAAGTTTGTAGGATTTGCCCTCCCCAGCTTTGCCCTCACTCAGCTTGCTTGTGGGGAACCACTTCTTTCTGCTCTCACTCTATTAAATTTGAATAGGGCTGGCCATAACCCTCCCCTCACCAGCTCCAGAGACATAGAATCCAAACCTAGCCAATCAGTTTATTCTGTTTCCTTGGTCACAGTAATTGGTTCAGGGAAGACATGTGACCTAACCTGGCCAGTGAGAACCAACCCTGAGACATTTGCTGCAACTAAAGAAAAAGGTTCTTTATTTCTACTGGAGTTGCCCAGCTGGTGGGAGGTGAGCCGGTCACCAGGAAAGAAGAGGCTTTATGAGATGAAAGTTTATACAGAAGAAAGCAGAAATGAAAATTTGTGAAAGACAGTTCTGACATCAGCACTTGGGTACCTGGATCCAGCCTTACATGAACTCCACTTTAATCTCAGAACCATTATGGGATTTTTTGGCTGTTGCTGTTGTTGTTAAATATTACTTTATTCATTTACTTTGTGCTTAGATTGGTGTGAATTGATTTTAGCTGCTTTCACCCCAAAAGAAAGAATCTTGATAAACAGAGAAAATATCTCCCACGCTCCAGTGTGGAGGCATGTGGAGTATGAGAAAACAAGAGGCCTAAATTAGAAAGGGCTGCAGGGGATGCAGTATCCTACATGAAGAAGTAGGGGCTATGCAAGACACAGCAGAGAGCCAATGTGAGGATCTACAGGACCCAAGGAAAACTGGCACTTGTTAAACACACATCAAAACAGAATTTACAAATACGTATGGATGCACCAGGCATCTATGATCTAGGTTAGCACGAAGCTTCACTCGGTGCTTCCTGGCAGCTAAGGCAATAGGGGAAATGTGTTCATTGAAATGGTTTCCCATTTTTGCTGAATGGATGTGTTCTTGTTTTCTCGAGAAACAAGGTTTGTTCCTGGAACGGAAGTTTAGCAGAGACCTTTTTGTTATTAAAATGTAGAGTGATCTGAGCCACCAGCGACCGTGGGAGCTCTGTGGAGGTGTCTCACCCAGCCTCTCAAGAAGGTTTCCTAAGGAGGAGACATCTGAATGAATAGGATGAATAGCAGTTAGGAAGGTAAAGAGAGGGCTAGGGAAAAGTACTCTGGACAGAGGGAAGAGAATATAATGGTGCGGAGGCAAGAGAGCTTGGTACCATGAGGGACCTGAGAAGGAGACTGCCTGCAACCTGGAGCGTAAAGAGAAGAGGTGGGAAGTGATGCTGGAGTGGTGCATGCAGGTGAGATCGAAGCAGGTCTGAAAGGCATTGAAGAAGACTGGGTGATCTCCTGAGGGCACTAGGGAGCCATGGCAGAGTTTTGAGCAGGACAGGAACACAATGTGTGCCTTATAAAGATTCCTCTGGTTGCTCTGTGGAGAGCGGATGGTGGGGTGAGACAGGAGGTCAGAGAACAGGAAGGAGGCTGGGTATAAAGAAGACTGGGGCCAGGGCAGGAGCCATGGGGGGTGAAGGAGAGGAGATGGATTAAAGAGATATTGAGGTTCACATACCAACACATCAATATATCAATATGAATAACAAACTGTGGTATACCCATATGGTGAACACTGTTCGGCAAGAAAAAGGATGAACTATTGATACACATCCGACATGGATGAATCTCAAGATCATTACGCTGAATGAAAGAAGCCAGACACAAAACGAAGTATGCTATGTGATTTCAATTACATGAAGTTCCAGAATGGGCCAGGCTGATCGCAGGTGGGAAAAAAAAATCAGGACAGTGGTTCCTTATCTTGACAGATTTTGGGTTACAAAGGTATATGCATTTGTCAAAACTCAGCAAATCGTACTCTTAAGATTTGTGCATCTTGTTATATGTAAGTTTTATCTCAAAAGAGAAAAATCTGAAGAGCAAACAAATGTTGATAGATAGGCTGAAGGACTCAGGGGACAGAGTGCTAAATATACAGGAGGAGCTGTTGTAGGCACTGGGGATACGGTGGTGAACAAGACAGGTTAAGATCCCTGACCTGCCTTCATGGAACTTACACTCTATTTGGGCAAAATGACTATACACAGAAACGTAAGTGAAATATACAGCACATTATAACAAGTGCTATAGAAAGATGTAACCCAGAGAATGGAGGGCGTAGTGATTTTTGGCAGTGGGAGCTATAATTTTAAATGGTTTGGTTGTGGAAGAGCTTAATGAGAAGGTGACATCTGAGCAAAGACTTGAAGATGAGGACGGGGGAAACCCCATGGATTTCTGGGAGAAGAGTGTGCTAAACGAAGAAACAGCAAGTGCAAAGGTCCTGAGGTTGGACTGGCTCATAAGTTCAGGGATCAGCAAGGAGACCAGTGTGGCTAGAGCAGAGGGATGGATGGGGAGAGTGGGAGATGAGGTCAGAAAAGGTGGTGTGGGGTATGAGGTGGACAGCAGTATGGGAAGATCACGTAGGATGGGTTTTTAGGTTACGTGTGGACCTTGGCTTTCACTCGGAGGGTGATGGGAGCATGGGAGGCTTTTGAACAGGGACGTGACATCTGGGTTAGGTTTGAATGAAGTCCTCGTTCCCTTCAGGTGGGAAAGAATTGGAAGCTCTCTCGTTTACAAAACAAACCATCCCATGGAGAGATTTATTTTGCTCATGAATTGCCATCTGGGCAGGGCTCTGCGCAGACAGCTCACCTCCACCCAACTGGCATCAGCAGGGGCTGCTCAAAGGCAGTGGGCTGGCATGATCTGCAGCTCCCCCACTCACCTGCTTGTTGTTGCTGCTCTCAGCTGGGACCTCACCTGTGGGCTGTGGCTGGAACCTCCACACGTGACCTTTCCACGTGGTCGCTTGGGCTTTCCCACATCATGGCAGCTGGGGCCCCGGGAGGGAGGGAGGGAGGAAGATCGATCGAGGGAACAGGCAGGAGCCGTGTCTCCTTTATGACCTAGACCTGGAAGCCATGCAGTGTCACCTCCATGCCCCTTTCTCAAGTCAGTCACGAGGTCCTGCCCAGCTTCCAGGGGAGGCAAGAGACTCCACTTCCTGATGGGTAGGGGCAAGCTTGCACAAGGAAGAGCGCCTGGGACTCAAAATATTCCTGTGGCCATTTGGCAGGGGGAATATCAGCCACACTCCTCATAAGACCATCTTGGAGCTCTGCCTAGGAGCAGCTCTGGGGGGGGGGCAGGTGGAGTCTTGAGCTTTGAGATACCGGAGAAGGAACAGGGGGATAGGGTCCCCAGAACTGTGCACACACCCAAATCTGGTAAGTCAGGATCTCTGGCCACTCTCTCCTGTACATCTGCTCAGACATTTTACCCTTGGTGTTCACCTCCCTATGTTCACCCTCCCTGCTGCTGGAGACAGGCGGGAGTTGCTTCTAACCTCTTTTTTTTTTTTTTTTAAGATTTTATTTATTTGACACAGAGAGAGAGAGCAAGCGCGTACGTAGGGGGGAGCAGCAGAGGGAGAGGGAGAAGCAGGCTCCCCGCTAAGCAGGGAGCCCGATGCGGGGCTTGATCCCAGGACCCCGAGATCATGACCCGAGCCGAAGGCAGATGCTCAACCGACTGAGCCACCCAGGCGCCCCTGCTCCAAACCTCTTTACGGCTACCTCTTGTGGTCTGATTCTCTCTCCACTCTCCCTTCCCCGGACTCTGACTCCTAATCATATGGTTTATAAAGGCCAGCTGGCATTCCTGGAATGCTGCCAGGGGCAGAAAATCCCTCCAACCTCAAGCCAAGACTAACCTGGAATTAGATGATGGAAATAAACAGCACGGGTCAGAAGTATCATGCACCGCTCCTGTGCCAAGTGCCGTACTAAGCCCTTCGCATTCCTGCTCTTACTAGAACATCACGACAACCCCATCAGGTATTTCCCCTGAAGTGTAGCATTATCATCCAGGGCGCTGGCGCCTGCCTGCCTGGGTTCAAATCTTGGATCCCTCGCTTGCCAGCTGTGTGACCTTGGGCAAGTTACTTAACTTCTCTGCGACTCAGAGAGTCATTTCCGAAAAATGCATTTGATAAAAACCACACTGTCACCCGGGGTAGAGTGGTTTATTGTCTCCCGATCTCCATTTCCTCCTTGTTATAGAACCGCACATCCATGATTTCACTATGTGCCCATGGAGGCCCTCCTGAGTAAATCACATACATTCCCTGGCCCATGTGGTCATGTGACATCCATCGCTTGGCCAACAAGATGGGAAAGATGCTGCTGTCCTTACACACACACCAAAGACTCCACCAAACGTGATGTGCCTCCTGCTGGGAGGACACAGCAGCGCCCATGAAATACTTCCGCCAAAGTAACCGAACCTGAATCAGATCAAGCTTCCGGATATAACTATCCATTCATAGGAAAGACAGTGGACAGAAGAACACATTAAACAACACTATGAAAAAACAATCAGCCAGATGGAGAGTGCGGGAAACCCTAGACCAGCACTGTCCAGTAGAACTTCCCACGATGATGGAAATGTTCTCTGTCTGTGCCATCCAGTATGGTAGCCACTGGCCCCATGTGACTACTGAGCCCTTGAAATGTACGCAGTGTGACCGAGGAACTGAATTTTTTATTTTTAGTTTCTGGGGTAGCTCCTTCTTTTCTTTTTTTTTTTTTTTTAAGATTTATTTATTTATTTATTTTAAGATTTTATTTATTTATTTGAGAGAGAGAGACTGAGAGAGAGAGAGCACATGAGAGGGGGGAGGGTCGGGAGGGTCAGAGGCAGAAGCAGACTCCCTGCCAAGCAGGGAGCCCGATGCGGGACTCGATCCTGGGACTCCAGGATCATGACCTGAGCCGAAGGCAGTCGCCCAACCAACTGAGCCACCCAGGCGCCCTATTTATTTATTTTTTAAAGATTTTATTTATTTGACACAGAGAGAGAGAGACAGCTAGAGCGGGAACACAAGCAGGGGGAGTGGGAGAGGGAGAAGCAGGCCCCCAGCTGAGCAGGGAGCCCGATGTGGGGCTCGATCCCAGGACCCCGGGATCATGACCTGAGCCGAAGGCAGACACCCAACAACTGAGCCACCCAGGCACCCCATGATTTATTTATTTATTTTAGAAAGAGAGAGGGAGAGCACGAGGGAGTGGGGGGAGGGGCAGAGGGAGAGAATCTCAAGCAGACTCCCCGCTGAGCGCAGAGCCCCCCACGACCCTGAGATCACGACCCTGAGATCACGATCTAAGCCAAAACCAAGAGCCGGACACTCAACTGACTGAGCCACGCAGGCGCCCCAGAGGTAGCTCGCTCTTTATCTTTTTTTATTGAGGTGAAATTCACATACCATAAAATGAACCATTTTAAAGTGTATAATTCAGCGACATTGAGTACGTTCATGATGCTGTGCACTCGTCACCTGTATGCAGTCCCAAAACACTTTCATCTGCCCAAAAGAAAACCTGTCCCTCTCAGCCCTGCCCCCTCCAGCCCCTGGCCACCACCACCCTACTCTTCGTCTCTGTGGATTTACGTATTTTAGGCATCTCATATAAATGGAGTCGCACGCACACTATGTGGCCTTTTGTGTCTGGCTTCTTTCACCGAGCACAGCGTTTGTAAGGTTCCGGCAGTAATGCACGGTGTCGCGGGTATCACGACTTCATTGCTTTGCATGGGTGTTACTGCGTTATGCCATTGTTTGGCTGTTTCACATGTTGCTGATCCATTCATCAGCTGATAGACATTTGGGTTTGCTTCTATCTTGTGGTCCTTATGAATGACGCCATGGTGAACGTTCACGGACAAGTATTTGCTTGAACGCCTGTTTTCGGTTCTTTGGGGGTACATGCCTGGAAGGTGGAATTGCTGCTATTTCTAACTTTTGGAGGAACTGCCAAACTGTTTTCCACAGCGGCTGTGCCACTTTATATTCCCACTAGCAATGAACAAGGGTTCTGATACGTCCACATCCTCACTAACATAAGGGCTATGGATCCATGATGATGGGGGAGAGAGAAGGACCCCCTTCTTCTGCTTGTAAGTTAATTGTCCACTAGGCACCGCCCCCCCCCCCCACGCAGGATCAGGAGTTCCTGAATTAAATTGGGATTAAACTGTGTCTACCTCTTTTCTTCTCTGAATTGATGATAGAAGGCTGCCTTCTGTTCTTCTAGCTTGCCGAGTGCCTGCCTTAGAAGGATGGCAGTGGATCCCAAGAATTGGGGGAGGGGATCGGAACAGGCCAGTGGTTAAGCACACTCAGTCTGGAGTTTATGAGGCCTGGGTCAAATCCAGGGTCTGCCAATTTTTTTTTAAAGATTTTATTTATTTATTTGAGACAGACAGAGAGAGATAGAGCACAAGTGGAGGAGGATCAGAGAGAGAGGGAGAGGCAGACTCCCCGCTGAGCAGAGAGCCTGACGTGGGGCTCGATCCCAGGACCCTGAGATCATGACCTGAGCTGAAGACAGACGCTTAACCGACTGAGCCACCCAGGCACTCCCTTTTTTTTGAGAGAGAGAGAAAGAGAAAGAGAGAGCGAGAGGGGAGGAGCAGAGGGAAAGGGAGAGAGAATCCCAAGCAGGCTCCATGCCCAGTGGAGCCCGGCGTGGGGCTCGATCTCACAACACTGAGACCATAACCTGAGCTGAAATCAAGATCTGGCCGCTTACCCTACTGAGCCACCCAGGCGCCCCAAAGTTACATAGTATTTTGATGACTCAGTTTTCCTCATCTGCAGGGTGAAGATATAATAGTCCCTATGTCTCAGAGACTGTGATGTGGGTTTAATGAGAGCAGGCATGTGTGTGCTTAGCACAGTGCCCCACACGTGGTAAGCTCAAGTATCAGGTGCCATTCACTTGCTCATTCATTCGCTTGCTCATTCATTCAGGCATTTATGATTCATCTATTCTCCGCCCGATGGAGAGGACACAGGATTTCACCAGAACTGCCCCTGCTGGGCAAGGGGCTCCAGCCTGAAGGGTGGATGGAAAAGGCTCAGACAGGCACTTTCGCGACCCACGTGTCCACATGCAAACATGTCACGTGCGTGTTGACATCACACATGTAGGTGTCACAAAACAGGCTGCCGTTAACACACGTCCGTATCAACCGCCGTGGATTCTGACACATACGCGTGTTGTAGCTCAAGATTGAGCTCTGTGTCTTAGCCTTTGGCACACCTTGACTACTAGCATGCCTGTCGATGTTGGCACGTGGATGCATGTTAGCACCAGTGCATATCTGGGTTCTGCAAATAAGGGTACCTGTCATCCAGAAAACAGGCGAAAGCTCACATTCACGTCTATGGTCACACGCATGTCACAGTTCCCTGTACAGATGCTGATGTGTATGTTTGTGTTGGTACAGGTAAGTGCCCGGGACACTGGGATGATGGATGGACGCTGTGGCCCAAGTCCCCGCCCTCCCCTCCTGCTCACTTCCTCAGCGCCCTGGCGCCCCCTGCAAGAGAATCTCTCACTAGACTCTGCGGGGCCAGGGAGTTCCCCCCCCCAAGAGCCCTGATCCCCCCACCTCACCTGCTCACACCTTTCAGAGCTCAGCGAGCAGCCTCAGGAGCCAGGGCGCCCCCAGGAGGTGTATGTAAACCTAAGGTTTCTGGCAACTGGTGGCTGGGATCAGGGACCCTAGGCCTCTTGTGATGCCTTGGGCAGCCCTGACGAGGTGGGGTTTCCTGGGTCCTGCTGGAGTCTGCTTGTGCAGGAGGAATCTGTTCCTGTCAGAGGCTACAGCGGCTCCCATTATATATCTAAACAGCAAGAATTTTGCACTATTTTCATCTGCTCTGAATTTTCCAGAAGAGCAAGTCCATGTGAATCAAGGGAAGATCATACCCTGTTTGGGGCAGAAGCTGGTATTGGGAGCGTTCGCCATTTCAAAGAATCCGATCATCGATGTCTCCCCTCATCGTGGTATTTGAACCCCAGACAATCTAGCTGGCCACTCTGCTTTGACTTCTCCTGTAGTCCACATGGACAGATCAACGTTCTTGCTTAGCCCTTATTCCAACATGTCAACGATAAATAAAATAGACATTTCAGTGACTCTTGTCTTTTTTTTTTTTTAAAGATTTTATTTATTTATTTGACAGAGAGAGACACAGTGAGAGGGGGAACACAAGCAGGGGGAGTGGGAGAGGGAGAAGCAGGCTTCCTGTGGAGCAGGGAGCCCGATGCGGGTCTTGATCCCAGGAGCCTGGGATCATGACCTGAGCCGAAGGCAGACGCTTAACGGCTGAGCCACGCAGGCGCCCCTCACTGACTCTTGTCTTATTCACCCGAAATCTAAACGTGTAATTCACCAAAAGCAGGGACAGCTGGCTCTGTTACGTCTGTGAGCATTGAGCTAATGGAGCACTTCCTATTCCTTATAAATTACAGGCTCTCCATCAGCCACTCATGATTCCACAATCCAAATACCTCTGAAAAAGGAAAGACTGTTGTCTAATTTGATGACAAAGCCTGACCTGACACAGGCTCTTCTTGGTAATCTGTATACATCCCACTTTGAGGTGAAGAGCCACATTTCCCTGCCGAAATACTGAAGAGCTTGAATCCAGGAGCCACCCTGACCCCAGCTGGGCTGTTAGAGCCTAGGCACTGTGTATGTACGCCGCCCTTCTAAAATCTAACCACCTCCTCGATCCTTAAACACATGTGTCTGGTGAAGGACAGAAGATTGTATTTTTCCTTTGCTTCTTCTCTATATTACAGACAATATATCCCAATGAATTTTAGTTAGAGATCATATGCATGGGTAAGGTGGGCTGTGTACGGATTTCATTTCACGATAATAAAAGGATATTATAAAATATCTATTTTTATTTTTTCTAAGATTTTATTTATTTGACAGAGAGAGAGCACAAGCAGGGGGAGCGGCAGGCAGAGGGAGAAGCAGGCTCCTTGCTGAGCAAGGAGCCCAATGCGGGGCTCGATCTCAGGACCCTGGGATCACGACCTGAGCCAAAGGCAGACACTTAACCGACTGAATCACCCAAGCGCTCCTAAAATATCTGTTTTTTTTAAAGAAGGGTACTGGATTGAATGGAGTTGAGAACTGAAGTTCTAAGCCAGTGGTTCCCAAAGTATGGTCTGCAGACCCCTGGCGGTCTCTAAGATCCATCCATGGGATCCTCAAGGTCAAAACTATTCTCATAATAATTCTAAGATGTTATTTGCGTATTGTTTTCCCCAGAGCACAGGGAGGTTTCTCAGAGGCTATGTGATATGTGATGATGTCATTGCTCTGACAGTAATGTAATGGATTTATTATTGCTATTTCAAAATGAATAAGTAGATCTTTAAAAACCTTGTTTAAATTCATGTAACGTAAATACAGCTAGCCATCCAGTGGCATGCTAATGCCAGCCCCTACTGACCCGCAGACCCAACTGTTAAATTTTCGGGATCACGTGAGCCAGTTGTTAGAATGTCGGTAGCTTGCAGTGGGCCATGGTGGGAGTATTTACACTGGGGAAACACCACATCACGGGGTTACTTTTCCTTCAGACAGCTGGTTTACCCGTACACCACCCTGTATACAACCTGCATAACTTTGGGGGTCCTCAATAATTTTTAAGAATATAAAGGAGTTCTGGGTGCCTGGGTGGCTCAGTTGGTTAAGCGACTGCCTTCGGCTCAGGTCATGATCCTGGAGTCCTGGGATCGAGGCCCGCATCGGGCTCTCTGCTCGGCAGGGAGTCTGCTTCTCCCTCTGACCCTCCCCCTCTCATGCTCTCGCTCTCTCTCTCTCTCCCTCTCTCTCTCAAATAAATAAATAAAATCTTAAAAAAAAAAAAGAATATAAAGGAGTTCAGAACCTCTGGTCTATCTAAACTAAAAACCAGTCAAGCCCTAACCTAACCTGAGGTGCCCTCTAGTGGTAGAAATTAGGGTGGATGTGACGATCTACACACTGCTACACCTGAAGGGTGTGTGTGTGTGTGTGTAGAAATAGCAACAAAAAAAGGCCACATCGATTAAATATTTTTAGTGGCTTGATTTTACATTTTTTAAAGATTTTATTTATTTATTTTTTTTAAAGATTTTATTTATTTATTTGAGAGAGAGAGTGAGAGAGAGAAAGAGCACAAGAGGGGGGAGCGGGAGAGGGAGAAGCAGATTCCCCGCTGAGCAGGGAGCCTGACACGGGACTCGATCCAGGGACTCCAGGATCATGACCTGAGCCGAAGGCAGTCGCTTAACCAACTGAGCCACCCAGGCGCCCTTAAAGATTTTATTTTAAGGAATCGCTACATCCAGTGTGCGGAACTCACAACCCTGAGGTCAAGAATCGCATGCTCTATTGACTGAGCCAGCCAGGCGCCCCTGATTTTACATTTTAATTATCGATTTGTTGAAAGATGATGTGCCAGGGACTATTACAAGCTATTTCACATCACCAAACTCGATCCTCACATCTCCTGTGAATAAATATTATTACCTCACTTTTGTTTCCTGAGCCATTCGAGGGTAAGTGGCCAGTGTCATGCCTCATCACCTGACCTCTGAATCCCTGGCGTGTTACTGCTGGAAACAAGGGCACCTCTCCTACTTATGTGTACTTGTGACTTCTCCTCCACCTCTTTCGCCGCTCAAATCTCTTTCCACCCTCATCTTGCCCAGGCCTTTCTTTCTCTCGGCCTGTCCACCACAAAACACCCCACTGGACTCCTTGCTCTTGCCTTTGGAACGGGTCAGCACAGAATAGCCTGGTTTAAAGAACTCAAGAGGGAGGCAGCTGTTAGAAACTTTGAACCTGTCAGGGAGAATCACCTGTGTGTCCCTCCTCCCTCGGGAACCCTCACTGTCCACTAGGACCTCATGGCTCTATCTCTGGGTGGGCCTGGGATACTCTGATGAGCTCTTCTTGCACTGTGATAAGTGAGAGCCACAGGCCAGGGTCTAAGGAACCAGGAGCGGAGGCCTGGGAGGGAGACCAAGGGCCTGAAGGAGAAGGAGTGGCAGCTCAGACAGACGCTGGAAGAGACGGGGGGTGGGTGGGGGCAGGCCCAGAGGCACGTGGGTCCCAGCTCTAGTTCTGGCCCTGTTCACCCTACTGCTGGGGGAGGGGAGGGCACAGCAAGGCTGGAATTGCACAGAGAGGTGAGGCTCCCCTAGGCTGCTCCAGGTATGCCACACTCGGATGGTAGAGAGGACATACCCTCTGAGCTGGAGTCTCATTGGATGGAGAAGGTCAGGGACAGTGAGGTGACAGGTCACTGCCTGGGGTGGGCCAAGCCTTCACTCTCACCAGGCAATTCAGGGCTCTGGGCTCCAGGGAGGCCTCAGTACTAGAGGCTTCTAGCACTTGGGCTACAAGGGGCGGGACTTCCTCACCTTTGCCCTGGGGCCCCTCTTGTCGATGGTGGCCTCACTTTCCTCCGAGTGCATCAGGAAACTCTGGGAGACACAAGGCCTCAGAGCTGATCTGGTTAAGGCTTTCCTGCATGAGACTTGGCCTGCCCAACTCCAGAGATACCTGGTCTCCAGCAGGGGCCTCCTAGAGAATACAGCACTGACAGGACAGTGGACCCAGGAGGAGGGTCCACTGAGTTTGCCCTGGTTCCTACAAGGACAGTAACTTTCCTGTTGTTCTCTGAGTGGCTGTCCTCCTCTGGCCCTAAGTTAGGGTCCAGGTTGCTGGAGGCAGTCAGTGTAAGAGGCTGGTATGAAGAAGGGTCCACTGGCTATAATCGCAGCCCATTTCAAGGCGGCCTCCAGGGCACCAAGCTCAGCGGGATGTCCGTGCTGCTCCAGCGGATGCTCCTCTGGCTGAATCCACTCTGGCTGCCATATTATGTTCTGTATTAGCTCCCAACCAGGCTGGCTCCCTCTTAGGGCTTCCGCCAAGTGGTTCACACAGAGATGTCTCCCCACCTCAAAGTCGGTATCCCAGAAAATCAGGGTCTTGGAGAGAAAAGGTTTCTCTCTCTCCTGCTTGCCTGTGGCCTGAGGTCTGAGACCCAGGCCCACACCTGGGGACCCTCTGCTTCTCCAGTTGGAGGATCAGCAATGGGTCTGGAAGACACCCCTCACCCACCCGACCACATGGGTGTGTCCTCAGGCTATGGCACCCTCTAACAGTTCAGTCAGGACTCAGCCACCCAACCATTTGCAGGTAGTACCATCCACCTCCACGTAATAAAGGGGAGGACTCCATTTTTGATGTTAGATCCTGACAGCTTCAGCCCCCCATTCTCCCACTTCTGCTGCACATGGGCAGGCCTATAGGAGAGCCAACATGCTCCCTCCCTTGGTACCAACAGCAACTTCCAACCACATAAACCCATCCCACATCCAGGAACCCTCACTGACCCCAAGTCCCAGCCCCAAAGACCAAAGCCACCCTTCACCTCATCTCACGTGGCCTTCCCTCCAGACCTCTCATGAGCCCTGCTCCTTACAGAGGGTTCCTGTTGCTGTCTGTGTGCACGATAAACTTTATTTTGCACACATGGGCGCCTGTGTGTCATCTGTCCCACACCAATATAAGATTCCTGGGCAGGAGTTGTCCAGCCTCCCAACAGGAGACACTAGACCCTCAAATAAAAAGCTCCACAACCAGCTGCCCTCTTGTCCCCCATCCCAGCCCTCACCCCTCTGGTTGTCACTGTTTGGGGACTAGTTGATTCATCTGTACTGGTCCTAGAGCTCTATGAGGACAAGGACTAGGGCTGCCCTGGTCAACGCCACGTACCCAGTTGTTGGGGATTCTGTCTCTCTCCTCAGGATGCTCAGGGTCTCAGAGGAAAGAAGAGTATCTCCCAACCCCCATCCTGGGGTTGGGGTCTTCTCTCCCGCCTGGGTCCCAGGATACAAGGAAGACCCCAGCAGGAGTCCCCTGCAGGTCACAGACATGGGCTGGGCTGCCACTCCCAGCCCACCTCCCTCAGTCCGGGGCCAGCCCCTCCAGAAAGGACAGGAAGGTTCTGATCTCAGACACCCCTGGACAGGCCCCCAGTGCAATATTCCCACAGCTCTTGGGTCCGGCTGGCAGATCGGTACTTTTGGAAGGTGAAACAGAAAAGGACGTTTCCTTTCCTCCCGTCACTGGCTTCCCACTTTGCTCCAGGAGGAAGTAGCCAATTCTCCCTCCTGGCCGCATGAGGGCATTATTTCCATCATAGCTCAGACGCACCACCCCCCAACACCCCCACCCCCACCCCCGGCCAGGTGAAAAGCAGGAAGTACCTCTTCACACCCACTTGTACAAGAATATTCACAGCAGAATTATTCCTAATAGCCTCAAACTGGAAACCTACATGTCTTTCACCTGATGAATGGGTGTTGTGTGGGTCTCAGACTCCAACAGTGATGCTACCTGCTCGGAATGCCTGAGGCACTCACCTGGGCCCATACGTGTGTGCGGGTGAGCCCCCCACAAGCATTTCCCCAACCGGAGCCAATGCTGTGGCTGGACCAGCCCTTGTGGTTCTTATTAAGATCACAGGGCACACCTAAGCAACAACCACCAGAGAACTCTGAATAAGACTGATTGCTCGCGGGGCGCCTGGGTGGCTCAGTCGTTAAGCGTCTGCCTTCGGCTCAGGTCATGATCCCAGGGTGCTGGGATCGAGCCCTGCATCGAGCCCTGCATCGAGCCCTGCATCGAGCCCTGCATCGAGCCCTGCATCG
>NC_058418.1:9168976-9176821 GCF_002201575.2 Neomonachus schauinslandi
GCCCTGCATCGAGCCCTGCATCGAGCCCTGCATCGAGCCCTGCATCGGGCTCCCTGCTCGGCGGGAAGCCTGCTTCTCCCTCTCCCACTCCCCCTGCTTGTGTTCCCTCTCTCACTGTGTCTCTCTTTGTCAAATAAATAAATAAAAATCTAAAAAAAAAAAAAAACCACTGATCGCTCGCAAGTCCTGGGGGGTACATGGCATGCCTGGGGCCACAGAGTGAGGTCCCAGCTAGCGAGAGAGGGAAGATGCATGCACCCGGGGGCTCCGCCTCTGTTAGGGGCTGAGGATGGAGTGTCTAGGGTTTCACAGGTTCACTCTTTATTGGAGAATTTAAAGCATAAGAAGGTCACTCAAGCAGCCCACTATCTCGGTTACCCCAGAGTTTCTAAAGGCCAACTCCATAGTTGGAGGTAGACTGATTTCTTATCTGGTCATTTTTTTCCTCTGAAATTCCGTATTTCTAATTCCACTCTCCCACACAGAAACCAGGGTTCCTCCCAAGACATCAGTGGACGTGGTCATGTGCTTAGTCCTACACACAAAACGATTATGCCATAGGAAGATTTTTGTTTGGACAGTCTGAATCCCTGACGTTTCTCATATGTCGTCATAAAGCAATTGCTACCACTTTGTTTTAAGCTTATTATCCTGTATTTACTCTTAATATTTGTGTTGCTTTGACATCATTCTCATCCAGCTCAATTTATGACTTTTTGAATGATGTAAAGCTGGGATCTAAATATTTTCTTTCAGTTAGTAGCCCATTGGCCAATGCAGCTGGCCCCCACACCACCGCTTACTGGCTGGTGGGGCAAAAGCGGTGAGGCCAGCCTTGGGTTTGGGATTCCAGGAGAGGCGAATTGTTTTCTCCCTAGGGTAGGCGATTCCTGTCTGGTCCACGCTCAGTGCAGCCCTGCCCCACGCCCGATGCCCGCCAGGGGGCGTGGCGGCTCCGTCCTCCCTCCCCTGGGCAGGTGGAGACAGGTGGGACTCAGGCTCAGCACTGATGCCTCCTTCCCTGTGCATCCTGCGTTTCCCAACTCCCTGTCCCATACCCGGGGGTCCCATACAGATGCAAGAACCCCGAGCCTTGTGATGAAGATAGGATTTTATTCAGTGAAACCAGGAGATCATGGTGAGTATCTTGAAGTTTGTTCATAGGTGGAAAAAGTGTGTGTACCTTGCCACCTCTGGAAGCAGAGAAGGGACCCCACGTCCACCATTTCTGACGTTTCCCAAACCTTCAAGCTCCAAGGATGACAGCCCACGTAAAATTGCAAAATTTATGAAGGGCCTTGTGTTTTGCATCTGGCAAGAAAAGGGCTTAAGTCGTGAAAAATGTGTCAGACACGGGTACCCTGTGCCAGCCTGGGGATTGTGCCTAATGAATTTGGCTGTAGGGGTAAGTGTCAGGGGTCAGGGCCCTGGGGACTTCCCAGAGCGAACTCATCCCTCACGACTGTCCAGAATCAGAGAAAGGGGAATAGTCACCCTACACAGGATAGATTCAGGCTGAGTGTCTCCTGTTCCCAAACACCACTCCATGTCCCAGATCTAATTTAGATTTACAAAGTAGAATCCAGCAGGTCCTCTGGTCACCTGATCCTCTGTCTGCTGACACTGAAGAAGGACAGAGAAAGTGAGCGAGAGAGAGAGAGACAGAGATGGAGGGACACACAGAAGAGAACGTGGGCAGGGACCCAAGAAGGACATGCTCCCCTCCCACCCCACATCGCCCCCGTTTCTGACCTGCTCTCTCCAGCCTCTGTACCGCAGAGCAGTGTTCTCCTAACTATGGATCTCACCGTGTTAGTAGGTGATAGAACCACTTGAGTTGGTCATGAATGAGATATCGTTTTTATTTTTTAAAGATTTTTTTTATTTGAGAGAGAGCAAGAGAGAGCATGAGCTGGGGGGGAAGGCAGATGGAGAGGGAGAGGCAGACTCCCCACTGAGCATGGAGTCCAACACGGGGCTCAATCCTAGGACCCTGGTATCATGACCCAAGTGGAAGGCAGATGCTTAACGACTGAACCACCCAGGCTGCTTTCTGACCAATTTTCAGAAGCCAGTATGTCAGGACAGACATGTGGAGTTAGATACACCCTGAACACAGTGCTTTCATCCATCCATCCATCCATCCACTCAGTATTCCCCGAGCACCTGCTCTGTCACCAGCCCTGTGCTAGTCGGTGCTGGGGACACAGTAGTGACTTAGCCCCAGGCCCTGTCCTTCTGGTTCTTATGCCCAGTGGGGGACATAGGCTACCCCAAACAATAGTGACCCATACATAGTGAGTAGGGTTGGGAAGGAGGGCCAAGGGCATCAGGGATGGCTTCCTGGAGGAAGGGACATCTGAGCTATGACTTTGAGTGAGCAAGAACCGACTGTTTCAGTGGGGCTCAGCCCTAGTTGGGCAGAGGGCAGGGCCAGTCACCCTCTGGGCCTCGGTGAGGATTTTGGACTTAACTTTACAGGGTCCTCAGCAGAGGTGGAGGTGGTAAGGTTTCAGTCTGTGATTGATCCCGGTGTCTGTCTCCTGTGAGGGGAGTGGACAGGAGGATTGAGACAGGAGGCAGGAAACCAGGGAGGAGGCTTCTGAAGCAGAAACAATTGTGCAATTACCAGAGTCCTCCCCATTGGGTGGGGGACAGCACGTTCCCCTCCCAGCCTCATTCTCCCCTGCTCTCCAGGTCTCCCCTCTCTTTAGCTAACTGCAAGGTAGAAGAGTGTTTTCCAAACTGTGGATCAGGACATTCGCTCAAAATGTAAAAGCAATTAGTGTCATGATGGGTACTTTAAAAATACAAAGAGAATAGGGGCGCCTGGGTGGCTCAGTTGGTTAAGCAACTGTCTTCGGCTCAGGTCATGATCCTGGAGTCCCAGGATCGAGTCCCGCATCGGGGTCCCTGCTCGGCAGGGAGTCTGCTTCTCCCTCTGACCTTCCTCCTTCTCATGCTCTCTGTCTCCCATTCTCTCTCTCAGATAAATAAATAAAAAATCTTTAAAAAAAAATAAAAAATAAAGAGAATAGACTAGAAATAGAATTGTATGCACTGCAGAGAATCTTGACCGTTACTGGGTAATGAAACTTTCTTTTGGACTGTAAGCCATATAATGATGTAATATCTATTTTTCCTAGTGAGTTGCATACAAATGGTTAATAAGCACGGGACACCAGAGGCTCCAGGCACAAGCTTGCTCTTCTTTCCTAAGAGCCACTGATTTAGCTGCCCCATCACTTCTAAAAAATGGATTCAGGGGCGCCTGGGTGGCTCAGTCGGTTAAGTATCTGCCTTCGGCTCAGGTCATGATCCCGGGGTCCCAGGATCAAGCCCCACATCAGGCTCCCTGCTCAGCGGGGAGCCTGCTTCTCCCTCTGCCCTTCACCCCCCTCATGCTCTCGCTCTCTCTCAAATAAATAAAATCTTTAAAAATAAATAAAATAAAATAAATAAAAAATGGATTCACTCTCACATCCTTGGTCCCAGGTGTTTCCTGGGGAGGCTGAAGGCAGGCTCAACATAACCGTGAGTCTTCATGCCCCTCCCCTTTCAACAGCTTGGCCTCCTCTGTTGTCATGTGAGTCCAGTAGGTTCCCTAGGTGGGGGGTAAGGGTGTCTATCAAAGTCCCAGTATAAAGTCCCAGACCCAGCTCTGGGGCTGCTCTGCCCTCAACTGCTCTGGAGCCAAAAATCGAGAACCATGGTGCCCAGGATCTTTGGTAAGGATCCATGGGACACTCGGGTCCCAAACTTCTGTCTCGTCACATCCCTAATGTACCTCTGGACCTCAAACATAATGCTCTCTTGCCTGTTCAATTCTTGGCTTCCTACTTGGTAATCATCCCCAGGGGATCTCTGACTGCACCTCAGTCTCTCCCCTGACCTGCAACTATTAGACCCAGCCCTTCCTGGAGCCCTCCCTGCCACCCCGAGTCCGTGTCAACATCCACTCTGATCTGTGGCCCACAGTGAAAGCAGCTCAGTGACATCATCTTCTGTACCCTGGTGCTAATACTCTCTCCAACAGGGCGCCTGGGAGGCTCAGTTGGTTGAGCGACTGCCTTCAGCTCAGGTCGTGGTCCTGGAGTCCCGGGATCGAGTCCCACATCAGGCTCCCTGCTCAGCAGGGAGTCTGCTTCTCCCTCTGACCCTCCTCCCTCTCATGCTCTCTGTCTCTCATTCTCTCTCTCGCAAATAAATAAAATCTTTAAAAAAAAAAAATACTCTCTCCAACATTCTCATGCCCCTCTGCTTCTTAGCTACTGCCTTCCATTCTGAACTCCTGAGCTCAGGCTCGGAAGGACTCGCAGGTGAGAGCAGGTGTAGTGTGGAGGGAGGAGATGGTACCATGGATGGAGGTGGGGGCTCCAGAGGTCCTAGGCTAATCCTTGGAATCCAGTCCAGCTCTGACTCCCCCGGATACTGGACTGTGGATATAGCCGCTGGTGCTTAGGTATAGAGAGCCCTACAAACCTCTTGGAGCAGTGGTGAGGGGACCTTCCTACCCTCTAAATGGGCCTGCCTCTGTGGCTCCAACTGCACCTTCTGCCTCTGCTTCCACTGTTTCCCCAAGTCCTTGAGCTCTCAGATCAGGCTGTTGGGAGGTGGAAGGTCCCAGGCATGAAGCCCAACTGCACCCGGATCTGTGCCCAAGTTAGGGGCTTATTCCAGTCCAGACTCAGGGAGGAAGGAGAAGTGGATGGAGTTTTGTCATCTATGGTCCATCCAGATGAGCAATGCCTGCTGCATTCATAACACTTCCGTTTGGGTAACTACGTCTCTCTCACCTCCTTCCCTGTATTCCCTTCCCCTCCCCCCTCCCTTCGTCTCTCTCTCTCAAGTTGAAGGAAGAGTCGCCCAACCATCTTCCAGAATTGTTTTTTATCTGAGCCACCCTAGGATTGGACCCGGAGGCCACCCCATACCCATTTAATGTTGCTCTCCATTCCCCCTTATCCTTATCCCTGGCAACCACCAATCCGCAATCCGTCTCCATGGATTTTCCTATTATTTTAGACATTTCGTATGAAGGGAAGCAATCCTACCATATGTGACCTTTTACGTTACTTTCGTCTTTGACTTTGCATAATATTTTTGAGATTCATTGACACTGTAGAATTTATCAGTACTTCCTTCCTTTGTAGAGCTGAATAATATTCCACTGTGCGTAGATCCCACAACTGGTTTATCCATTCATCTGTTAATGGACCTTTGGGCTGTTCCCATCTTTTGGCCACTGGGAATGGTGCTGTTACGAATATGTGTATACATGTATTTGTCTTGAGTACCTGTTGTCAGTTCTGTGGGGTAAGGACCTAGGAGCAGAATTGCTGGGTCAAATGGTAATTCTATGTTTAGCTCTTTGAGGAACTGTCAAACTGCTTCCCACTGCTGCTAAACCATTTTATGTTCCTATCGGCAATGTAACGAGAGTTCAGATTTCTCTACCTCCTCTCCAGTCCTTGTTATTTTCCACTTTTCTTTTTATTACAGTCATCCTAGTGAGAGTGAAGTGGTATCTTGTAGTTTTAATTTGCATTCCCTTTTGTAACAGTGATGAGCATCTCTTCGTATGCTGATTGGCCGTCTCTACATCCTTTTTGGAAAAGTGCTCAGATACGTTTTCCACTTTTAAATTGGAGTGTCTTTTCATTATTGAGTTGTAAGAGTTTTTCAGCATATTCTGGATACTCATCCCTTATCATATATGTGGTGTGCAAATATTTTTCTGCCATGACATGATTGTCTTTTCACATCCTTGATATTTTGTGTGTAGTACATAGGTTTTCAATTTTGACAAATTCTATTTTTTTGTCTCTTGGGCTTTTGATGTCATAGCTAAGAAAATGCTGCCTAAGCCAAAGTCCTTAAAATTTATTCCACTGTTTTCTGCTAAGAGTTTTATAGCATTGGTTCTTATATTTAGGTCTATGACCAATTTGAAGTTAATCTTTATGTACAGTATGTGGAAGGGATCCCTCTTGTTCTCCTTCTTTCTCTCCTCCATGTCCTTCTTAGTCACTTTTTGCATACAGACACCCAGTTTTCCCAGCACCATTTGTTGAAAAGATTATTCTTTTCCTTATTTGTCATAGCACTTTTGTTGGAATTTAATTGACCATAAATATATGGGTTTATTTCTGGACTGTTGATCCTGTTCATTGATCTATATGTGCATCTCTTAGGTCATTACCACACTGAATTAACTACTGAGGCTTTGTAGTAAGCTTTAGGATCATGGAGCGTCAGTTCAACAGTTTTGTTCCTCTTTGCTTTGGCTATTCTGAGTCCCTTACATTCCAATATGAACTTCAGGATCAGCTTGTTAATTTCTGCAGAGAAACGTGCTAGAATTGTAATAGGGGTTGCACCGAATTTATAGGTCTGGTACTTGGGAAATGTAGAAATACCAGGTGTTTTGTCAGGGAGAAAGCTTAAAATAAATGCAGAGAGCCACCCTCTCTGATTGCACCTTAACTCATAATGCCCAGTCGTGCCGAAGGCCAGCAGCATTCTAGAACCACAACATGGAGGGAACCTCAGAGATGCCTTCACTATCTGATACGCGGTAGCCCAGGAGGGGCCTGAGGTTACGGAGTAATGGGACATTTTCCATTTGCAAGTGTAGAAGATGAAACCATAGCCTCACCTCCTGTTTTATCCATATAATCCCACTGTTACCTGCCTCTACATGCTCTCAAAATAAAGACAACTGTGGAATACGTGAACCTGACGAATCACTACCCCAGTCATGTGAGTGCATCTATAAAAACCCTCATGCCCCATTCCTTCTTTCCCATCTCCTGTATCTCTCCAACTCCATCCACAGTCACGGGGAGTCCAGAAGCTGCAATACAGGTAAGGGGAGCTTCACTCCCAAGACCCATTCAAGCCCAATCATATCCCCAAAGCATCTCTGCACCCAAATTCTCTCCTTGTCAATCTCACCTCAGCTTCCTTCCTCTTCCTCTTCACCCTCTCAATATCTTTAACACCTGCCCCACCCCCTCTCCCAACTGGGAAACTTCACTGCATTCTTAGAAACCTAAGCTGTGCCATCCCAAGAGTTTTCCCTGCATTCTCTCCCCTTAAAGGGTCCAGGCTGCTCAGGCCCAGCTGTCTGGACTCTCACCTGCATCAGGAACTAGACCCTATGCAGAGATGGCCCCAAACCCAAGCCTGTAGAGCAAATCTGGGTGTAAGTCTTCCCCATACTGGCCTGTCCTCCCTGAGGTCCGTCCACTCAATGGCCACACTCCAGAAGCCCCATCCTCAACCTCCTTTCCCTCTCCTCCAGCTCCTGTCTGTGTGTTAGTCTTCCTTCTCCTCCAGTGCTCAAAGACAGTCACAGGTGAGTACAAGGATGGGGAAGAGTGAAGAGGGACAGGGTTCCCCTTGGGAAGTGGGGTCATGGTTCACAGAGCTCACCCCAGCAATGTCTGCTCAGATGCCCCTACTGGCCCAGGGGCGTGGCTGTGCCATCAGGCGCCCAGGTGTGGGGACAAGCTCTACAACCCCTTGGAGCACTGCTGTCATAATGACACCATCCTGCCCCTGAATCAGACCAACTTTGTGACCCCAACCGTACCTTCTGGCCCTGCTTTGAGCTCTGTTGTCCTGAGTCCTTTGAGGAGAAGTATGTTATAAAGTTGAAGGTTCTGGGTGTAAATGCTTGATGCTATTCCTCCCCTATCTCTGGGGACTGTGAGAGGTAAGGACCTTGCCCCTGGCTACGAAATGGAGGTAAGGACCTTGCCCCGGCTACGGAATGGAGGTAAGGACCTTGCCCCTGGCTACGGAATGGAGGTAAGGACCTTGCCCCTGGCTACGGAATGG
>NC_058418.1:9176831-9215500 GCF_002201575.2 Neomonachus schauinslandi
CTGGCTACGGAATGGAGGTAAGGACCTTGCCCCTGGCTACGGAATGGGGGTAAGGGTGGGGAGAGAGAAAGGAGGCGGGGAGTTTGGGTGTCCAGGCCACTCCCCTTGAGGAAACCCTGCCCACTTAATCTCCAGCAGTGGTTCAACTTTTACATCCGTCTCCTTGCCTGCGCTTCGTAATTTCTTGGTTCCTCCTTCTTTGCAGCAGAAAGATGTTTTCTCACTGAGAAAGATACCGAAGAAAATCAATTTCCCCCACGGCGGCTTGGAAAGGAAGGCTGGGGCAGGCATCGGAGTCTGTGCGGTGAAGAGCCTGGGGTCCACACCTTTGAGAGGCCTTGTCTGACTGCCATGTTCCCAAATGCTCCATTTTATGGTCTGCCCACTGTCTCAGTCATTGCTCCTTGTCCTCCTGTCCCTCCATCCTCATTCTCCACCCTTGCTGATACGTGTTAAGTCAATCACCTCAGGGAGGTGCCCTGTCTCGGAGGTACCCTTGATTCTTGACTTGCTCTAGGAAACACCTTTTGCGATTAAATATCCATGGGCTTCTGTTGCAAAAATATGTTCTTCAGACTCTAACTTATCCAGAGAAGATTTTCCAGCAGGTACCGGACTTGTTTGTACTTCTTCTGTATGGCCTCCTAACTTAAGAGATATGACAGATGCCAGCAGGCCTTGCTGGGCAACTCCTAGTTGCTGGGTTCATTATGCTTCAAGTCACTAATGACATGTCAGTATTTGCTTTATATATTTAGGTCCTCCGGTGTCAGGTACATAGCTATTTACAATAGTTATATACTCTGGATGAAGTGACTCTTTCATCCTTATAGTATGACCTTTCTCTCTTGTTAGTTTGGGAGGGGACTTGGGGGGGGGTTGGTCTCTTTTACAGTTTTTGACTTAAAGTCTATTTTGTCTTATATAAGTATAGCTAGCCCTGCTCTCTGTTGGCTTCATTTACACGAAATTATCTTTTTCTGGGGCGCCTGGGTGACTGAGCTGGTTGAGCGTCTGACTCTTGGTTTCAGCTCAGGTCATGATCTCAGGGTCATGAAGTCGAGCCCTGCATCCAGCTCCACACTCAGCATGGAGTCTGCTTGAGATTCTCTCTCCCTCTGCCCCTCCCCTCACTCATGCTCATGGACTCTCTCTCTCAAAATAAAATAATAATAAAAAATTACCTTTTTCTGTGCCTCCACTTTGAGCCCACATGTGTCCTTAAAGTTATTTTTAATACTTTTGTCCTTCAACCTTTATACTAAAGTACCTTGTTGACAGCATATAGTTGGGTCTGGTTTTATATCCATTCAGCCACTCCATGCCTTTTGATTTAGAAATTAATCTCTTTACACTTAAAGTAATTCCTGACTACTATGCCATCTTACTGTTTCATGGTTGATTTCTGGTTCCCTTGTTCCTTTCTTCCTCTGTTTTCATTCTGAATTGATGATTTTCCATAATGGTATGCTGTGATTCCCTTCTCTTTATCTTATGTGAATCTACTTTAGGTTTTACTTCATGATTGCCATGAAGCTTACATAAGACATTTTATAGATGTAACAGTCTATTTAAAGCTGATAACAACTGAACTTTGAGGGCATACAAAAATTCTACCATTTTACTCCCCCTCCAACATTTTGTGTTTTTGATGACATAGCTTACTTCTTTTTGTATACTATATCCATTAACAAATTACTGTAGCTATAGTTATCTTTAACACTTTTGTCTTTTCACCTTAAACTAGAGTTAAGTGATTAACACACCATCATATTGCAGAATTAGAGTATTCTGAATCTGGCTCTATACAGTTGACCCTTGAACAATATAGGTTTGAACTGTGCAGGCTGACTTATACATGGGTTTTTATAAAAAAAAAAAATACAGTATAATGCTGTAAGTTTATTTTCTCTTCCTTATGACTTTTTTTTTAATTTATTTATTCATGAAAGTCAGAGAGAGAGAGAGAAGCAGAGGCAGAGGGAGAGAAGCAGGCTCCCCGCCTAGCAGGGAGCCCGATGCGGGACTCCATCCCAGGACCCTGGGATCATGACCTGAGCCGAAGGCAGACGCTTAACCATCTGAGCCACCCAGGCGCCCCTCCTTATGACTTTCTTAATAACATTTTCTTTTCTCTAGCTCACTTTATTTTAAGAATACAGTATATAATACATATAACAGACACAATATATGTGTCAATTAGCTGTTTATGTTATCAATAAGGCTTCCAGTCAAAAGTGGGCTATTAGTCGTTAAGTATGTTTTTATGTCACTGGTTAATGTCCTTTTACTTCTGCCTGAAATACTCCTTTCAGCATTTCTTGTAGGCAGGTCTACTGGTGATCAACTTTCTCAGCTTTTGTCTGGGAGTGTTTCTCTCACCTTCTTTTCTTTTCTTTTTTTTTTTTTTTTAAAGATTTTATTTATTTATTTGAGAGAGAGAGAATGAGAGAGAGCACATGAGAGGGGGGAGGGTCAGAGGGAGAAGCAGACTCCCCGCCGAGCAGGGAGCCCGATGCGGGACTTGATCCCGGGACTCCAGGATCATGACCTGAGCCGAAGGCAGTCGCTCAACCGACTGAGCCACCCAGGTGCCCCTCTCACCTTATTTTCTGAGGGACACCTGTGCTGGGGAAAGTATTCTTGCTTGGCAGGTTTTTTCCTCCAGAACTTTGAATATATCATCCCATTCTCTTGTGGCTTGAAAAATTTAAGCTGAAAAATCCATTATAGCCTTATTTGTGAGGACTTTTTTTTCTCTTGCTGCTTTTAAACTTATGTTGACCTTAAAAAAAAGAAATAAAATAAAATTCCCTCGATTTTAGGCAGTTTTATTAAAATGTGTTTTGGAGGCCATTTCTTTGGGTTGAAATTCTGGGGGTACTTAGGAGCTTTGTGAACTTGGATGCCTGGCCCTACTATTATTATACTTAAGTTTATTTCTCCTTTTAGTTCTGTCAGTAGTTAAGAGAAATAAATGAAATGAAGACTAGAAAGACAATACAAAAAAATCAATGAAACTAAGTTGGTTTTTTGGAAAACAAACAAACAGACACAATTGACAAACCTTTCACTGAACTAATGAAGAAAAAAAGAGACGACTCAAATAACAAAAGTATAAATGAATGAGGAGGTATTACAACTGACACCAGAAAAATACAGTGGCTCTTAAAAGATTAGTGTGAACAAGTATATGCTAACAATTTGGATAACCTAAAAGAAATTAATACATTTCTAGAAACATACAATCTACAGAGACTTAGTCATGAAGAAACAGAAATGATGAACAGACCAATAATGACCTGATGGTTTCAATGGTGAATCCTAACAAACATTTATTTATTTATTTATTTATTTATTTATTTATTTATTTATTTATTTAGAGTAGGCTCCATGCCCAGCATGGAACCCAATGTGGGACTTGAACTCATGACCCTCAGATCAAGACCTGAGCTGAGATCAAGAGTCTGATGCTTAACTGACTGAGCCACCCAGGCAACCCCATCAACCATTTAAAGAAGAATTAACACCCATCCCTCTCAAACTCTTCCAAAAATCTGAAGGGGAGGGAATTATTTCCGAACTAATTTTACAAGAATAGCATGACCCAGATACCAAAGCCAGACAAGGACACTAAAAGAAAATTACAGACCAATATCCCTGATATAACAGATGCAAAAATCCTCAACAAAAACAGCAGCATATGACAACATATAAAAAGGATCATACACTATGATCAGATGGGATTTATTTTTTTTTTAAGTTTTATTTATTTAAGTAATCTCTACACCCAATGTAGGGCCTGAACTCATGACCCCGAGATCAAGAGTTGCATGTTCTTCCAACTGAGCCAGCCAGGCGCCCCCAGATGGGATTTATTTTTGCAACGCAAAGATTGTTTAACATACGGAAGTCAAAAATGTGACACACCACATTAACAAAATGAAGGACAAAAAAGAATAAATACACACACACACGCACACACATATATGCAGAGAGATTTCTAAGAGACCTTCTGGTGGGAATGATGGTTCAACAGAGACACAGGTATTAAGATAGTGTGGAGGTCCTCTCCTGGGAGACGTAAGAGGACAATTCTAAAAATATCTGTTTCAGTCTTGCAAAATACCATGCATTGGTTTCCAGAGCCAAGAGAATGAGACAGCCACCCATAGAATACATCTGTGAAATGTGGTCTTAACTTTCTGTGACTCTTTTCTTTTATGTTCAAGGGAAATGTATTTGTGGTAGAATTCTAGGTAGGGAAAATGTAGGCAGTTCATTGACTCAACACATTTATTGATCTGCCAACAATGTGGAATGCTAAATGATAGCTTGTTTGATTTCCAAAAGGCAATGGGCCTCTCGTAAAGGGGCCCAGGTAGGATGAAATGGCCATCCTGGCTGCGATGTGGGGTGGAGTCAGGGGAAATATGAGGAATAGGGTAATATCAGTGGAGTGACAGGTGTGGGTGGGTTCAAAGGGTCTTTGGAATTATTTAGGCAGTTGTGCATGGCTTGTCTGAATCCAGTGACAGAAGTAACCAGTAGGAAGTGGGAATGGATTCAGAAAGAATTAGCATTGAAAAAAACAGGGGCTGATGTTGCAGCTTAACTTAAAAGGGAAATCTGAAGTATGTGAAGGTTATCACAATCTTTGTTTGTTTGCTGTAACAGCAACAAACATTTACCAAACCACTAGGTTCTTGGCTGCAGGAGTACTTGTTATCAGAGTTCATTATCTGGGTCTTGCAATTACAAGACTTTGTGGGGAAATAAAGCTGTTGTCACAAAAATATTAAACTGACCATTAATGCGGTAGTCCCCACCAGGCATGTCCCTGCTTACTACTAGTGTGAATCCTCTCTCATTACGGGAACTTCCTCGTAGGCCAGCCTCTTTGTGACCCTCTGATGTAAGGTGAAATTGCAGATCTTACAAAAGATGCTTGGTTACAGAAAGTCTTTGTAAGTGACGGGGAGAAAAGTGATGGAATCCCATCCAAATCCCTTGACCAACTGGGATCTGAGACACTAACTTTTGAAGAAATAAATATCCACAAGGATAATGGCACAATGAGCCTTCAAAAAAGTATGAGGTGAATATTGAAGGAGTTAAGAGAGGCCTTTGGGGACATCGTTGGCACCTTAGAATAATTTTGCAAAAATATGACTTAGGTTAGAAAAGTCAAATGTGAAATAATTTTGTAGGAAAAATTCTAATCCTTTCACCCACCTTCCCCACCAAAACAAACAAACAAACAAAAAAACCCAAAAAAACACCAAAAAACCCATAATTTGATTCATTCTTTGTTTACTCAAAGAATGAATCACATATTGCTATTATGATCTAAATTTTATTAAAGATAGGCCTATTTTCAAAATAAAGTTTTTTCCCCAATTTTTTTATTTTGGTAAAATACAGATAACAAAATTTACCATCTTAACCATTTAGAAGTACACAGTTTAGTGACATCAAGTACATTCATACTGCTGTGAAACCATCACCCAACTCCCAAAATGAAGGATAAAGTCATATGATCATCTCAATAGATAACAGAAAAGGCATTTGACAAAATTCAACACTCTTTCATGGTTTAAAAAAAAAAAAACTCTCAACAAATTAGGTATCAAGGGAATGTGCCTCAATATAATGAAGGCCGTATATGACAGGCCCAGGGATAACACCACACCCAAGAGTGAAAGGTTGAAAGCTTCTAAGATCGAGAGCATGGCAAGGAGGCCTACTCCTGCCACTTTTATTTGACACAGTACTGGAAGTCTGAGCCAGAGCAATTAGGCAAGAAAAAGAAATAAAGGGTGTTCAAACTGGAAAGGAATAAATGTTCTCTATAGATGCCATGACCTTATATACAGAAAAGCCTTCTTCATTTCTACCAATGCAACTTATCACTTATCACTACATGTCGATTTTGTGCACTTAAAGCTATCTGCAGTTGATCCTTCAACAACTGCATGGGTCTACTTGCGTGTGGATTTTTTCCTGTACTATAAATGTCTTTTCTCTTCTTCATGATTTTCTTAATGACATTTTCTTTTCTCTAGCTTACTTTATTGTAAAAATACAGTATAGAATACACCAAACATATAATATATGTGTTAGCTGACTGTTTATGTTATCTGTAAGGCTTCCTGTCAACAGTAGGCTATTACCAGTGAAGTTTTGGGGGAGTCAAAGTTATACGTGAATTTGTGGCAACACAGGAGGTTGGTGTCTCATGCCTGTGTTGTTCAAGGGTCAACTGTAGTTACATTCTAGAACTGAGTCTTAAAAGGCCAGTCTTCAGAATTTTAAAAGCAAGAGGCAACGAAAGAGGTGGAGACACAGGGGGAAAAATAGCATCCTGCCACAGAAATCTGTTAAAAATCTCTTCCGATAAGGCAATTAATTCTCTTCTTTGTCAAGTTATTTATTCTATCCTTGCAGTGTTATTTTCACAAAGTGGCCCTGAATATATTCCAAGAATTTATTTTTATTTTTTTTTAAAGATCTTATTTATTTGACAGAGAGAGACACAGCGAGAGAAGGAACACACGCAAGGGGAGTGGGGAGGGAGAAGCAGGCTTCCCTCGGAGCAGGGAGCCCGATGCGGGCTCGATCCCAGGACCTGGAATCATGACCTGAGCCGAAGGCAGACGCTTAACGACTGAGCCACCCAGGCGCCCCATATTCCAAGAATTTAGGAACTGCTGCTATGTCCCGTTTCAGAGAGAAACTTGTAATTCTGCTTAGCTGTCTTACTTTAATTATCTTATTGCTTTGGCAGTAATGGTGAAAAAAAACCTTCTGTGTTCTTAAGTACCATGCTTTTTTTTAGGAAAAAATTTCCACATAATGAAATACAAAGCCCAAGTTTCTGCTGGTATTCATATCTGAATCAACATATTGAGGCTTGCTTCATTTAAATATGCAGATGGGGGTGCCTGGTTGGCTCGGTTGGTAGAGCACGCAATGCTTGAGCTCAGGGTCGTGAGTTCGAGCTCCACATTGGGTGTAGAGATTACTTAAAAAAATAAAATCTTGAAAAAATTCAGCCCAAGCTAACTTAAATTATTAATAAGTAAATAAATGTACACACACACACAAGTGGGGCCATGAATCAGTTGACTAAACTGATCTGAGGGCTGAGGACAGACGTCTGTGGTCCTAGGTCAGATGCCCAGACACCTGATGGAGACGTGAGGGCGACCCACCTGCCTGCAGGCCCCAACAGAGGTCTGCCCTTGCCATCTTCTTCATTCAGCCTGAAGTAACACCGATTGAGGAGGCATTTTGCGAAACAAATCTGAGAGAAACTGTGAACGAAAATATATATACGGGTTCTTTTCTATTGTCTCACTGCCCAGGAATCAGAATCTGTGTTCTGTGAAGGCTGATACAGATTAACGTGGATTCTTATCAGTTACCACCACCAGCTTCTGGGTGGGAGAGCTAGAAACTCTCTTCTCCAGAAATAGACCTGGCTAGGTTCCTGGTTTTAATAGAGTGTTTTTTCCTTCATGAAAATGAGGCCCAAATGGGCACAGGGTGTTTCCCCTGCTGCTAGGAAACCAGACAGAGCTGCTAGTAAACCTGGAGAGAGCCTGGAGAGGCTGCAGATGACAGGCAACAGCCCCAGGCGGTTGCCTCTCCACAGGGACTCAGCGCCTCACTCTGGTGAAGAGTGGAACAACACCAGGAAGGACCAGAGGGAGCCCTGTTGGCTAGTCTGCAAGCAACCCCACCCAAGTGGGTTCTGAGTATCTGGTTCTTCCTTTCCCTTATTAAAAAAAAGAGAGAGAGAGAAATTCTACAGAAATACACAAGTAAGCTAAATCACGATGTGAGGAAAGTTTCCAGGAAGATCGGAGTGCTGAGACCTACCTTTCCCACATTTTTATAAGACCAGGTATTACAAAAATGAGTATGAAACAAAATAGAAATATAGGGAGAAATATCCTTAGACTGTGACTGCCTCTCCTGGGAGCTGACTCGCTTTTAGAATCTATATCCAGACGATGATCCAAACTAGAGCCTATGTATGACTCAGGGGGAGGGAAATAGGTCCCAGACAAAGAGCTTCCTGAGGAAGGGCTTCCTTAAAAGTCACTGGCTTGGGGCACCTGGGTGGCTCCGTGGGCTAAGTGCATGCCTTCAGCTCAGGTCATGATCCCCGGGTACTGGGATCGAGCCCCATATAGGTCCGCTCAGCAGGGAATCTGCTTCTTTCTCTTCCTCTGCCCCTCCCCTCCTCCCCCACCCTCTTGTGCTCTCGTCCTCTCTCTCAAATAAATAAATACAATCTTAAAAAAAAAAACCACCAAGGCCTGGCTGGGGGTGCCAGGTCAGCTCCTGGATGTTGGAGGGGAGGGGAGAGGGCTTTTCTCTTTTCTCATTTCCAAAATTATTTAAAAATTAGAAATAAGGACATAAGTCTCTCAAATTCAGTGAAACTCCTATTTGATTCTAGGAGACTGTGAAGTGCTCATCCAAGCCCAAGATAAGAGGCATAGGGAAAAATGTAAAGATCAACTTTCAGTATAGATATGTTAAGTATGATGTGTATGTATGTATGTATGTATGTATGTATGTATGTATCTATTTCCAACAACCTCCTTATAAACCCAATTGGCAAGTATAAACTTTCAGATTAAAAATCAAAGATATCCAGGGGTGCCTGGGTGGCTCAATCAGTTAAGCGTCCGACTCTTGATTTCGGCTCAGGTCATGATCTCAGAGTCTTGAGATCGAGCCTCACATCAGGGTCAGCACTCAGTGCAGAGTCTGCTTGAGATTCTCTCTCTCTCTCTCTCTCTGGCCCTCCCCCTTCTCTCTCTCTCTCTCAATTAATTAATTAATTAATTAATTAAATCTTTTTTAAAAAATCAAAGCTGTCCTAGGGGGGCACCTGGCTGGCTCAGTCAGAAAAGCATGTGACTCTTGATCTCAGAGTTGTGAGTTCGAGCCCCACATTGGGTCTACAGATTACTTAAATAAATAAAAATCAAAGCTATCCTTGATTTCACTGGCTGGCCACCATCACCCTCTTATATCATTTAAACATTATCAAGTGACAACAGTCACACAGTGTTCTTTGCTGAAGCAGAAGTAGCTTCGTTGGGGCAAATGACCACTTTACAGGATGGGGAATCACCCTCCTTCATTTGGTCAGGAGTCAAGTTATAAAACCTCACAGTTAAGGTGGCTGACCTGCGACAGCTTCCACTGCCCACCCAGGGAAGAAGACAGAATGACAGAATGAGCCCAAACACCTAAGGTTAAAACTGTCAAATCTGAAATCCCCCAAAGAAGGTGGAGAAACCATAAATCGGGAAGAACGGGATTTGTGAAAGATCAAAACCTACAAATCTTGCTAATGCAGATCAGGACAAGGAGGGAAAGGAAACGTCTTCTGGTGTCCCTCCATCCCCGCACAGTAGATGGTACCCAAGTTAGATGCTTCGTAGACATGATGCTTGCCTCGAAGATTCCTCCAACAGAATTGTTCTGTCTTATCTTTTCCCCTCTGTTTGCCCCTATCTTGGTGCCAATCTCAGAGCAGCATGTATTTCTCTCAGCCTGTTGAGTACAGATCTTTGCAAAACAGGCCTGCCATGTATTACATACAAGATAGGTTCTTTCGGGAATGAAAATATTTTCTTCCAGAAGCCCTGACAGAGGCACCCGAATCTAAGCATTATATTGCGGTGATTGCTAACCAGCAAGAGATTCAACAAGAAATCCCTGCCTCTGTGCCTTTCCCCCTTTGCTCTCAACATGTTAACAAGAGGTTGCTCTTGGTTAAAATTAAGCTAAACCCAGATAAGCTTCTTCCAAAGTTGCCCCAATAACCATTGCAAAAGGTGTGTGTCTGCCACAAAATAAAATCTGTCCCACATAAAAGACTGACTTTTTGCCAGAAGTCCTTGCAGTAGCTTAATTCAGGCATTCAAAGAGCTCCCCAGTATTTCCCACCAAAGAGCTCCAAGCCATCAGGCCACACTATGGCCTTCATTTGGGTGTTCCTAGTCTAGCCACCATTCCATCCCGTATGTCAACGAGTGCTAAACACGGCACTGTAGGGGCGCCTGGGGGGCTCAGTGGGTTAAGCGTCTGACTTGGGCTCAGGTCATGATCTCGGGGTCGCGGGATCGTGTCCAGTGAAGCTGGGCTCTGCTCTCGGTGGGGAGTCTGCTTCTCCCCCTCCCTCTGCCCTCCCCCTGCTTGTGCGTGTTCGCTCTCTCTTTCAAATAAATAAATAAAATCTTTTTTCTTTTAAATATGGCACCGTGATGCTCTTCCTTCTTCTCAATTCTCCTTCACATTAGCAGCTGATTTTTATCTACATTCCTATCCCAAGGTCTCCAGTATCCCTAAGACCAGGAGTCCTGAGGCACAGTCTGACAGATCCTTGTCTGTTCTCTCGTGTTCTCTAAGTAACTTTTGATGTTGTTGAGTTTCTTAGCCTCTCCCTTGTTAAGGGTATGTAAATGAGACCCTGTAATGCTGGTTTTCATCTCTGGCTTATGGTGACCGGTAAGCTTCTTAACAAAATGGTAATATTTACCTTGACTCCATTCTCTAAAATATATGTCGTTCTTAATTCCGTCACCACACCTGCCAGTTTCACGAATCTATGGCTTTCTACAGAGGTCTGTTTCGGTCAGGGTCTCTCCAGGAAAACAGGAATCACTTCAAGTATTTATGACAGAGGAACTGAATACAGAGAACTGGCTAAACAGGGGATGGAGGAGCTGAGAGTCAAGCAGGGCATGGTGTGGTGACCCAGATCAGTGGCAGAGGGTAACGATGCCCATCCCTTTACTGGAAAGAAAAGGCAAGAGGTGGGGCTCTCAGAGCCCAGGGAAGGAGTCGCCAATGAAAACTGCAATAGGCGGGTCTGACTGGGTCGGGGGGCTAAGGCTGGGGCTGGGGAGGGGGAGATGCAGCTGCTGCCACAGGTCTGGCTAAGGCAGGGGGACAGGGGAAAGAGATACCTGTAGAGGCTGCTTTTAGGCAACAGGCTTGAGCAACGGAAACCTGAGCAAGCCAAAAGGGCCCACAGCGACCACCAAGCTGATGCACACAGGCTCATTAAGCCATAGGCCCTAACTGACCAATTACAACCAGGTACAGTCCCTAAGATTACCAAAAAAGGGGAAATTCCTTACGTCCCCAAACTCCCTCACTCCTCCCTACAGCTATAGCCCCTCGCCACCACCGCCTCGTGGCACCCAGTCTCTCCTTTGCTGTCCTGCCCGCTGCTCCCTTGTGGTGTATTCAATACACTTCTATCTCCTTTGTTCTGCCTCAGGTGAATTCTTTCACCACTGACGCTATCAGCTCCCATCCCCTTGGGATGCCGCACAATACCCTGGTCTCTCTTCTCCTCTTCCAATCTCCTGCCCATGTCCCCCCACCCCACCCCACCCCTCAGGCTGAATCAAGCCCAAAGCCAGCTGACACTGGAGCCTGGGAAACAGTCTGCAGGCATCAGTCCCCCTAAGTATAGAGCAGAGAAGGAGAGAGAGGATGGCTGAGCCCCAGTTCCTCCCACCCACCCCATCCTACCTGACCACAGTTCGCGGATCAGGTGTCCAACGATATGCGTAAGACTTCAAAGTACTTATTCAGGGGGCCGTTAAGATTTGTACCTCTGTAGCTGGCTCCAGTGGAATAAAACTCCTGCTGTCATGGGGCTTCATGTGCCAGTCTACTCCACAAGGGATGGGGTTTTGTCTTTGTTCTCAATGCTGCTTGGAATGAAGGAGCTGTCAAACCCCAAGCTGAAGCTCAGCCTCCAGCTGGAAGAGCTCCTTTCCTTTACCACTGCTTACTGCAGGGTGGGCAGGATCTGCTTCCTGAGAGAATCCCCGAGGTCATTTGGCTGCTCCCAGGCAATTCTGCAATCTGCAGCATTGCCCAGTCCTTGATCATAAATGTAAGGGCAGAGAAATCTATTCCTTGAGGAGGGCCATCCGCTTCACTCAGTCTACCTATTCAAACGCTAATCTCTTCCAGAAACACCCTCCCTGACACACCCGGAAATAATGTTTAACCAGACTCTGGCGTTCCTGGACTCAGTCAAGTTGACATAAAAATAACCATCACACCAGCCGAAGAATCTAAGTAATGTAATTGACTTAACAGGCATAATGCAACTTACCTGGTGATGGAAAAGCGAATAACTTTACAGGGAAGAAACCTGGACATGAAACACCTAAATAGTGATTACACCTAACAGCAACATCACAAGCCCTTTGATATGATGCACAGGAGAAGACACACCATGAATTTCAGGATCTCCTCACCAAAAATTCAGAATCTCAGTCCCCACACTGAAAGCCACTCTATAAAAGAACAGGTGACTTACCTACTCTTCAAAATGTCAGTCACAGGAGACAGGAAAGTCTGAGATGCTGAGAGTTTGGAGGAGACCAAGGACACGTAATAAGAAGTGCAGCATATTGGATCCTGGAACATAAAAGGGATACAAGTGGAAAACCTCATGAAATCTGAATAAGGCTTAGAGTTTATTTAACAGTATTACATCAATGTTAATTTCCCCGTTCTGATCATTGTACTCCGGTTATGCAAGAGGATCATATTAGGGGAGGTGGAGTGAAGGGTATATGGAAACTCTGTCTTTGAAACTCTAAGTTTATTTCAAAATTAATTTAAAAAATATGGAATGATGGGGCGCCTGGGTGGCTCAGTCGTTAAGCGTCTGCCTTCGGCTCAGGTCATGATCTCAGGGTCCTGGGATCGAGTCCCACATCGGGCTCCCTGCTCTGCCGGGAGTCTGCTTCTCCCTCTCCCACTCCCCCTGCTTGTGTTCCCTCTCTCACTGCCTCTCTCTGTCAAATAAATAAATAAAATCTTTAAAAAAAAAATGGAATGCTTCATGAATGTGTGTGTCATCCTCACGTGCAGGGCCATGCTAATCTCTGTATCATTCCAATTTAATATAGGTGCTGCCGAAGCGAGCACTCAAGATTCATTTTTTTAAAAAGGCTTACACTCAAGCGATCCCCATGTTTGTGTGTGAGGTGACCAACGGGAAAAGGCTGCGGCAGAACATCAAGGTACAGTTTCTGCCTCACACTTTGCTGAGGAATGTGCAAAAGAAAGATTGCAGCCTTGAAAGCTCTGGAAGCTACTTCTGAATGCAGCCTCTGCCGCGGTCTACACTGTAATCCAGTCTACACTGCAGAGAAGAGAGAACTGACAAAAAGAAACCTTTTCTTAGTGAAAGCTTCTAGACCACTGTGTTCTGCTTGACCCGAAGCCTGTCCCCTTACAATGTTCTCTCTCCAACCCAGGCGAATAATGTTCCTGTGCCGATATCCTTTTTAATGACCCCATCATTTTTTAGGCAGAGTTTTTTAAAAGTCTTGGTACACTTTTGTTTTGTTTTTTATCTAATTGTAAAGGGGAATCGGTTTTTGTTTTTATAAACACTTTCAGATTAGGAACTTGTTAGTGTTGGTAGATCTTATTCAGGAATTGGACTCAGCAAACTGAAGAGCTTCTTTTGCCCCATTGGAAAATTATAGCTTTGAATTATACTTCATTTAAATATTAATGTGGTTTGGCTTGCTTTGCTTTATATTGCATTTACCCCAAGTAACTATATTTATACCTATGTATTCAGCTTTCTTTGTGTGTCTTTTTTTTTTGTTAAGATTTTATTTATTTATTTATTTATTTATTTATTTATTTATTTATTTGAGAGAGAGAGAGAATGGGGCGTGGGGGGCAGGGAGAGGGAGAGACAGAATCTTTCAAGCAGACAACGTGTGGAGCATGGAGCCCAATGTGGGGCTCAATCTCACGACCCTGACATCATGACCTGAGCCAAAGCCAAGAAGTGGATGCTCAACCCACTGAGCCACCCAGGGGCCCTATCCCCTCTCTGGTTGTTTTTAAAAAGAAAAGACACACAGGAACCCTAAGATCAAGACCCACAAGAGCTGGACATTTAACCCAGGCACCCCACTGAATTCCTTTTTGAACATCTAATGATCAACATGCTGATATTCTACAACCCATCACTATCAAACACCATGATAAACTCAGGTAAATTCTCAGCTTCAAGGATTGCTTTTTTATTTATTTATTTTTTTCTTTTCTTTTCTTTTCTTTCTTTCTCTCTCTCTCTCTCCTTCCTTCCATCCTCCCTCCCTTCCGTCCTTCCCTTCTTTCCTTTCTTTCTTTCCTTCCTTTTTTTTTAAAAGCTTTTATTTTTAAGAAATCTCTATACCCAATGTGGGGCTCAAACTCACAACCTTGAGATCAAGTCTCATGATCCACTGACTGAGCCAGCTGGGCACCCCTGACTCTAAGTTTCTTTCTTTTTTTTTTAAGATTTTATTTATTTATTCGACAGAGAGAGACACAGTGAGAGAGGGAACACAAGCAGGGGGAGTGGGAGAGGGAGAAGCAGGCTTCCCACCCAGCAGGGAGCCCAATGCGGCGCTCGATCCCAGGACCCTGGAATCATGACCCGAGCGGAAGGCAGACGCTTAATGACTGAGCCACCCAGGCGCCCCAGACTCTAAGTTTCTTAATTCACACAGCTGAAAAGTGGTTTTGCATGGAGTCCAAAGGCAAGACAGGCAGGGAACTGGCCTCCCATTCTCACTTCCTGAAGGCTCACAGCAACTTGTGTAGAGTCCAAAACAATTCTATGAAGCAGCAGGAATGTGTGAGATTAGCGTAATAATAAGATACACCAAACTATGGAAATAAAATGAAGCATCCATCCCCCCACCTCCAGCACCCTGGTCTAGGTACACTCCTCAAAGTACAACAGGAACTTTTTCTGGTTTTAGGCCTTGTAAACGATATACCTATTTCTTGCTTTGTCTGCAGGACTCACTTCTTCCTTCTCATTTTTATGAGTTGTAATTTGTAAATTTTTGAGGAGTAATGAACGGCATTGTTGACTATTTTTTTCCTACCTTAATTTTTTTCTCTATTTTTTCACCCAAGCAAAGCAATACAACTCCCTGTGCCTTGGATAGTTTCGCTCCTAAAAGTCAGTTTGGAAAAACTCACAATTTTTATTCAGCGAGGTAATTCTTTTTTTAAGCCCTCTGTAAACGTTAGTGGGCTAGTTCTATCACTGTGACAGAGACTTACTGGCTACTTGCTGATGTTGAACTGGCCTGCTTTCCTTGCCACTTGCTCCCTGGTTTAGATAAAAATAAGCTCTGATTAATTTCTCCCCATGGGATGACATTTCTCTCTCAAGAATCTTGGCAGAACACTTGTCCTGGGAACAATCCATCATCAACTACCTTCTATTTGTGAGCAGTCTTGAATTTCTGGCTCATCACTGTTTTTTTTCTGCCTTGGATTCTGAAACATCTGCTCTGGTTTATTTGTGCTCGTGGACCAATGCACATTACAGATCAGCAAAACGCATCCCGGAGCACAGGGAGGGAGAGTGGCGTCCAGACACCAGAGGGATGAGGAATGAAGCCAGGACCTGGGGAGCCAGCATCTCTCCCTGGGGTTTTGGCCTCTCCCTGCCTCCCAGATCCACCGCTGAGCTCCCCAGCTCCTGAACAATACTCCTGGCAAACTAGGGCCAGATCTGAAAACTCCAGGTTATTTTAGTTTTTCTGGGGTTTTTTTCCCTCCATCCTTTCTTTTTCCCTTTCCTTGTTGGAACTTAATATTCTCTCTTTCTAAAAAAAGATTTTATCTATTTATTTGAGAGAGAGAGAGAAAAAAAAAAACACGAGTTGAGGGGGCAGAGGGAGAGGGAGAAGCAGACTCCCTGCTGAGCTGGGAGCTGACACGGGACTGGATCCCTGAATGGGATCATGACCTGAGCTGAAGGCAGACACTTAACCGACTCAACCACCCCAGGCACCCCTGAACTTAATATTCTCTTAATGGAAAATAATCTTAAATTTGTTGTTGTTCTTTCCCTGTAAATTTCCAGCTTCCAGACACGGGATGGATAGTAGTAATTCCAGTGGTGTCTTGGGAAATGTTGAATGAGGACCAGTATGAGGGCAATAAGATGAGTTCGAGGCCAGCCATGATAAATGAGAGCAATTTAGACACACGGAGTAGGAGATAGTTTCTAGCCTTTGCCAGAAATGACTTAAGCAGGAAAGAAAAACTTCCGCTGAGAAACTGCTCTAGGCAATTATCCTGTGTAACAGAATGTAGAAATCCTACAGAAAATACAACAAACAAAACTACAATGGTTTACAAAATCAATACACCAAAGGAAACAAAAATTAGTGCTAAATAACAGAAAGGATTAAGGAAACCTGACCTTTTAATTTGCACAATTAGGGAGATCTTCCCAGAGGTAACTTTAGCGGGGGAAACCACGGGCAACACATTCAAGGAGCATATTCCCTCCCTAACTTCCTCTCATCTGAACCCACCAAAAAGTTCTCTAAGGCAGACATAACGCATAGGCTGTGCAAACAGAAGTACTGGAACAGGACTGAATTGTACAAACTAAAAAGGAGACCTCGTCCCTCGCTCCCCCAGTTATTCCCGGTTTTTGTTTTTTTTTTAAAACCTTCCAATGGCTTTTTGTCATACTTTTTTTTTTTTAAAGATTTTATTTATTTATTTGACAGAGAGAGACACAGCGAGAGCAGGAACACAAGCAGGGGGAGTGGGAGAGGGAGAAGCAGGCTTCTTGCCGAGCAGGGAGCCCGATGCGGGGCTCAATCCCAGGACCCTGGGATCACGACCTGAGCCGAAGGCAGACGCTTAACGACTGAGCCACCCAGGCACCCCAGTTATTCCCGGTTTTATTCCTGTTTGGCTTCTAGCTCTACCAACAATATGGATTTATTTCCTCATGTACCTACTTTGAAATTATCTACTCACTTTCTCCCTCCACTTTCTGCTTTTGAAATCATTTATTTTGTTTTTAGAGGTGGTAGCCTTTACTTACTTTGTATTTGTATAGATGTGGCATTCAAATGAAACGATACTGATTTCTCTCTGTCTTTAGGTTAATCCACTAAATTCAACTCATTGAAATCCAATCTGTATTGGATTGGATGATTTGGGGTAATTTTTTAAGTTCTGAAGGTTTCCGCCAATTTGTATTTTACCAAAGTTTATCTTGTAGGTGATTTAGCCATCGGGCAATTGTTGTCTGCTCTGTTATCCACCTTGTTGTTGTGCACTGAGATGAGACCATCAGCATGTTTTATTAGTTTCTAGCCCTACTTCCTAATACCCCAGTGACATTCAAACTACTTGCACGCAGAACTCCATGTATGTTCATATAGGACTTATGATTCAAGATGGTTTTCATGGGGCGCCTGGGTGGCTCAGTCGTTAAGGGTCTGCCTTCGGCTCAGGTCATGATCCCAGGGTTCTGGGATCGAGCCCCGCATCGGGCTCCCTGCTCTGTGGTGAGTCTGCTTCTCCCTCTCTCTATGCTTGCCACTCCCCCTGCTAGTGCTCGTTCTCTCTTTTTCTGTGTGCAATAAATAAATAAAATATTTTTTTAGAAAGATTTTATTTATTTATTTGAGAGAGAGAGACAGAGATAGCAAGCGGGGAGGGGAGGGAGAAGCAGGCTCCCCGCTGAGCAGGGAGCCTGATGCGGGACTCGATCCCAGCATCCTGGGATGTGCCAGTCACTCTGGCTCAATGTGCCAGTCACTCTGAGCTCAACTCGATATCACCACCACTCCCTTTTGAGTCTGGGAACTACATTTTTCCAGAATCACCTTCCAGATAGGGGGGCCCAGAGGTGAACCACAGAATGTGAAAGACTCAGAAGTAACAGGCACCGTTCTGTCCTCATGCAGGTCACCTTCTGACCCCTGCCAAAAGCAGACAGACAGAAAGCGGCAAGGGATGGTGAACTTCCACAGACATAGGCAGACTGGACCCCAGCCACAGCTTCCAGGCCCGACTCGGCATCTTTATTGGAGCAAATCAAGACAGAGTGTGGTACTTGGGATGCAGGTTTCAGGCTGGCAAATGTGTTATCAAAACCCCCCAGTAAGGGGGCGCCTGGGTGGCTCAGTCAGTTAAGTATTTGCCTTTGGCTCAGGTCATGTTCCCTGGGTCCTGGGATCGAGCCTGACGTTGGGCTCCCTGCTCAGTGGGGACTTTGCTTCTCCCTCTCCCTCTGCCACCCCCTCCCCCCAACTGCTTGTGCTCTCTCTCTCTCAAATAAATAAATAAAATCTTAAAATAAAAAAAAAAACCCTCAGTCGGAGTGGACCTCTAGAAAGATAAAGACGGAGAACGTGCACCTTTCCCTATCTCTTGGTATAGCTATAAAAGCAAACATAAGAAGGCTCAGAAAAGTACAGAGAAGAGGCAGACCAAACAGGGACCCTGCGACCAGAGAAATGGCACAGTAGTGAGTTTGCTTGAGTTTTCCTTGTGCTTCATATATCCCAGATGTGGTGCTCGAGAAGCCAGCAAGCCAGAAAGGTCAAAGGCTGAGGCAAAAAAAAAAAAAAAAAAAAAGAGAGAGAGAGAGAGAGAGAAAATAAAAGCTTGTTTTCTCCAGCCAAAGGGTCAGGAAAGGGGCAGCCTATGTAAGAACTTTCAGATGATAACTAACCTATTCACCCAGCAGCACAGTGCTAGAGTAGGTCTGTTATGCCAGAAAATGTAAACAGTATCTAGAGTCTCACAATATCCACAATGTCCAGATTTCCAGAGAAAATCATGCATGAGGGGCGTCTGGGTGGCTCAGTCGGTTGGGCAGCCAACTCTTGGTTTTGGCTCAGGTCATGATCTCAGCGTCATGGGATCAAGCCTGAGTCAGGCTCTGCACTCAGTGGGGAGTCTGCTTGAGATTCTCTCCCTCCATCTCCCTCTGCCACTCCCCCCACTCATGCTCTCTCTCTAAATAAATAAAATCTTTTTTAATCATGCATGATACCAAGAACCAGGAAACCTCCACCTGAATGAGAAAAGATGAATCAACAGATGACAACACTGAAGTGCCAACAGGTGATGGAATGACTTGGTAAGGATCTGTAAGTCGTAAAAATGCTTACAGACGCAATCACAAACATGCTTGACATGAACAATGAAAGAGTCTAGGAATATGAGGAATTTGAGAAACAAGACAGAGGATCATAGGGGAAGGGAGGGAAAAATGAAACAAGACGAAACCAGAGAAGGAGACAAACCATAAGAGACTCTTAATCTCAGGCAACAAACTGAGGGTTGCTGGAGTGGAGGGTGGTGGGGGGGATGGGGTGGCTGTGTGATGGACATTGGGGAGGGTATGTGCTATGGTGAGCGCTGTGACTTGTGTAAGACTGATGAATCACAGACCTGTACCCCTGAAACAAATAACACATTATGTGTTAATTTAAAAAAAAGAAAAAGAAAGAGTCTCAGGAAATAAGAAAAATAGATGTAAAGAAGAAGCACACCTCTGGGATCAACAACAGAATGAAGATTACAGAGGGAAGGCTCATTCAATCTGTGGATAGAACAATAGCAATTACCCAGTGTGAACAACAGTGAGAAAACAGACTGGGGGGAACAAAATGAACAGAGTCTCTGGGACCTTTGGGCCTATAACAAAAGATCTAACATTACTGTCACTGGAGTACTGGAAGGACAGCAGAAAGAGGAAAACCGACAAAGATTTTAATGAAAAAATGACTGAAGATTTCCCACACCTGGCAAAAGCCATAAACTTATAGACTCAAGAACATATCTGCCTAAAGACAGATCCTCCAGAAGGAATTCGTGTGTTAAAAATCCCCTGCCCAGGAGTTTCATCAACCAGGAAAGATGGACTCTTATCACAGGAGAGGAGACAAGTTGATACCAAACCCAGACAGACATTGTCACAAACTATCATACCTCCCATCTATCCTTCTTAGGGCCCATTCAGCTTTCCTAGAAATCATTTACTCCTGGTGCACCTGGGTGGCTTAGTCGGTTGAGCATCCAACTCTTGGTTTCAGCTCAAGTCATGATCTCATGGTTGTGGGATCAAGCCCCGCGTAAGGCTCTATGCTCAGCACATAGTCTGCTTGAGATTCTCTCTCTCTACCCCTCCCTTTCTCTCTCTCTCTCTCTAAAATAAATAAATACATCTTTAAAAAAAAACCATTTACTCTTCCCTAACAGGCCTACCTCCCTACTCCCCTTTCCCTATTAGGATGGTATTTAATCCTGAAATCTCTGTCACCTTGGGGAGTTACCCATTTTCCCCTTGGGTATCTCCTATGTACATATGAAGTGTACATGTGAGTAAACTTTTGTTTTTCTCTCATTAATCTTTTATGAAAGGGATCTCTGCTCAGAACTCAGAAGGAAAATTATTCTCTCCTCCCCTATCACAGAATGGGTGAATAAACTTCATCCCACTATACTCTTATGATTTGTATACTTTGCTGTATGTACATTGTGTGTTAATAAAAATCACATATCAGGAATCAATTTTTTCCCCCAAAATGACGTTAGGGTTTTCTGCTCCTTCCAGCTCCTGTAAAAGGTCTGAAATCGGGGCGCCTGGGTGGCTCAGATGGTTAAGCGTCTGCCTTCGGCTCAGGTCATGATCCCAGCGTCCTGGGATCGAGCCCCGCATCGGGCTTCCTGCTCAGCGGGGAGCCTGCTTCTCCCTCTCCCTCTGCCTCTCTCCCTGCTCATGCTCTCTCCCTCTCTCTCTCTCTCTCTCTCTGTATCTCTGTGTCTCAAATGAATAAATAAAAAAAATCTAAAAAAAAAAAAAAAGGTCTGAAATCTTCTGTGGGGAGTAACATGGCCACCGTTCTGCCGCTGCCTCCCGCCCCTCCCCATTGACTGCATCATCCACTCATACTCTCGATGGCAGTCCTCCCTTTGAGGTCCAACCCTTCATGAAGGTGTTGTGTGGGGTGGCAGCTCATGGATCTGGTTCTAAGCTGAATAAGGCACTGTCTCCACACCCCATTCCAGGAGCAGGGAGACTGCAAAGCTTTTCATGCAAACTATGGGTCTTTCTTTTTGATTCCTCTCTTCACTGTAATGCTTCCCCAAAAAAGAAGAGAATGAACTTGTCGCCAGCTTCGGGGGTGAAAGGTCCTCACATTCTCCCCTTAGTTTATAACATGCATCTGATCCTAATAACCGTCTCCTTATTGCTTTGTGACTTCCTATTGTGGCTGGGTAATTTCTTCAGAGAACTATTCCCTTAAATCTCTCCCCATGTTTCCAGAAAGGAGCAAGCCATTTTTGTATTTTTAGGACTCAGTATTTCTTGCAGGGCAGAAAGCAGAAGCTCTTTGGCCTTTTCTTGTCCATTGGTAAAGTCCAAGTTCTCCAAAGACTGTGCCCTAGATCCTCATTGTGGGGAGGGCGAGCTGGGTCACAAGACATATGCAGGCCAGAAGGAAATGCAGGTCAGCTGGGCCCTGGGCTCACCTTAGGAAAATGTCAGAACACGAGGGGGTAGTTGCTCGATGGACTCACGGAGCTGTAGCCTGGGCACAGAGGGTCCCAGTCATGGCAAATATGTGAGTTTTTATAAAAGTTATCTCTTTTCCCATTAATTCACTCCCCATGGGAGACAGCTGTGCCTGGCGGTTCAGTATGATGTCCATCTGTCAAGCCACCAGGACCACTGGAATGATTTCTGATCTCTGCCTGCTCAGCTCTACAGGTGGGAGCCTTGCAGCCCCAGAAGGCAATGATAACTGGGCCAGCGGAGGACACGAGGTGGAGAGAGGTGGCCTTTGGTTGGCTGGTGGTGAGCAGGTGGAAAAACTGAGACCTCTGTTGGTGAGGATGTGGCAAGGGGACTCTCTTCACAGATGAGAGCAGAAAGGGGTTGGCCTGCTGCCAGCCTCAGGTGTTCCTTGTTCTTGAGACAAAGACACAGTTTGAGGGTTGATTGTTTCTGACAGCAGATGCGGAGCTGAGGGGATCACAATAACACCTGTCACAGCAACACCCAACATCTACGGACCAGTTATTCTGTTTTGTTCTTGATATTCGGGCACTTATTTGGGTCACCATGCAATGGCTGCAGGATGGGGATGCTCTCGTTATTGACATGAAAGAACATCTTTATTAGGAAAACTTCCAAATGTACACAATATTGCAGAGTCCAAGGAACCCTCCAATGCATACAGCTGGCATCAAGTGGTAACATCACAGAGCACATCAGTATATTTTCCTGGCATGTTATAAGAAGCAGGGAGGAGGCCAGGCTAGTCAGAGCAGGAGAAGCACAGGGTAGGAGATGGTCAGGGGCAATGGGCATGAGGAAACTCCCAGAAGCCTCTGGGGCAGGGGTCAGAATTTGAATTCTATTTTAAATATGATAGGAAACCATGAAAGGGTTTTTTATTGAGTTTGGGAGCATAGAAGGAGAGGAAGTTGGGGATAAGGGAGGAATTCTGAAGAGAGCTGTCGGTGTTGTGCGAGTCCCAAAAGGGGAGGGCTGGCAGGTTGCTTCTCTGCTCACTGAAGCCTAGAGAGAGACCTTCAAGGTGCCCATGGACTTTAAGAACTTAATATGTGCTCCTAGGACATAGCGTATTACTATCTGACTTGCAGCTGGAAAACTAAAAGGCAAGTTTCCGTGTAGGTACCGTATGGTGGACCAAGAGAGAGAAGGTTGCCCTGACCAGGGGCCTGCAGCCCCTAATATTTCTGAGCAGAGATGGGAGGGTGGAGGCAACCCCTCTGGACCAGACATGGGCCCATGAACAAGAGCAGACACATGAGGTCAAGTTCTGGAAGATCAGGCAGAGGAGGGGACACTCAACAGAGACCAGCAGGCTTCCCGATGAGCAGGGAGCCCAATGCGGGGCTCGATCCCAGGACCCTGGGATCAGGACCTGAGCCGAAGGCAGACGCTTAACCAACTGAGCCACCCAGGCGTCCCCACAGAAGAGTTTGAAACAACAAATTGCTCAAACATTACCTATATGTTGGCTGCTGGCAGGGAAGTAATAAATTAATTCATGAAACTATTTCTGTAAGACGAATGGTTAACATGGATCAAGCACATAATATGTTACGAGATATTACCCAAATTTTTTTATGTGTGTTACCTTATTTTATTCTCGAAACAAAGAGTTATGTTGGGTGTTAATTCTTATTGCAAACTTATAGATAAGAAAATTGAACGAAGCACAGTGAAGTTAAGCAGCTTGCCCAGGACCACAAAGCCAGTGAGAAACAGAACCAGGATTTGAATCCAAACTAACTCTAGAGCTCATGTTCTTCAACATAATTCTAGAATGCTTCCCAGCAGGGTCAGGACGAGCATAATTTAGTAAGAGAAGTAACTGAGGTCTATTGAAACAACTGCGGTTATATACCTTGTGTGCAAAATTTCAGAAGGTGCCACGGAAAACCTCTGTGATCAAGATAAGTAATACATGAGTGCAACATTTTTTTTTAAATCAAAATTAACACACACACACACAAAGATCCATGCTGAAAACCCCCACCTCCCTATATGCCGTTTGCTTTGGCCGAAAAACCCTTCTGCTCCCAGTGAAGCATTTTGAACAAAAAAAATTTCAGGATGACAATTTCAACGGATATCACATTATTGGTGGCCTGAGGCTTCCAGAGATTCCGCCCCTCCCAGGTCCTTCCAGATGGTCTGCTCCGCAGAGGGGTTGCTGCCTGAGGCTCTGGAGTAAAGGTGGGGTGGTACCTAGCAAGCGGGCTGTGTTTTCCAGCTTCTTGGCAGCTTCCTGTTGTGGTCCCTGGAGGGGGCCTCAGCCCTCCACTCTGTTCGACCTTTACCTTTGCTGTGGCCCAAGGGGGCCTCTTTTGGGTGATCTGGGTGGTGACCTCTACCCCGAGGAAGAACCAGAGGGCCTTGCCAGTAGTGGGATTACCCTGAGGAAACAATGCTCCCCACTGGGAGAGTGTAGCCAGGATTTTGAAATAACGCAGTCCCAAATTCAAATCCTGACACTGTTTTACGACCATGTATCATTTGGAAACCTTTATGTATCTAACTTTAATTTCCTTCTCTATAAAATGCAAGTAGTTCGGGGCGCCTGGGTGGCTCAGTCGGTTAAGCGTCTGCCTTCAGTTCAGGTTGTGATCCCGGGGTCCTGGGATCGGGCCCCGCGTCGGGCTCCCTGCTCAGTGGGAGGCCTGCTTCTCCCTCTCCCGCTCCCCCTGCTTGTGTTCCCTCTCTTGCTGTGTCTCTCTCTGTCAAATAAATAAATAAAATCTTTAAAAAAAAAAAACAATGCAAATAGTTCACTTAATCCCTTAACAAATGTGTCCTGAGCGGTGAGCTGGGCACTGTTCTAGGTGTTGGGTACAGCATGGTGACCAAACAATAGCCAATAAACCTCCTGAGGTTTAAGGATATTGTAACCAAGAGGTGGGGTCCTAAAGTCTTAGCATAAATCCCAGCTTTGCCACGTCATCACTGTGAGACCTTGGGCAAATTATTTAACCCCACCGAGTCTCTGTTACCTCCTCTTTAAAATTCAGGTATGCTCTCTGTCTCTCATTCTGTCTGTCTCAAATAAATAAATAAATAAAATCTTTAAAAAAAAAAAAAATAAGGGGAGCCTGGGTGGCTCAGTTGGTTAGGCGACTGCCTTCGGCTCAGGTCATGATCCTGGAGTCCCGGGATCGAGTCCCGCATCGGGCTCCCTGCTCGGCAGGGAGTCTGCTTCTCCCTCTGACCCTCCTCCCTCTCATGCTCTCTGTCTCTCATTCTGTCTGTCTCAAATAAATAAATAAATAAAATCTTTGAAATTCAGGTAAAATACTACCCTTATAACGGTTGTGAGCATCCAATGAAGTAATGCATGTAAAATGCTCAGGGCAGGGCCGGGAGTGTGGTCAAACATCATAACTGATTATTACTCCTTCCCATGGCCTACATAGCTCCGTGGTCCTCCTGCCTCCCCCCACCCCACCCTTCACTCCATCCCAGAGTAGCCAAACCAGACTTTGGGACATCGTTCTTGCTGTTCTGTTCCCTCTGCCCGGAACTCCCTTTCCACAGCTGGCTTCTTCAGATCTCTCTGAAGTGACCCTCCTCTGGGTCTTCCTCTACCATGTCAGCTTCCTAGGTCTCCCCCACTTTCTCAACACTCATGTGATTTCTTAGCTCCTACTACAATCTCTGATTGTTTTATCATTTGCTTGTCTGGTTTTGCTTCTTTTGTTTGTTTTTGGCATTCTTCCCCATTGGTGTGTGAACTCCATTTCAGCAGGGACTGGGGCTGGCTGGCCTGGTCACAGCCCATGTCCCCACCACACGCCCTGGAGCCTCACTGAGTGTTCAGCCCATGGGTAACCTCTGACCCGGTGCATCACCTTTGAGTCCTATCTCCAAGTCCCCTTTACTCTATCCCCATGCCTTTGCTTATGCTGATCCCATGGCTCTTCCCGAAGTCCTCCCTAACCCTCTGGACTCCCCCATGGTACCCACCCGGGGCTGTCACTGTCCTGGGATGGGTCTGTCCTCCCCATGTACTGTGAGCCCCAGAAAGACAGGACCAAGGATGTCATGGTCCCTGCCGGGGCCCCAGCACAGGACAGGACACAGGAGGAGTGGTCAGTGAATGGGTATTAATCCAGCCAAGTGCAGGGTATTGTTGGAATACATAATGAAAAGTTACTGGCTGGGGCACCTGGGTGGCTCAGTCGTTAAGCGTCTGCCTTCGGCTCAGGTCATGATCCCAGGGTCCTGGGATCGAGCCCCGCATCGGGCTCCCTGCTCGGCGGGAAGCCTGCTTCTCCCTCTCCCACTCCCCCTGCTTGTGTTCCCTCTCTCTCTATGTCAAATAAATAAAATCTTTAAAAAAAAAAAAAAAAAGAAAGAAAGAAAAGTTACTGGCAAACTGAAGTGGCAGAGAAGCTGCCATTCCAGGCAGAGGGATTGGCTTGGAGAAATCCGAGAAGAAAGAGTATGGCATGAGTGGGAACCATCAGAAGGGGATAGATCAGCAGAGATCAGATGACAAAGAGCCTACAAGCCATGGTGAGGGGTCTGAATGCCAACCTAAGGCCCTGGGGATCCTGGATGGGTGCAAGCAGGAGAGGAACTGGTTCATATTGGTACTTCAGAAGATCCCACTACCTGCCTTGTTGGGGAGAGAGGGGAAGCACTGTTTGTCCCCAGGTGAGTGATGACTGATAAGTGATGATAATGAAAGGGCCTGGATGAGCTGGACCAGAGCAGGCCGAGGGGATAGTGACATCCCAGAATGAAGAGGATAAGGTACCTGTCTTCAGAGGAGCCAGGCCTGGTTAGACTCCTGACTATGCCCCTACCACGTGCATGACAGTGGGCATGCATCTTTACTTCCTTTTCCTCCCCTGTAAAATGAAGTTAATACAAACATAGTGACCCGAAGGGGCACCTGCACCCCAATGTTTATAGCAGCAATGTCCGCAATAGCCAAACTATGGAAAGAGCCCAGGGCGCCTGGGTGGCTCAGTCGTTGGGCGTCTGCCTTCGGCTCAGGTCATGATCCCAGGGTCCTGGGATCGAGCCCCGCATCGGGCTCCCTGCTCTGCGGGAAGCCTGCTTCTCCCTCTCCCACTCCCCCTGCTTGTGTTCCCTCTCTCGCTGTGTCTCTCTCTGTCAAATAAATAAATAAAATCTTTTAAAATAAAAAAAAAATAAATAAATAAAAAAAAAAAAAGAAAGAGCCCAGATGCCCATCGACAGAAATATGCATAAAGAAGATGTGGGGTATATACACACACACACACACACACACACACACACACACACACATATACACAATGGAGTATTACTCAGCCATCAAAAAATGAAGTCTTGCCATTTATAACAACACGGATGGAACTAGAGGGTATTATGCTAAGCGAAATAAGTCAATCAGAGAAAGACATATATCATATGATTTCATTCATATGTGGAACTTCTTTTTTTTTTTAAGATTTTATTTATTTATTTGAGACAGAGAGGATAAGAGATAGAGAGCATGAGAGGGAGAAGCAGACTCCCCGCCGAGCAGGGAGCCCGATGCGGGACTCGATCCCGGGACTCCAGGATCATGACCTGAGCCGAAGGCAGTCGCTTAACCAACTGAGCCACCCAGGCGCCCCATATGTGGAATTTCTAAGAAACAAAACAGAGGATCATTGGGGAAGGGAGGGAAAAATAAAATCAGACGAAATCAGAGAGACAAACCATGAGAAACTCTTAACTCTAGGAAACAAACTGAGGGTTGCTGGAGGGGGTGGGTGGGGGGCTGAGGTAACTGGGTGATGCATATTAAGGAGGGCAAGTAATGTAATGAGCACTGGATGTTATATCCAACTGACGAATCACTGAACTCTACCTCTGAAATGAATAATACACTATATGTTAGTTAATTGCATTTAAATAAAATAAAACCAAAAAAATTTTAGAGAATTAAGTTTGGAGTGGGAACCAAGATGAGTACGGCACTGGGCACGAGCTGAGAAACTGAATCAGGGATGTGGATGGAGCTGAGCCCGGCGATGTGGAACGGGTGTTGCTATGATGAAGTCTTCATTCTCCTCAGTGCCCAGGATGCAAACTGCTGAGAAGTTCAACTGGGCTGAGGCCAAGCTGCAGCCAGGTGAAACCTGAAGTAGCCCAGGAAGCAGCAATGAGTCAGTCTGTGACACTGTTTTCAGGAGTTCACACCTAAGGGCAGACCAGTTAGTCCCCTCCTAAAGCAACTATGTGCTGGTGGTTCCAATAGAGTCCACTGGAGAGCTGGGGGTGGCCTGATCGGAACAGCTCAATCAGAAACTGGTGACGAAGTCTGGGGCAGCTGTCTACAATAAAGTTCCAGACTCGATGGCCCTCCTTCACTGTCCTAGAGCCTCTTCAGAAGCGAGGACATCACGAAGCTCCATCTTAGGTAAGGAGGACCCCCAAATGCTACCATCATATCACCCCAACCCCAGCGCAGCTCCCAAACCTCAACATCATCCCGGGCTCCTCCCCACCCCTGGGAACCTCAGAAGCATCTCTGACAAACAGCTCCCTTCTTTAACAAACCAGAAACCTTCTCTCTGGGAGCCAAGGCTGAGGACTCAGTCTTCCCTGAATGCCCCTCCCCTGGACAGCCCCAGCTACTCAGGGCCTGGCTGAGCTAACTCCCTTGCGGATGCACCTTTAAATCACCCTGACCTGTGGCTTCTTCCATACTCACCTGCCTTCCCTGAGGACCCCACGGCCACTTTCTCCGCCCCATGCTCCACCTTGCCATATAATGATTTATAAGAAACATATATTTGGTCATTCAGATAACCAAAATATATTCCTCAGGTACATTTGGTCTTCACAGTTTGGGAAAATGACTCAGAACCGTAAAGGTGAAATGGGTGTCTTGTTATTAATGAAGGTAACTTTTGGACCCACCCAAGAATGGGTGCTGGTAGCCAGGAGGCCCAACCCTGTGAATGAAGGAGTGGAAATTTCATTCCCACCTTCCCCAGCTCCTGGGAGGGGAGAGGGGCTAGAGACCGAATCAGCCTTGTAGGACTGAGCCCATAACCTGTTAGAATCTGATTCTATCTCTGCATAGACAGCCGCAGAATGGAGTTGAATTCTCAGACACCCTGCTGGTGTCTCAGAATTGTTTGGCATTGTGTGTGCAGGAAGCCCCCAGATGCTGGTATTTCGGGGAACCATAAAAGAGCCCCCCCCGCTTCTTTTTCCCACAATTCCTGTCTGCGTAACAATCTTCCTCCTCCAGTGTGCAAAAGTAGTCACAGGTAAGGACAAGGACTGGGAAGAATGGGGAGGGAGGAGGCTGCCCTCAGAAAGTGGGCATCTGGTCTTCCTTGGACCCACTCCATCAGTGTCTCCGCCAGATGCCCCCATGGCCTCAGGGCTCTGGCTGTGCCAGCCTGCTCCCAGGTGTGGGGACCAGATCTACAACCCCCTGCAGCAGTGCTGTGATGACGACGCCATCCTGCCTCTGAATCGGACTCGCCCTTGTGGCCCCAACTGCACCTTCTGGCCCTGCTTTGAACTCTGCTGCCCTGAGTCCTTTGGCCCCCAGAAGTTCGTTGTGAAGTTGAAGGTCCTGGGTGTCAAGACCCCGTGCTTCTCATCCCCTACCTCCAGAAACTGCCCCAGGCAAGGGCCCCTAACTGCTCATGGCTGAGGGAAGGAAGGAGGGATGAGGTACGCAGAGGGTCACAAGAGGATCCCCAGTCCTGTGGTCGTTCTTGTTTAATTTTTTTTTAAGTTTATTTAAGCAATCTCTACACCCAACGCGGGGCTCAAACTCACAACCCCGAGATCGAGAGCCACACACTCCAGCGACTGAGCCAGCCAGACCACCCCCTCCCCACAACCTGTTGTTTTACCTCTGGCCATTTCTGGAATCTTCCCACTCTTCCTTGCCTGTGTCTCATAATTTCCTAATTTTTCTTTCTCTGTGGCCAAAGGAAACTTTTCTAGACGAGCTCCTTATGAAAATGTGATGTTTTCCACATGTTAGCAAAGGCCCCAACCTACATCACTAGCTTCCCCCCAGTTCCTGCAGGGTAGGCAGGAAAACAGAGAAGCTGATCCTGTGCTGGGCCCTGGGCTGCCCATCTTGGGACACTCAGAGACTCCCCCAAGACCTTCATCTCCTTGTGCCTCAGTCCCTCATCCATAAAACAGGGGTAATACCCATCTCCCTAAGCCACTGAGGCACTGTAAGGAAGATTCTCAGGATTTGAGTATTAAGGGGGAGCAGGATGAGACGAAAACCCTTTTCTTGAAAACTGTGCATGTGTATTTTGAAATGGAAACACATAAATTTAAAAAGAATGTACATCAACAAAGACGTGTGAAATTTAGAAAGCAGCTTCTAGATTATCTACCTGATGGCTTCATGTTGCATGAATTTATAAAATCGAAACTTCTCTTTTCATTTTCTTATTGGCTTAATCTCCTCTGAAACTGGATAAAGCAAATGTCACTTAAAATGGAGTCAGGAGCCCAGAAAGGGAAGCTTTCATGCTATAACACACACAACTCTTCGCAGAACCAACTGGAAGAAGCCTACAGGACTACCTCAGCAAGAGGAAGATTCTGTCCTGGCAAAAGCCCAGTCAGGCAATGAGAAGCCACCACTCTCAGAACTCCTAGTGTACTCCAATGGGCTTTTCCTTTCTAATAGTCCCTCCCACCTCCCCGGGTTCCTCTATAAAAAATTAGTCTCCCCTTTGTTTTCTGGACTTGCCTGTGGTTTTGCCATGGCTTGTTTCAGATTCTAAATCTCCGCTATTCCTGAAAAAAAAATTGGGGAGGGGGGAGACAGGCTGGTAAAATAACATTTCTAACGTCGACATTACATACCCAAATGAGACGAAATCACTGTCTCAAAGAGACAGCCGCACACCCATGTTTGCTGTGCCATTATTCACAATAGCCAAGACATCCATACCCAACAACCTAAACAGCCATTGACAGAAGAACAGATAAAGAAAATGTGGGAGACATTATAAATACCACGGACTATTGTTCAGCCATAAAAAGAGGAAATCTTGCCATCTGTGACAACATCAATGAACCAGGAAGGCTTTATGCCAAATGCAGGAAGCCAAACAGAGAAAGACAAATAGTGTATAATATCACTTAAACGGAGAATATACGACAACAACAAAAAGCTGATTTCATAGAAACAGAGCATAGGTAGAATGGTGGGTGCCATGGGCTGGGAGGAGGAAGAAATGAAGAGAGAGGTTAAAGACTACACACTTTCTGCTATAAGAGTAAGTTCTGAGGGGGGACGCCTGGGTGGCTCAGTCGGTTAAGCGTCCACCTTCAGCTCAGGTCATGATCTCGGGTCCTGGGATCGAGCCCCACATCGGGCTCCTGACTCAGCAGGGAGTCTGCTTCTACCTCTGCCTCTCCGCTCTGGCTTGTGCTCCCTCCCTCTCTCATAAATAAAATCTTAAAAAAAAAAAAAAAAAAAAAGAGTAAGTTCTGAGGATCTCATGTACAGTATGGTGATGATAGTTAATAATACATATGGTACTGTATACTTGAAAGTTGCTATGAGCAGATCTTAAGCAGTCTCAAAAAACACAAAGGTTTGCTATATGAGGTGATGAATGTGTTAATTATCTTAGTAACAGCCCCACAATATAAACGTATATGGTGAAAATCAGTAACGGCAAACCTCATTACAGTGAAGTGGGAAGGTTTGGGCAGGGGGAGCTCTCACGCCCTACCACTCATAGTCAATTGCACACCCAACGGGAAGAGCCGGACTTGACCTTGCATGATCTTGAACTCGCAGGAGGATACCACTCACAAGGGGAAGGAAGCGGCTTTCCTCATCCCTCCAAGCAACAGCTCCCTCAGGGAGAAGCCACCACTCTTGGAATTCCAAACTTGCCTGTGGTTTGGCCACAGCTTGTTTGTCTGGGATTGCAGTTCTCCTGTGTTCCTCCAATAAACCCATCTTTTGCTGACAGAATAACTGGCTGAGTCTATTTTTAAAGCTAACAATGATGTAGAAAATGTCAGGGTTCAGAGTCAAGGGCTAAGAAAGAATTCTATAGCACGGGGACAGGACCCGGGGGCAGAAAGAGCTTCACTGGGGTTGCGACAGGAAACTGATGATAAACTTTCAAGTTGGAAGGGGGTTACCGACAGCACAAACGTCCAAGGTATTTTGCAAACAAGGTTTCCAGGACCCTAAGGGGGCTAACTGTTCTTAGGAAAAGGTCATTTATTACTGTTTAGTAAAAATTCAGTCATGAATTTTTCAGTGTATACAATGGGCTTGGGAGTATAACTGCCAAGAGACATCTTGGTGGGGGCGGGCAGTAAGGAAATTTAATTTTTTCTTTGTCTTTGTTTCCCACATCAACAACACACAAAAAGGTTAATTCTGTAAGGTGATGAATGCGTTATCTTGATCTTGGTAATAATTCCACAAAATATATGCGTATGAAATCATCATACTGAATACTTTAAACATACACAGTACGTTTGTCAATTATCCCTCAATAAAGCTGAAAAAAAAAACATTTAAATGGAATCATTTCGATGAACAAAGCATGCCTCACGGAATATAATTACGAAGCTGCTTTGGTCTTCCCACCTCTTTCCTTTTACGTATTTTTCTGTAGTGCTAGTTTTTCCCCTGCCCCTGGATAAAAAGATCAAATCCCATGAAATTTCCTCGTCCCTTTTATTTAATAAATATCCTCCTCTGACCCATTTAAAATGTCCAGAGGCCCCTGGGTGGCTCAGTCGGGTAAGCATCCAACTCTTGCTTTCCGCTCAGGTCTTGATCTCAGGGTTGTGAGATCAAGCCCCGCATCCAGCTCCACACTGGGTGTGGAGCCTGTTTGTGATTGTCTCTCTGTCCCTCTCCCTCTGCCCCACGGGCTCTCTCTCTCTTAAAAAAAAAAAAAAAAGTAAAAAGTAAAATGTCCAGAAGTATGTAAAAGTGAAAACAACCATCTTGATTGAAAGTTACATTTTCTCCCTCCTAGCTCTGGCCCGCAGGAAAAGTAGAAGGCTGAAACAGAGGAAGGAATGTGGGCACCTTTTACTCTTTTCTCCCCCACGCACTTTTAGGAATCTTCTCCCAGTCCGCTGACTTAGTTTCTGAACCTATCGCTGAAGGAGCTGGGGAAGGGATGACAGTAAAGCTCAGGGAGTTCCGAGACGGGGGCACTGAAGTTCTCCTCCCCCAGGACCATCATGGTGTTCTAGCCCTGACACCCCCTGGGCTTTGCAAATACTTAAAGCTGCTTCTTTCCCTCCGGGGTGCATTTTGGCTTCTGCACAGACACATATCTCTCACCTGAGCTTCCTCTGAGGAGGGCAAGCGCCTCGGTTCCGTTTGCACATCTAGGTTCCTTATCAACCTTGAATAGTCAGCAACCCAAATCCAGAGGCAGCTAGGCTGGCGGGCGTCACACAGATGTCCCTGCAGCTGCAGCAGGTGGGCCCCTGCCAGCCACGGAGATGCCACGGCTTTTCCAAAGCGCGGGCTACTGCCTGGGGACGCCAGGGCCTTGACGGGGCAGACGCAGGTTATGGGGGCCCGAACCCCACGTGTGTGACTTGGGATCTCGGCCTGGATAAAGGTGTGCACGCTGGCTCCTGCCCCGTGGAAGATGCACCTGTGTAACCTGGCCAGGTGCGCTGCACGAGGCACGATTCTCCGGACTCCTTTCCAGAGACGCGGAACTTGGGAGGCCTGTCGCCCCAGAGGCGGCAGCGACCTGACACTGAGTCCCGGGGCTGCCAAAAGAAATCACTAAGGAGGATCGCAGTCCCATGCAAGGGTGGTCCTAGCCACGAACTCAGCGGCGTCCCAGGTTCCGGGGCGCCCCAGGGACAGCAACAGCCACGCACGACATAGTGACCCCAGACTGGCTACCTCGCTGGAAACACGGCAGCCCCTTGGCCGCAGCAGTGCGCATGAGCGAGCTCTACTGCAGGCGCCTGCGCACTACAGGGCTGTCCCGCACCGCGACCTCAGTCTCCTCCTACCGTGCGGCAGGACAGCTGGGGATGCTCCTGGCCGGGAGATCCCAGGAGACAGTGGCCTGCATGCTTTTAAGCGACAGTGTAAATGCAATATGCTGCTATGTTTGGTGCATTTTAAACCCGCCCTTGATCCCATGATTAGATGATGTTATAACCCCTCTAAAAACTAAATGACCAAAATCCAGACCGATCCTTTACGGGGTGAAGAGTCCACTGATGCCTCTTTGGATAGTAAGGTCCTGGTGGTCTCTGTTAAATTTGTTCATGCAAGTTCATGGTTGGGGTGGGGGGGAGCGGTGAGTGAAAAAAGGTTCAGGATAAGTTTTAGCCTCTTCTCCGTGGGAAGTTGACCTCAGGCAATCTTCTCTCCATACAGTTTCTTTGGAACCATCCTGGGTTAGGATAAATGTGGAGTGTCAACTGTGTCATCAGGAAACATTGTTTATCAGTAAGAGGATGCCCGATCTGGACTAAAAGAACTGTGAATGTGTGACCAAAAAGAATTAGAGATCCTTAGAAAAAGAAAGACAAACATAGATTTCTTGATATAAGAAAGTTCTTTTAGCTGTCCCCATCCCCCATCTTGTGAAAGAATGTAAGAACAAATGGCCAGGAGGTTGACTAATCATATCAGAACAATGAATCAGTGTTAAAACTCACAGTACTCATTCATAAGTGAAGACAGCCTTACGCACACTAATGAGTTATCTTTGCTGGATCTAAACCCCTCTGAGCGCTCAGATACTGGACCATAACGAGCCAGAGAATTAATGATCCTGACCCTTGCCAACCCTGGTGACTCTGTCATGGACTCAAGTCACTTCAAGATGATTTTCACCCAATTCCATGCTGTATTCCCCATTGCGCAAGTCCCTTCATGATTATGGATGCACCCTTAGCTTAAAACTTCTCCAATTTGGGGGGTGGGGTGGGAGGGATGGGGTGACTGGGTGATAGACACTGGGGAGGGTATGTGCTCTGGTAAGCGCTGTGAATTGTGCAAGACTGTTGAATCTCAGATCTGTACCTCTGAAACAAATAATGCAATATATGTTAAGAAAAAAAAAGAAGAAGAAGGTAGCAGGAGGGGAAGGATGAAGGGGGGGAAATCGGAGGGGTAGACAAACCATGAGAGATGATGGACTCTGAAAAACAATCTGAGGGTTCTAGAGGGGAGGGTGTTGGGAGGATGGGTTAGCCTGGTGATGGGTATTGAGGAGGGCACGTTCTGCATGGAGCACTGGGTGTTATGCACAATGAATCATGGAACACTACATCTAAAACTAATGATGTAATGTATGGCGATTAACATAACAATAAAAATTTTAAAAAAAAACTTCTCCAATTTTGTTCAGGGAGACACTACTTTGGGATAGATCCCCAGTGTTCTCCTTTACTTGTTTCAAATAAAACCCTTTCTTTTCCTATTCTTTGACTTGGTTGTGTCTTTTGGTTCAACCCACACCAAGAGGCCAAGAGGTGAACCCAGTTTCAGGTAACAAATGGACACATAGAGCCAGACAGAGGGCTGCGTCATCTGGACTACAAAGAACAGTTTAAGAGATAAGCCTTGGTTTTCCTGGGTGGAGTTTCTTGTTTCTGAGCATAACACTTGTGTATTTTGGAAGCTACACTGAGTTTCCCTATTCTGTGTCTGTTTTCTGTTTACAACCACTATGTATGATGAGCAGCAGATTTCTTCTGTTCAGGTTGACATTCACGTACACAAGCCAAAATAGGGCTGCAGCTCAGCATAGCAGAGTTAAAAAGACATAGGAGGGAAACCCAACACGCACCATGACAGCATCACACACATCTTTATTGGGATGCCTTGCAACTATCTAGGTGGTGCTTTCCAGTGCCCCAAACAGGAAGCTCAGCTGAAAGGAGTAAGCCCTGTGGTTGGAATTGTCACCTTGATCAATTCAATGTGGCTGGGATAACAAAATCGCTCCTTGAAAGTCAGAGTGTACCCCTCACTCCATGAGACTAACTATGAACTTGTGGAGATAAAGGATCTTTATAATTGGATTGGAGAATGCACTTGGGGAAGCCCTTAGCTCCCAGGACAAGTCATCTCCCACTTGACAGTGATTCCTCATAATTAGGATATTGTTATGGCTAGACATCAAGCAAAGAGGACTTCTTCTCTTTTTTTTAAGATTTATTTATTTATTTTATGGAAAAAGAGAGTCTCAAGCAGACTCTGAGCTGAGTGCAGAGCCTGACATAGGGCTCCATCTCAGGACCCTGAGATCACGACCTGAGCTGAAACTAAGAGTTGGACACTCAACCGACTACGTCACCCAGGCAGCCTGTAAAGAGGGCTTCTTGATGGTTTTATCCCTTAGCCTTATTTGTCCCGAGAGCCACTCTATAGATGTAAAATTACAAGTAGAGGGTCACCTTTAACCCAACCCTACATGGAGTTACCCACAAATTCAAAAAGTGGCCCTCCAAAACTTAATGGCCCTTGATATCCTGACTACAAGTCAAAGGGGAACTTATTATGCTAATATTGAGACTAAATGTTGTGTATATATCCCAAATGACTCTGCCAATGTATCTGAAGTTTTAGCAGACATGCCCACCCAAATTAAGGCCAGGTCTCATTCCTCTAGATCTCCCAATGATTGGATTTCTTCCTGGTTTAGCAGAGATGGATTTCGCGATGATAATAATATTTTCACATGTATCATTTAAAATATTTTCTAACTTACTATTTTGAAAATTTTAGACTTACAAAAAAGTTACAAAGACAACAAAGAGTTTTTATCTTTCATAATGTCGACATCTTACATGATTCTAATACAATTATTGAAACCAGGAAACTAACATTGACATGATACTATTAACTAATCTACAGACCTTATTTTAATTTTGCCAACTGTCCCCTGATGTCCACTACATGCTCAGGATCCAATCCGGAATCCCACATTACATTTGATTGATGTAACTCCTTTGTGCCCTTCCATCTGGAATAGTGTTCTGTGTTTTCTTAGTCTGTATTTGTCTATTTAGCATCCATGATAGGACCAAACTAAAGGTCACATCTGCCCTGTGATCTGTAGTCATGCTCTGGCCCACCCCCTTTATCTACTCTTGCACGCAAAACCAATATTGTCCCTGCCCTAAATCAACCCAGAAGCAGATACCAGACAACTAGAGATCACCACTAAAGCCCAGAGCCCAGCAACACTATCTAACTAGTCAATCCCAAACTGTTTCCTGTGCCCTGCTTTGCCTTTCCTTGGAAAACACAGTAAGTCTCCAGCCTATGATTTCCTCTCCCTCCTGCTTCTTCCTCATGACCAAACCTGGTGCTTCCCCATGTGACCCTGCATGGCATGCGTCTCATTTCTAGGGAAACAGTGAATAACATCAAACTCCTTTCAATGGCATTGGCCTGTGTCTTCACTCAGTAACCTTCATACATTGGGTACAAATGAGCCAGATACTTCTTCCTTAAGCTTTCCCTCTCTGGTCAGCTTTGGGAGGTCTTGCCTGTGTATTTGCAGCCTGGCCCTCTGCCCACGTGAACTTCTGGGGCTCACTCTGTGCACTTTCTCTTTGACACCACATACCTATGAGGTTCCAGCCCCATCCAGTTTCCAGAACAACCTCATTTCTAAAGGATGACTGTGCTCTACTCAGATCCCTGCTGCTTGCACAACTCAATTGGGGAAAATGTCCCCAGGCAGAAAGCTTGACTATCCAGGTAATCTGCTTGGCAGGAAGCCTGCTTCTCCCTCTCCCACTCCCCCTGCTTGTGTTCCTGCTCTCACTGTCTCTCTCTCTGTCAATAAATAAATAAAATCTTAAAAAAAAAAAAAAGAATACTTTAGGATCACCCACATAAGAGAGGGCATAGAAGCAGGAATTTCTAGTTCCCTAAACTGGGTCTCAATTTTTGAGGGGAGCTTCATTTTAATAAAATGCAGGCGAGCTGGTAAGCCGATAGATGTAATCTCTGATGGGAGTTAGTAAGGGTGCTTCTCCATGCCAAACTCTACAGAATAAATTCTAATTCCCTACAAGAGGATTGGAAATTTTGACCCAGGTGTGGGATGGTTATATCAGAAGTTCTCTGAGAGCTGCAAAATTGCACAACAATGAGTAACATCTTCAGAAATAAAATTTCCAACAAACATGACTAACTCGTTTGGAGGGCTTGAGATCGGTGCAAATTGTGTTGGAGGCCATCCAACACTTGGAACTAAAACCCTGGGCCCAGCCTAGTCATACTTCTTTTTATGTAGGACATAATCAATTGGCATATTGTTTCGCTGTTCCCTTTACACATGACTCAGTGCATCCTACCCAAGTTGCTGTAGAATTTCTTCTTCTAATGCTATTACTGGCCAAATACTCTAATATGTGCACAAAGACTTAAGTACAAGAATATTTATTGCCACATTTTTAGGGTAAGACTGAGAAATCGGGGGAAACTTAGGTAACTTTCAGAAGGAGACAGATGAAATAAATTACAATTTATTTGTAAAATGGAAATCTAGGCAGCCATAAAAAAAAATACCTGTGTGCTTTTGGGATTTTAAAGGGTTATGTATAATATTGTCTTATTTTACAAATGGAAAAGTGTGGTATATATGTGCACGTATTTATAGGTGTGTGTGTGTATATATATATATATAATTTATAGAAAAATACAAACAGTACATTGTACACACAGTTACCATGTGGGAGGGGAGGGGGCGTAATGAAGAAGGTTATCACTTCTCACTGTATAATTTCTAGTTCTCAACAGATGGAATATTTTTCAATAAAATATATTCCCATTTTCCATATTGTAAATTTAAGCTATATTTAAAGATTTAAAAAAATAGGCAAAGAGAGGCACCTGGCTGACTCAGTTGGTAGAGCATGCAACTCTTAAGGATTTATTTTATTTATCTGAAAGAGAGAGAGCACGAGCTAGGGGGGACAGTGGGGGAGAGGGCAGAGGGAGAGGATCTCAACCAGACTCCAGCCCTCCACACTGAGAGTGGAGCCTGACGCAGGGCTTGATCTCACGACCCTGAGATCATGACCCTGAGATGATGACCTGAGCATCATCAGGAGTCCTGAGCAAAATCAAGAGTCCTACGCTTAACTGACTGAGCCATCCAGGTGCCCCAGAGCATGCGACTCTTAACCTCAGGGTTGTGAGTTCAAGCCCACGTTGGGCATGGGGCCTACAAGAAGGAAGGAAGGAAGGAAGGAAGGAAGGAAGGAAGGAAGGAAGGAA
>NC_058418.1:9215510-9240855 GCF_002201575.2 Neomonachus schauinslandi
GAAGGAAGGAAGGAAGGAAGGAAGGAAGGAAGGAAGGAAGGAAGGAAGAAAAGAAAGAAAAAGAAAGAAAGAAAAGAAAGAAGAATTAGAGGGATGGAGTGATAGGAGAGAAGAGACACAGAGCGTGGAAAGAGACAAAGCAAAAGGCCTCAGCAATGGAAAATCTGGATGGAGAGAAAGGTGGGGGCGGGGAGAGACAGGAGCTTTTGTTTTTAGCATTGGCAGTGGCTGGCCTGGCCTCTGGGGTGGGCCCTGGAACAAAGCTCTCTGTCCCTCCTACCCTCTTTTCTGGGACAGCCAGTAATAGGAATAGATATTCTCAGCCCAGGAGCCTTTTACCCCTGACTACCTGCTTTATGCAGAGCTGACTGGACAGCTTTCCATTTGCTGCCTGCAGTTGCAGAGCTAGAACCAAGCACGACCCTCCAGCCAGAATCCAGGAACAGAGGGGAAATAGGTCTTTCCATCCTAAACACTGGTGAAACTGTCCCTAGATGAGGACCCACCTACCCTGAGTGGGCACTTAAGTCAGTTGGACAAAACGATGTAGGTCCCCAGAGCTCAGAGTAGACCTGCCTTGCCAAGCACCACCGTGATGGGCCCTGGGGCCGACTGGGTCCAGAGATGCCTGAGCCAGTTGAAATTCTTCCTCTTACAACACCCGCAATCACAAAAAACTAGACTGTTTGTCTGGAGTCTTCCCAACAATCTCTCAGGAGGAAAGCCATAGGCAAGACAGGCCATGCAGAGGCAGCCCTCCGCCCCTCAAAATGCACAGCACACCCTTGTTTCAAAAACTAGCTAAGCAGGAGGACAATTAAGGAAAGAGTTCGGATCTGGTTACCTTCTTCCACAAGTTGCAAGCAAAAAAAAAATCAAGAAAGAACGGTTCTTTGCAATTCCACACACAGTTCAGCATGGCATTCACATTCAGCAGTACTTGATTTTGAGCGGTATTGCGATGAGATAGCGGGTGTAGGTCTGTGGTCTCCAAAGGCTTCGGTGTGCCCTGCACACCCCTGTATCCCAGGCCAGGCTGACTCCAGGCTCCTCTTTCGGCTACCACGGGAAATATCAGCTCCAGTCCCTCTGGCAAGCCTCTCTTCTACTGGAAAGATGGAGAGATGCATGTTTTGAGACTGGGGATGACAAGCATCTGGGGCAAGAGGTGGAGAGAGGGAGGATGAAGTACGGTGCCCTACCAGGAGGACCCACGCATGGAAATTCCCTCCCCACTCTCTCCTCTCCTGCCTCCAGCCTAGAGGCATCTGTCTGTCATTTCTTGATGACAGGAACAGACATGCAGTCAGAGGTCCCACTTGGCACCTTTTGCCTTAATGTCACCTCCCCCAGGAAAGCAACAATTTCAAGGCAGTGAGGCAGGAAGCTGGACCAGTAGGTGCACTTACAGCTACACATACCACAAAGGGCACTATGGTCCTTGGATACAGCAGTTCTCTGTGGCGGCATGGATCTGGTTCCCACACCTGGCTAGCTGGCATGGCCAGGGCCCAGAGCTCAAGGGGGAGCCTCAGTCTGAGCAGCTGGGGTCCCCAGGGAGCAATAAACCTGGTTCCCAGTTGGGGTCATATAGAAGCCCACCCCACCACCCCGTGAATTGCTTCCTCCCTCCTCCTTATCTTCACCTAGACTCCCTCTGAGTCTGAGCACAAGTGCATGAGGATGCAGACCAGCTCATGGGAAAGGATCGGGGTTGGCAATGGCGCCGAGCTAGAGTCATATTTCCTGCCTGGGGTATGCTCTGAGGATAGTTGGGCTTCTGGCTAAAGCTCAGTGTTACTTTGAAGCGGATTCTTTGGGATCTGGTTTCAGCAGGAAGTGGGCAGTGTCCCCAGAGCTGGTCTCGGGCTCTCTGGGACCCTGGAAGAATTCCCAGTTCCCAAATCACTCTGAAGGGAACCAGAATGGACATGAGGAAAGTTCATGTGAGCTCTCTGCAACATGGGAGGGGCTGGGATGGTGCATCCCATCAAGCTATGCCTGGCCCAAACATAAATTTGGGGGGGGCTACTAAATGTTCTGGGGACCGAGTCTGCTCAGCTATTTCTCCATTTCACCTCAGTAAACCCTATTATATATATACATTCAGTGGTACTAGTGTTTGTATCCAGGAGCACATAGCATGACAAATGTGTCTAATTTGTAAGACACACAGAACAATGTCTCCTGGTAAATATCCCTGTAAGTGTTGGCGAAACATTGGAAAACAATCTTCTCAGGGCTATAACTTTAAATATCCTCTACATCAGGGAGGAGTCTAAATTTCAATCAGGATAAACACACCCGGAGTAATTCAGTTAGAAAAGGAATTTATCGAAAGGGTACAAAGGGTACAAGGGAAGCCCCGAGAATCAGCTGGAGGGCTGGAAAAATGAGCACACAGCCTAGCAGTTCTAGCTCCTTTTGAAACCAAGCTATGGATCAGAAACAAGGAACGACTGCTTCCCCAGTGTGTGTGCCTGAAATGGGGGTCTCACTGCAGTTGCTACCCGCCCCCCGAAACACTGTGTTTTCTGGCCCCGGAGTGCTCTGCTCACCCACCAGAGACAGGGTCAGCTGCAGCCTGCAATTAGCCAGAGAGATTGAAGCCCAAGAGTGAATTGCTGGAATCTGGAGCTCTCCCAGGACCTGCTGACTTCAGGTCACAGCTCAGAAATGTCTTCCAGATGAGGAAATCCTGGAGAACATTGCGGCCTCATCACAAATCTTGAGGGTCTCTCCTAAGCCACAGTTTTGACATTTTTTTTTTTTTTAAACTATGGTCTCCAATATGGTAGCCACTGATCACAGCGGCTCTTTTAATCAATTAAAATTAAATAAAATGTAAGATTTAGTTCCTTGATTTTATTTATTTTTTTTAAAGATTTATTTATTTATTTATTTGAGATAGAGAGAATGAGAGACAGAGAGCATGAGAGGGGGGAGGGTCAGAGGGAGAAGCAGACTCCCTGCCGAGCGGGGAGCCCGATGCGGGACTCGATTCCGGGACTCCAGGATCATGACCTGAGCCGAAGGCAGTCGCCCAACCAACTGAGCCACCCAGGCGCCCTAGTTCCTTGATTTTATTAACCACATTTAAAGTGGTGGCTACCACGTTGGACAGTATGATGGAGAACGTGTCCATCATTGCAGAAAGTTCTGTTGGACGGTGCTAATCGAGATGATTTGAGAGGAGAAGTCAAAGAGAATTCAACAAATCCTCTCAGTGATGGAGTGGATAAAACCAGCAAAATGAAGAAAGATTCCGATTTCCTAACTCTTGTGGGTTTTCTCCCACAATGTAACCCGCTGTGGTTGTGTTGCCTGGATGGCTTCCCACTGCCCGGTGGGAACCGTCTTCTCCTAGAACATGTTCCTGGAAAGTCTCTGACTGTGCCCTTAGACACAAAATGGAAAATCTCAAAATGCAGTCTGCAAAAATATCACTGAATCGCATACACTTCCAACTGGTAAACTTTACAATGTGTAAACTAGATCCCAATAAAGTTGCTCAAAAGTAGTATAAATTCTATTAATAAGATGAAATCACTTATGTATGAGTTTGTCTTTCTTTTTTGTTTTTAAAGATTTTATTTATTTATTTGAGAGAGCAAGAGAGCGCGCGCGCACGAGCAGCAGGGAGGGGCAGAGCGAGAGGGAGAAGCAGAATCCCCGCTGAGCAGGGAGGCTGACATGGGGCTCGATCCCCGGACTCTGGGATTGTGACCTGAGCCAAGGCACTCAACCGACTGAGCCACCCAGGCGCCCCGAGTCTGTCTTTCTTTACCCTGATGGTCAATAGCAGCACAGAACATATAAGGCTCTTCAGAAATGGTGAAGTATAAATAAAGACAAACATAAATAAACCATTTGTCAGAAACTAGGAAGGGACTGATATTAACCTTACTGTATCCTGCCACATCCTATGGTTTCTCCCAGAAGACACAAGACTTCTGGGTCAGAGACAAAGGATAGCTTTTGCTCCCAGCAACAGGGAGTAATCAGGTACCAGCATGTGCACCTGTCCCCTGAGCCACAATTCCTACAGGGCAAGGGAGGAGGTCCAGTGGATGCCAGTGGATTGCATTACAGGAGACGAATCTGTATCTGAAGTCAGGAAATCTGAATTTTTCATAATGGGTGGTAAGCCTGCCTGGCTTTTGTCCTAAGGGAAGATCTTACCACTATCTCACAGGACACCAAACAAATCCATCCTTCCCCCTGGAGGGAGATACTCCCTTTTATCTTTCAAGGCTTCAAGGCTATTCACACTACAAACATTCTTGAAAAGAGCCTGGAAGAAAGAACAGTCAATACCTCCCGGCAAACAATATTAAAACAAAGAAACACCTACAGTTGTATGCCCCAAACGTGACCTGGTTTGGATCTTTGAGGCTGCTTAAAATCATGGAGCGATTCTGCGATGCCTCCAGGATGAAACCCAATCCAACCTGCCCAGCACATCCAGCAAGGTCCTTCCTGATCTGCCCTGCTTGCTCTCCAGCACTGTCTCCTTCTCCAGCACTACCGGCCTCCACCGGGCACCCCAACGCTCACTCCCCACAGTTCCCCAAACGGGCTTCCAAGCCTGGCTCACCTGCGGGTCTCCGCTTGATGCCCCCCTGGCCCTTCATCTGAGTCATTCAATCCCCTTTCAGGGCTCAGCTCAGGCAGCCCCTCCTTCCCACCCTCCGAGTGCTGCCAATTCCCCCCACTGATAAAGAATGAGGATCCAGGGGCACCTGGGTGGCTCAGATGGTTAAGCGTCTGCCTTCAGCTCAGGGCATGATCCCAGGGTCCTGGGATCGAGTGCCGCATTGGGGTCCCTGCTAGGCGGGGAGCCTGCCTCTGCCTCTCTCTCTCTGACTCTCATGAATAAATAAATAAAACATTAAAAAAAAGAAGAAGAAGAAGGATCCAGGGGTGCCTGGGTGGCTCACTGGGTTAAGCGACCAACTCTGATTTCGGCTCAGGTCAGGATCTCAGGAATGTGACATAGAGCCCCTGCCTCGGGCTCTGTGCTGGGCAAGGAGCCTGCTTAAGATTCTGTCTCTCCCTCTCCCCTCCCTTTTCCCTCCCCTACTCCTGCGCGCTAGGAGGCACGCTCTCCCTTAAAAAAAAAAAAAAAATTACATAAATAAATAAGAACGAACCCATTCTATCTGTCCCCCTTAGCGCCCATGCTTAACACTAACATTTTGCTTATCAGCCAGGTGGAGACGGCCTTGGTTCTTTGCCCAACCGGGTTCCTTTTAAATTTTCAAAGGCAAACTTCCAGCTGATGCTTTTTTAAAAATTAAAAATAAAAATTGCACTCCCTTCCTTTGACCTCCATCCCCAACTACACTCCTGAGCCTCATGTTATTACCAATTTCTGGCCTTAGCCCCTTCCTCATTTTAAATAATATGCTTATAATTCTCTTTGATGACTTTAGGGACCCGACTCTACCATTTACAAGCTGTGGGATTTTTTTTGTTGAATGACTTAGCGTCTCAGAACTTCAGCGTGCTCTTCGCATACAACGAAATAATCACACTTCCTCTAGCTGGTACATAACAGTATTGAATAAAGTAAATGCATTTGTAAATACTATGGAAACTGGGGACTCCAGCATATTCCTTATGATCCAAATTGAGTCCATTTCCGGAAACATTTTGGATAGAAATGTTTCAGGACATAAGAACTTGGATTCTTTTTTTTTTTTAAGATTTTTTTATTTTGGGGGATGCCTGGGTGGCTCAGTCAGTAGAGCGTACAACTCTTGATCTCAGCGCAGGTCTTGATCTCAGAGTCCTGCGTTCAAGCCTCGCATTGGGCTTAAAATGTGGGGCTCGAACTCACAACCGTGAAATCAAGAGTCACATGCTCCCCAGACTGAGCCAGTTGGGTGGTCCAGCTTTTTTGGGTTTTTACTGGCTGGATCCACCAGCCTTGCTTCTTGACTGACAAGAGGTTTCATGAGCTTTCTATGAAGATAATTTAATTATACAGAGATTAATTCTTCTACTAATAATTTTTTTAAAGATTTTATTTATTTATTTGAGAGAGAATGAGAGAGAGTACATGAGAGGGGAGAGGGTCAGAGGGAGAAGCAGACTCCCCACTGAGCGGGGAGCCCAATGTGGGACTCGATCCTGGGACTCCAGGATCATGACCTGAGCTGAAGGCAGTCGCTTAACCAACTGAGCCACCCAGGCGCCCTCTACTAATAATTTTTATGATTTGGCTTTATAGTCAGTTGTACTGTTTATCTAGAGCATTCTCCTTCATGTGGCCAGGAATTCCTCGCTTGTAGGTTCAGAATTATGAATGAAGTACCCAGCTAGTTCATCTAGAAGATAGGAATGTAATTCCTCCAGGTCTGCGGTCCCTTCGGCTGTTTTGTGTAAGTGAGCGTGCGTCTCCAAGGTTGGGTCTCCTGTTGGGGTGCCAAGGTCACAAGGAGACATTGTGGAAATCTGCGTATGCAAATACCAACCCACACAGTGCTGGCTTGGATAGCACATACACTAAAACTGGACCGATACAGAGATTAGAGCAGCCCCTGTACACGGATGACATGCAAATTTGGGAAGCGTTCCATATTTAAAATAAACAAATAAACAAAAGCAAAAGCATATACCAACCCACACAGACTCCTGCCAAATTAGGGGAGGAGGGCTTATTTATATGCATGTATCCTCAGACTATAACAGCCCTCCAGCCAGTTTTAAGGGTTATCTTGCTTCAAAGTAACACACTCCCTGTTTGCTGACTTAAGGCCCTTTATCTGTAACAGAATTAATTTGCTTTCTTTAAAATTTACAGACCACTGGCCTTGGGCAATAAGGGACCAGAACTTTTCCAGGCCACAGAGGCCAGCAAGTCGGCTTGAAGCCCCCTGGGCTTTCTGACCCGCCCAAAACTCTTTTAGCAAAATGTTTCTTTTTAAGGTCACACGCAGGACTTCACCGATCTCCCTTTGCACATCTGTAAACCTTGCCCTCCTTTGCAGAAAGAACAGAGTACTCTTGCACAACGCCTGGGTATGGAGTAATCAGACCTTCTTGTGCAACCCGCCCAAACCCTGGGCACCAAGGAACTAGAATTTCTTGTACAACCTCCCAGCGCGGAGGTAACTCAGTAGCTGGTATCATGCAGTCTGCACGTAAGCCAGAAATGTCACAGACCCCTGCGCTCCCTTAACTGATTAAACCCCTTTAAAAATCTCCAGACCAGGGGCGCCTGGGTGGCTCAGTTGTTAAGCATCTGCCTTCGGCTCAGGTCATGATTCCAGGGTCCTGCTCTGCGGGAAGCCTGCTTCTCCCTCTCCCATTCCCCCTGTTTTTGTGCCCTCTCTCGCTGTGTCTCTCTCTGTCAAATAAATAAATAAAATCTTTAAAAAAAAAAAAAATCTCCAGACCAGGCAGAAACCTTGGAGTTGGCCTTTGGACAAGAGCCCGCCTTCTCCCCAAGTGGTTGGCCTGAATAATGCTCCTCTTCCTTCCCAATCAAAACTCATCTCTTGAGTATTGACCTTTCCAGGGAAAGGCAGCCAAACTTGGGTTTCGGGAACAAGACCACTCCCACTCAATACTGCTCATGCACTTAGAGAGGAGAGGGAGGAGTCCCCCCCAGCAACAGTGCACATTTACAAGGATGTAAATAAAGCCTCTGCTTTCTCGCTCTTTCACCTTCCCGATCTTTTCCCTGTGCCGTGGGGAGGAAGCCATCAGGAAACAGAGGGGCGCACCTAATAATATCCCCCGTATATTCTCCTCATACAAATAACGCTAATGGTAACAATAAAATCCCAGGAAGAAGCGTGGATGGAGCGTTCCTTTGGACAAGACACTCTATAATCTGATGCCTTGCAGTCTGTTTTATGAATTCTGGAAGTCTATCCCGTGGTTCCCTATTCCTTTCTGGTTCTCTCCAGCGGAGTTTCTGCAGCCCCTGCTCTTCTTCTAGATCATGCCGCAACTCCCATCATTTCCCACAAATGAGTCTGAAAAAGACACACAGGGTGGGTCTGGAGGTCCCTTGCAGGGGGAGTATAGGGACCCCTTGAAACCTCCAGGGCAGGGCAATATGGGAAGTCTAGAAAAAGTGGGAGTCTGGCAGGTGACTTGACAAGCAAGTGTTTCCAGCTGGGTTTCCCCTAGCGGCCTTCAGAGAAAGGCACTTGCTAGAGTCACCACTTTGAGCGTATCCGCGGTCGCATTGACCCTGAGGTTTGGAGACAGCTGGGAAGGTGGTGGCCAGATGGAGCTAGTTTAGCAACATTTCTTGATGGGCTTTTGTCTTACACAGAACTCTGAGTCTTCACGACCCCTCCCCTTTCAAAGATTTTATTTATTTATTTTATTTGAGAGAGAGAGCAGGGGGTGGCATGCCCCTCCCCTTTCAGCAGCTTGGCCTCCTCTGTTGTCATGTGAGTCCAGTAGGTTCCCTAGGTGGCGGGTAAGGGTGTCTATCAAAGTCCCAGTATAAAATCCCAGACCCAGCTCTGGGGTTGCTCTGCCCTCAGCTGCTCTGGAGCCGAGAATCGAGAACCACGGTGCCCAGGATCTTTGGTAAGGATCCATGGGACACTCGGGTCCCAAACTTCTGTCTCGTCACATCCCTAATGTACCTCTGGACCTCAAACATAATGCTCTCTTGCCTGTTCAATTCTTGGCTTCCTACTTGGTAATCATCCCCAGGGGATCTCTGACTGCACCTCAGTCTCTCCCCTGACCTGCAACTATTAGACCCAGCCCTTCCCGGAGCCCTCCCTGCCACCACCCACTCTGATCTGTGGCCCACAGTGAATGCAGCTCAGTGACATCATCTTCTGTACCCTGGTGCTAATACTCTCTCCATCATTCTCATGCCCCTCTGCTTCTCAGCTGCCGCCTTCCATTCTGAACTCCTGAGCTCAGGCTCGGAAGGACTCGCAGGTGAGAGCAGGTGTAGTGTGGAGGGAGGAGATGGTACCGTGGATGGAGGTGGGGGCTCCAGAGGTCCTAGTCTGGTCCATTCTGCAGTGGCTCCCCCAGACACAGGACCATGGCTGTGCCAGCCAGGGCCCAGGTGTACAACCCTTTGTGGCAGTGCTGTGATGAGGGGACCATCCCACCCTTGAACCTGACTCGCCTCTGTGGCCCCTGCTACCCTTTTCTGGCCTTGCTTCCAGCATTGCTGCCTCAAGCCCTTGGGCTTTCAGAACCAGGCTGTTGGGGCGCCTGGGTGGCTCGGTTGGTTAACCATCTGCCTTCGGCTCAGGTCACGATCCCAGGGTCCTGGGATCGAGCCCCGCATCGGGCTCCCTGCTCCGCGGGAAGCCTGCTTCTCCTTCTCCCACACCCCTTGCTCGTGTTCCCTCTCTCACTGTGTCTCCCTCTGTCAAAAAACAAATAAAATCTTTAAAAAAATAAAATAAAATAAAATAAAGGTTTTTCCTTTAAAATTATTTTATGACTTATTAAACATCAAAGAGGAACTTCTGCTTCAGGAAAAATGGAGTAGCACACTTCCTGTTGCGCCCAGCAAGAAAGTACAGGGATGCTCAGCTCCTACTGTGGGTTGCCTCTCTCTGGAGGCTCTAAGGGAGAATTCGTTGTATGTGCTCTATTTGTTCTTCTGGCTTCTGGTGGATGCTGGTACCTCCGACTGCATCTGCATTGTTCCAATCTCTGCCTCTGTCTCTGCATGGCTTTCTCTTCTGTCTCTAGTCAAATATCCCTCTCCTTCCCCTTTCTAAGTGTGATTGTATTTAGAGCCTACCTGGATAATCCGGGATAATCTCCCCATTTCAAGATCCTGAGCATAATCACACCCACAAAGACGTTTTTGGGGGTCGTTTTGCCATGTAAAGTAATACTCACAGGTTCCAGGAATTAGGACGTGGGTATCTTTGAGGAGGACCACTTTTCAGCCTACCACATCCATTATATTACACAACCTTTCAAAGATACAGTAAATGCAACAGTCCTAATCAATTGAGAGGTTGAAACAAGAAATTAGTAAAAATCTATCTAATTTATGGAGTGTCAAAGGGTAGAAGAATTTGATAAGAGGGCTGATCTTAGGTGAGGCCAGATCCAGAGGCTCAGCAATATTATCACAGACTCTCTGTCTCTTCTCCGCCTTCCAAAGAGTTGACCACACTAATTGTGGCTTCCCTCATGGTTGAAAACTGGCTTCCAGAAGTCTCCATGTATATAGTTAAAGACCTCCAACAGTGTCCGCTATCTTCCACTCCCTCCCCCTCTCTGCTCCCCAAAATGACCTCTTAAAAATGCAAAGCGGTGGGCACCTGGCTGGCTCAGTCCGTGGAGCAGAACTTGAGGCTCTTGATCTCAGGGTTGTGAGTTCTAGCCCCACAGTGGGCTAGATTACTTAAAAATAAAAAACCTTCCTTAAAAAATAAAAATAAAAATGCAAAGTGGATTAATGTCACTCCTTACATGCTCTTCTGTGGCTCCCCAGTGCTCACAGCATGAATCCAGACCCTTACCAAGCCAGACAAGTCCCAGGGTAGTCTGGTTCTGCTGAGCTGGCTCCCCACACATGCTGGTCCTTTCCACCCCAGCAACAACAACCTTCTTGTAGCCCCAGAACATCACCCTGCAGCTGCTCTTCTCCATACCTTTAGTCACGCTGGTCCCTCTGACAGAACAGCCCTCTCTCTCTCTCTGCACCCTGGCTGATTGTGCCTATAGGTGCTGTGTGATCAACATAAAACTCAGTAACTCTGGGCTCTTAGTTCTTCATGGGGTGGTTGCCATTGCCGTTATGAGGAGCAAACCACTCCCTGGGACAGGGCAGGCCCCCAGGAAAATCACAGAACAGGACCGTTTCGAGGCTAAGAGGCTGTCCTATTACTGTTAAGGTTGGGGAAAAGCGTGCCAAGGAGGGTGGGGACAGATGGGGCGGCGCGCCCTCTGGCGGTGAAAGGAGGGAACGGCGGAGAAGGATGCCGCGCCTTTTCCCAGCACCAAAACCAAGCCCAAGGTCAGAGCTGATGATGATGCTCCTTGGGGGCCTGCTACCTGTCAGGCCTAACGCTAGCCGCGCCACGCACGTGAAATATAGTATATCTGGAGTTATTTTAAATAGTTATGTTTCTTTGTTTACTGTGTGTCTTCCCCACTAGAAAGTGCATAAAGGGACTCTTGTTTTATTTACCGCTGAATCCCCAGCACCTGCAACAGGTAGAGCGGGGAGCCTGCTTCTCCCTCTGCCTGCCGCTGCCCCCGCTTGTGCTCTCGTGCTCTCTGTCTCTGGCAAATAAAGAAAATCTTTTTTTTTAAGATTTAAAAAAAATTTTTAATAAATATTTTTTTTAAAAAAGAGGAACAAGAACAAAAAGGTATTCATCACATGACTTAATCACAACTGACTGACAGATTCAACAAATGTGGGAGAAAGCTGTCCCCTTCCCCCACCGCCCCACCTCCCCTCCAATGGCCCAGAGTGAACCATGGTCTTTGGCAGGAAAAACAAATCCATTTTGAAAGTGCACAGTCACTTGGTGTGGACTGTTGCTTTGCACATATCCTCCTATGTTGTCTTTTTGAAGCTGTTTTTGTGAAGACACAAAGACGTATTTTGCCTAGCAGCTGTTAGCTGAATGTATAACTTTTCAATATTTAGTAATAGGGCATATAGGCCTCCATCTGTACTCTTTTTTTAAAAGATTTTATTTATTTATTTGAGAGAGAAAGAGAGAGCACAAGCGGAGAAAGGGCAGAGAGAGGGAGGAGCAGACTCCCTGCTGAGCATGGAAACCAATGCGGGGCTTGATCCCAGGACCCTGGGATCATGACCCGAGCTGAAGGCAGATGCTTAGCTTAACCGACTGAGCCACTCCGGTGCCCGGGGGCTCTATCTTTACTCTTGTGTGTGGGGGGGGAAGCATCTGAGGGGCAGCCCTGTTGCTTACAACAGCCCTCTGAGGGCAGAACTGTCCTTAAATGCATTTCACAGATGGAGAAACTGAGGGTGGCTTAGAATGTGATCTTCATATGTATCTATCACCAGCTATATGCAAGGAATTGGGGATATTATAGTATGCGAGAGGGGGGAAATGGTAGCCCCTTCCTTGTTATTCAGTGGGGTGATGATACATCCTGGATTTTTTGGGACAGTCCTTGTATGCCTACTGACCCAACAACAGCTCCCTCTTTCTCTCTCAAGTGCCACGATCTGGACAATACTTATGAACCTCACTGTATAGTAGGAGAGACAGAAATTCATCAAAGAATTGCACAGGTAAATTAATAACTATGCTTGTGATAAATATGAAGGAAAGGAAATGATGTGGGGAAGGAACTAGGGGAATTCGTCACCTCTGAGGAGGTGACAAGGGAAGAAAAGTGACAGTTAGGATGGGACAAGTGAGGGGGATGAGCATTCCAGGCTTGGGGACGTCAAGGGAAAAAATGAAGATCCTGCACTGTGTTTTAACCTTGTCTTTGCTATAATCAGCATTTAATTTGACTTCTTTCATTGTTGATACAACAATGAAAGCCAGTGTTTTTTGCTAACTGCAAGATAATCTGAGGAGTTTTTATAATGGCTGAATTAATTACGAGATCAAAGAAAGGCAGTTGATGAATTAAATATTTAAAAATTCAACTTCCTAAAACATACAGGGAGTAGATCTCATTTCCTATTTAAAAAATACACTAGTAATACAGTCTCAGGATTAGAGGTAATATAACAATTACCCACTGAAGCTCTTGTAAATGCTCACAAGGGCATGTCTCAATTTTAGGCTGACAAGATACAGAATAAATACAATTCTAACAAGGGAAGACTTCACACCACCTGACTAATGATTATATTCTTAGTATCGGCAATCTGATGTGTAAATATCCCTGTCTTTTTATAAAAGGCAAGCTGAGTGTTTTGTAATCTTAAAGGTAAGGTACAAAGGTACTGAATTTCTTTTTTTTTTTTTAAGATTTTTATTTATTTATTTGACAGAGAGAGAGATAGTGAGAGAGGGAACACAAGCAGGGGGAGTGGGAGAGGGAGAAGCAGGCTTCCCGCTGAGCGGGGAGCCTGATGCAGGGCTCCATCCCAGGACCCTGGGATCATGACCTGAGCTGAAGGCAGTCGCTTAACCGACTGAGCCACCCAGGTGCCCAGGTACCGAATTTCTTAAGCTTCCTCTATTTAAAACTCGTATATACTGCAAAGAAAGTCCCCTGGGGACAGGGTATCGAAGTATCCTCAAGGGCATCGAGAAGGGCAGGGAAAGCTAGGCGACTCAGGAAGAGGGTCTCAGGAGTAAGCCAAGTGAGGCTAGGTTGACGGCAGGCCATGGTAGGTGCTTGGGACTCATCCAAAGAGTCATGAGAAGCCACAGAAACTGTGACTCACTTTTGAGGGTGACCTGATCAGATCTGAGCTTGGGCCTCATAGGAGCTTAGGTGCATGCTGGGAAGTCACCAAGGAGTTGGGAGCAAAATCCAGGCGCAAGATGGTGACTGGACCAAGGCAGGGAGAGTGGCAATAGATAGGAGCAGTCTAATTCATAAGATATTTAGGAGATAATAGCAACATGACTTGGGGGCGAACTGGATATTTATCAGTCATTCAGGATTTATTGAGCACCTGCTATGTGCTGGGCTTGTTCTGGGCACTGGAAACAAGAGGAGAGAGAGTAGAGGTTGGTCAAGGATAGTGTTCTCACACATGGCTTTTGTAAGTGGAAGACAATCATGGCATTCCTTGGGGACTCTTGGAAGAGGGCTGATTATGGAGGAGCAAATCATAAACCATTTTGGGAATCTTGCATTTGAGGTCCCTGTGGGACATCCAAGTATCGATGTCAAGTAGGCAGGTGGATACACGGATGCAGAATTCATCTGAAAGCTCCAGGCTAGGCATAAAAATCTGTAAGTCATCTGCATTTCAGTAGCAGCTGAAGCCATGACCTGGATGAAATCACCCAGCAGAACAAGTATCTTATGATGGTCAAGGAAGGAAGAATGGGTCAAAAAGGGAGACAAAAAGACCAACTAGAGAAGCAGAAGGAAAATCAAAACAGTCTTATGACACAGAGGCTGAGGAAAGTGAACCTTTCAAGAGGGATGTGGTCAGCTATGTCAAATACTGCCTGATTGCCCAAGGTCATCCAGCTAATGAGTGGCAGGGCTGAAATTCAAAAGCCAGATCTAGCTATTTAATAAACAGTGCCAGGACAAATGGCTAGCCATTTGGAAACAAAATTAAACCCTTACCTCACGCCACATGCAATTATAAATTCTAGCCGAGGTAGAAGTCTAAAAGTAAAAACACAAGATAACAATATTTTTTTAAATAGAAAAAGTCTTACAATCTTGGCATGTTAAGGTCTTCTTAAGGCAGGACAGGAAACACAGAAACCATAAAAGAAAGAAATAATTTTTTAAAAATAAACTAGAGGAAAATGTTTGCAGCACATTTGACAGACAGTGTTAATATTCCCCATATACAACGACCCAACAGGAAAATTGAGAGATTCAAAGAGATGAGCAGACAGTTCACAGAAGATCAGTGCAAACAGCCATAAATATGTAAAGAGACAACCGCCTCTGATGCTTGAAGAAATGCAAATAAAACAATAATGAGACATCATTCCTTGGACGGTAAAGCATTTTAAAACTGATTCCATTACAAGGGAAAAGAAATACTAAAACTTTTTTAGTATGGTATTTGGCAATATCTATTAAAATTTTTTTTTAAAGATTTTATTTATTTGACAGAGAGAGAGACAGCGAGAGAGGGAACACAAGCAGGGGGAGTGGGAGAGGGAGAAGCAGGCTTCCCGCGGAGCAGGGAGCCAGATGCGGGGCTCCATCCCACGACCCTGGCATCATTACCCGAGACGAAGGCAGATGCTTAACGACTGAGCCACCCAGGCGCCCCTCTATTAAAATTTTTAATGTAGCTCTATTTCCTGATCTGGGTGCTGGATGCATGGTGTATTTGTGGTGTGAAAATTAACACAGTTCTTCACTCTTTTAATTCTATAAACTCTATTTAAAAAGTACACTTGCACATTTTTCTATATGTATGTTATTCCTTAATGCTTTCAAAAAGAACAGAGACACAAAATGTACATACCCAAAGACTCAACAATCCCAGTTATGGGATTCTTTTCTTCATTTTGCAAATTGATAACGAAAAGGTAAACAACCCATTTTATTTTTTTAAGATTTTTTTTCTTAAGGCATCTCTACACTCAATGGGGGGCTTGAACTCACAACCCTGAGATCAAGAGGCTTGCGGCTCCACTGACTGAGCCAGACAGGCACCTCCAGCCCAATTTTTTTCAAAAATGGACAATGGGGGCACCTGGGTGGCTCAATCAGTTAAGCGTCTGCCTTCGGCTCAGGTCACGATCCCAGCGTCCTGGGATCGAGCCCCGCATCAGGCTCCCTGCTCAGCGGGAAGCCTGCTTCTCCCTCTGCCTGCCACTTCCCCTGCTTGTGCTCTCTCTCTCTCTCTCTCTCTCAAATAAATAAATAAAAATATTTTTAAAAAAATGGACAGTGGACATGACAGGCAATCAATAGAAGACAAATCCAAGTGGGCAGAAAACATAGGGGGAAAAAAAATCTCCTGGGTGGTCATAAAAATGCCAGTTAAAATTACCAAGAGATATCGCTTTACACCCATAAATTTAAGAGGTGATAATGCCCACTTCTGGGGTGCATGGGGGTTCCAATACTTTACTGGTAGAAATATGAATTGTTAACAGCCTCTGGCGGAAAACAATCTGGTAGTAACTATTAAATATGTAGAGTCTTTGACCTAGAAAGTCTGTATTTATCAATTATAAGTGCTCCAGTATGGATGGCTGGATGGCTGATAATATTTTGTGCAGCAGGGGGATGGGATGAAGAACAGCAAAGCTTCAAAAAAAAGCAAAGATTCTGTCAAAATGGCAAGCCTATACCATGAAATACTATGTGACTATTATGAAGATTCAGTTAGAATTAGTTGTGTTCACCTAGAGAGAGGCACATGGGATAGGAGGTCACGAAAGGCAAAGTGATGTGTGTGATTTGATTTTGTTATTTAAAAAAAATATATAGGGGCAGCTGGCTGGCTCAGTCAGTAGAGCATGAGACTCTTGAGCTCCTGATCTCAGGGTTGTGAGTTCAAGCCCCACGTTGGGTGTAGAGATTGCTTAAAAACAAAAAAACTCGAAAAAGATAATAAAATAATTACTTAAAAACTAAAAAATAGGGACACCTGGGAGGCTCAGTCGGTTAAGCGTCTGTCTTCGGCTCAGGTCATGGTCCCAGAGTCCTGGGATAGAGTCCCGCATCAGGCTCCCTGCTCTGCAGGGAGCCTGCTTCTCCCTCTGCCTCTGTCTCTCATGAATAAATAAATAAAATCTTTAAAAAAAAATGTATACGGTCTTATATATGTTTGTAGGAAGCAGACCATGATTTAGAACTCCATCTCTGGGTTCCTGGAAGCCTGTGGCTAAACCCCAGCATCCCCACCTTCTCCCCATATGTGATAACCTCTCTGGGCCTCAGTTTTCTTGACTATAAAAGGGGTTAATAATAATATCTATCTCACAGACCCGTTGGAAGCATGTGAAGTGAAAAGGTGCTTAGCGATGCCTAGTGTGTCATTCCAGATCACAGATGTAAGCATGATCTCCGGAGCATGGACATCACCTTGGAGAAAATCATGCCACACTGTTAGTGAGCGCTAGCAGGCAGAGCCCGAGGGGAGTGGGACACAGGGGGTTAACATTTTGTATCAGTTTGACTGGTTATTGAGTTCCAGTGGCCTTTATGTGGCACCAGGTGCCAGACCTCTTGGAAGGGCTCGACCTTTATCCACCCCCTTAATTCCTTAGTTCACATCAGCCTTCTGAGTCAGGTACTTTATATTATTATCCCCATTTTGTAGGTGGGGAAAACTGAGGTACAGAAAGCTCACTTGCAGGAGCTCACACACTGGAATGGGGCCAGAATTCAAATGCAGGCAGCCTGGTTCTGAATCCAGGCTGTGGACCACCAGGCCCTACTATGTCCCCCTCTCCCCGCCTCAGTTTACTCGACTGCAAAATGGGCTTCCCACCACTCAACATCTTCAGTTTGCTGCAAGGGTTAAGCGACCTCGGGCTTGGGCCTGGGAGAAGTGGTTTTAAAATAGGAGTTTTTGATTCTTAAATACAGAGATCAAACTGGCAAGAGGGGAGGTGGATGAAATAGATAAAGGGGATTAAGAGGGGGCGCCTGGGTGGCTCAGTTGGTTAAGCCACTGCCTTCGGCTCAGGTCATGATCCTGGAGTCCCGGGATCGAGTCCCACCTCGGGCTCCCTGCTCGGTGGGGAGTCTGCTTCTCCCTCTGACCCTCCCCCTTCTCATGCTCTCTCTCTCTATCTCATTCTCTCTCTCAAATAAATAGAATCTTTAAAAAAAAAAGGGGGGGATTAAGAGGTACAAACTTCCAGTTATAAAATAAGTCACAGGGATGAAAAGTACAGCATAGGGAATGTAGTCAACAAGATCACTACTGCATTGTTTGGGGACATTTGGGGGCCACACTTATCACGGTGAGCACTAAGTAATGTACAGAACTGTCGAATCACTATGTTGTACACCCGAAAATAACATAAAGTTGTATGTTAATTACACTTCAATTTAAAAAAAAGGGGGGGGGAAGCTTTTGTTACCCCGGTCCCTCCAGGAGAACGACAGAGGAGGCTCAGGCCCCCAGCCCCTGTGTTAATGTTCCCGGTGAGTTGTTCAAAGCCCCACTGAAAGGAGAGACAAAGCTGGGCAGGGCGCCAAGCCCTTGCTCTTCCAGAAACCACAGGGCGAGATGGCCAGAGGCCTGTGCAACCCTCCCCACCCTGACTCTCAGCTAGGAGAGAGTCCCCTTGGCTTTGCCATGGGCTCCCCACTTCCCCACCTCACCACACCGCATCCTGTTGCAGTCCTGCCAGAGAAGGAAGCGGAATCTGGGGTCCAGTGTGACCTGCCTGTCCCGCCAGGGTGTGAAGCAAGGCCCTCCCCACCGCCCGGCCCCAGCAGATAAAGGTGGCCTGGGCCAGCGGCGAACTCCTAGCCGTCCCTGCCGGCCTCACCTGCCATGTCCGCCCCTTGCGCGCTGCTCGCCTGGGCCCTCCTGGCTCTCCTCGGACTTGGACTCGGAGGGCCTAGAGAAGAACCCCCAAACCTCTGTTGCCCCATAGTGCCCCGGAGAGAGTGGAGGGCCCCGGCGTCCAAGTGCTCCAAGAAGTTGAGACTGCCCGTGCGCTACGTGGTGGTGTCACACACGGCCGGCAGCCCCTGCGACTGCCCGGCCTCGTGCCTGAAGCAGGCCCAGAACGTGCACAGCTACCACTCGGGGACGCTGAACTGGTGTGACGTGGGCTACAAGTGAGTGCGGAGCGGAGGCAAAGGCCTGTGCCCTAGCGGGTGGAGGGAAATGTGTGGAGGCCTGAGGGACCCCCCGGCAGATCTAGAGCCCCCTGGCTGACAGTCCTCGCAGCTTGCTTTCTCCCCAGGGCGGGCACACAGGACTGCGCATGTGCGCGCGGCACGCAGGTGCTAGGAAGAAGGGAAAGGGCTGAAGTCCAAGCCCTGCTCCCCGGAGGAAGGGACAGACTACCAACACAAAAGAAAGAGTCCTCTACACTGGAGTCCCTTCATAAAGTCTGCTGCCTCTGTTGGGAAGCAGACAAGCAGGCGGGTTCAGCGCGGGGGTGGGGGTGGGGTCCAGTCTCAGCTCTGCTTGTTGCTGGCTGAGACCTGGGGCAGGGTCACGAACGCTCTCCCCACTTTGGTTTCCTCTCCCTCCTCTGCCCCCACCAGGTCACTAAATCAGCCAATACATACATGCAAAGCCCTTAGGACACCACCTGGCATGCAATGGGAACCCCCAAGTTCATGGGCTCTTTCCCTTAGGCACTTATTATGTGCCAGGCCCTGCCCGGGTGCTGGGATGGGGGAGGCATGAACAGTGCGAATCTGGCCCAATGGGATTTAAAGACCAACGGGGAAGAACAGGTGGGAAACAAGCAAAGGAAACCAGATGAATTCAGATGGTGATAGAAGCAATAGGGCGGGGCGGGGGGGGGGGGGGGGGCCGGGGGGGGGGGGGGGGGGGGGGGGAGACTCAGGTGTCTCTGGGATGGGGGGCTGCGGCAAGAGTGGTAAGCTGAGGGTCCAGCAGGGGTAAAAGCTATGAGGGCAAGTGAGAGAGTCACGCCTGAAGGACAAAGGTCAGGATGGCTGGAGGGAGCTGGGAGGAGTGACATGAAACGAGGAGGACCGGATCGGCAGGGCCTTGTGGACCACGGTAAGGAAGACAGGAGCTGGGGGAGGGATGTGAGCCTGCTAGGTGGAAGCAGCTCCCCCTGGCGGCTGTGGGGAGAACAGCCTGCAGGTGGGTGACGGCAGAAAACAAAAGGACTGCGAAGATCTGCATCTGGGGGCCGTGCCCCCAGCTCCCTTTCCGGGGTAACAGGCCGCGGCCCCATACAAGGGCTTCCGCAGCGAGTGAACTTTGAACCCTACAGGTTCTCAGACCTTGGTAAACACCAGTCACCGTACTGGAAATCCAGGTTCCCGGGTTCCGCCCTTAGAGATGGCTTCCAATAGGGGTGGGGTGAAGCTCGGGAAGCCGATGACCTCATTGGAAGTCTAGACGCCTCCGAGGGTATCCCCAGCTCTTCTGGCTCAAGCTTTTACATTTCAAAGGCTCCAACTTCCAGGCTTTGTCTCCAAGACTCAGGTGCTCGGATGCTAAGGGTTTCCATGAGGCAGTGAAGACAAAGCTTGGCTCCCCAGCCTCTGACCTCAATCGCCTTATAGAAAAGCAGACTGAAGTCTGTTTCTCAGATTTTAGGATTTAGAGTCTGATCCCAACATTCTGGATCTTCCTTCTTGTCACATCACATTCTGAGTCTCAGTGTCTTTACTTACAAAAAGGTTCTTCACTCAACCCACCTAGTGGTGGTGGAGGTTTAAACTAGATGCTTCCATTTCACAAATACACAGGGAGTTCCAACTGCCTGTGCCAGGTGTTGGGGCTGTGATAAAGCCATAAGCAGCCCAGTCCTGGGGGCCAGCATCACCATGGAATTTCTAGTCTCTTCAGAGCCAGATTCTGATTCGGGCTTCCTGCGTGGGAGATTCAGGACCCAAAGATTCTTAAGTTCCAACATTCTTTACGTCCTTGGTGACTGTGAGAGCAAGAGGGCAGAGGCAGCAGATCTTGAAACTCCAAAGTGCTGATCTTCTAGTTATTTCCAACGTGCCAAATCAGACTCGCTCCATCAAGGCGTGTCAAATGAGTCTTAAGGATCTGATGCCAGGACTGGAAACTTCCAAGAGGCAGATGCTGGGACTCCAGAGTCTGTATCTGGTTATGATGCCAATCCTTGAGTCCCAGATCCTGTCACTCAGTGTACCCCAGCAGGGAACAGAAAGCAGGAAGCAGGCTGGGCCAAGGGCAGAAAAGCTTCTCAGAGGACAGTTCGGAGAGGCAGGGGTCTATGGGGCATGACCTTGGGGACAACAGCGGCTCCTGCCCCAGAGCAGGAGGGCATTCAGCAAATCAAGAGCTCAACAAATCCTCCCGGGAGGCTGGAGGAAGCAAGGAATAGGATCACGTGGGTGGGAGTTCCAGGGACCCGGATGAGAATCCGGACTCTGTTCCTGTCTGGCTGTGTTGTGTGACTGTCGGCAGATGTCCCCACCTCTCTGATGCTCCACCTGCAGAATGGGGGCAGTACTAACTCATGGGTGGCCGTGAGGGTGTAGTGCTGTGCCTGGCACGTGGCAGGGGCCAGAGGCATTGGATGACAGAAGAGGGAGGTGTTGGGGGAAATTGTGTGTGAGTAGCAGGGGGCAGGGGAGGGGTGGCAGGCCCTCCCTTACTCATCAAGCCCACCCCACCCCCACCCACACAGCTTTCTGATCGGAGAAGATGGGCTTGTGTATGAGGGCCGGGGCTGGGACACCAAGGGCGATCACACAGGCCCCACCTGGAACCCCATCTCCATTGGCATCTCCTTCATGGGTAACTACATGGGTAAGTGTCCAGCTGTTGGCATGGAGGGCCGACCTGGGGTCTGGGGGATGGCGCCGCACGGTATGTAGTCCTTGGGAGGCTCTGCCACCTCCAAGCTCTGTGACATTGGGCAAGTTGAGTCGGCTTCTCCAAGCCTCATCTCCTCCTTTGGATAATGACCATTTCTTTGCAACTGCCCGGTTTGGGCCAGGATGAGTTAATCTGCATAAAAGTTCTTCGGCCAGTCCATGATAAACAGCCACCATCATGAGTAGGACCCAGAGGTCTGGGGGCAGAGGAGGGAGGATGAGCTCTAATCTTGACACCTGCTGAGGGTTTAACCTGTGCCAGGCACTGTTCTGTGATGGCTTTACGTAAAAGAACTCGTTTTCTTGTCCCACAGCCCTGTGGGCAGGTGCCATCATTCTCTCCTTTCGCAGATGAGGAAACAGGCACAGCAGGGTTAAGTCCCTGCTAGGGGACTGGCAGACCTGGTTCTGGGCCCCAGGGGGGCAGGGTGCACAGCTGGAAACACTACCCCACACTACCTCTGTCCCTCAAGGAAGCCCTAGCCTAACTCCTGCGTCTGTCTCCCCCAGAGCGGTCACCTCCACCCCGGGCCCTCAGGGCGGCCCAGAGTCTGCTAGCTTGCGGTGTGGCTCAGGGAAAACTGAGCCCCAGATACGAGGTCAAGGGACACCGGGATGTGCAGCGCACACTCTCTCCAGGCGACCAACTCTATGGGATCATCCAGACTTGGCCACACTACCACGAGTGACACCCTATCTCCTCCACACCTGGAAACCCCACCGCCTCCCCCTCCAATAAAGGTGCAGCTCAAACTGTGTTCCTGTGTCCCACCACATGCCTCCCCTCCCTCTCTACCTCCCACAAGACCCCAGCCGTTCCCACCCGCCCCGGGCCCAGCACTCTGTCCTCGCTGGTACTCAGAACCCAGAGGCCCCGACCCTAAACCAAGACCCCAGAGAGCCCAGCTTGTAAGGAACATCATAGCTCAGAACCCAGGTCTCAGGCCAGAGCGCAGGAATCAGCACCAAGTTGGCCCAGATGTCACTGACGGCAGCTCAGCGGTCCTGCGGGGCCGTGAACCATGCTCCAAGACACCCCTTCTCTACCACTCGGCCAAAGATACCCTGTGTCACATCTCTGCTTGGACCCCTTTGGGGTTGAGCTGCTCACTCCCACCCCTCAGGTCCACCCCATTCATTGCTTTAGAGAGTATGCAAGTTTCTCCTGACTCTGAACCCTAAAGTGCCTCCCAGTCAGAGACATGCCCAGAAATACACCAGGTCCCAATTACGGCCACCACCCAGTCCTCATTTCTCCCCACTCCAGCCCTACCCTTCAGTCATAAGCTGAAGGAGCCCAACAGCAAATAGTTTATTTACAAAATGCACATACCTTCCCTCCCAGCATGCAGTGCATGGCGGGGGTGGGGGGGCCAAGGCCTCACACACCTGAAACCCTGGTAGCACCAGCAGGAGAGGAGCCTGAGCAGGGCTGCAAGGAACCGCCAGCCCCGCCCCCCCACTCCAAATCCAGCAGTGGGTGAGGGATGGAGGGGCAGTACTCCAGGTCGAGGTCACGACCGTGTGTCCAGTCGGTTCATATATTCCTGCAAGGCCTTCAGGCGGGCATCTATTTCGGCCATGTCTGCTGCCTGGTGGTCGGAGCTGTACTCTGTGAGAGTGGGTGTGGGTGCAGGGGCTGTGAGGGCCCAATACGCTGCCCTTGGGCTGGGGGGGCGGTAAGGGAGGGGGAGATGTGGAGTCCCAGGCTCACCTTTCATAGGGACCCAGCCCCCCGAATTGGTCAGGCATCTCTGATGGCGGCTGCGTTCCACAGGGGTGGGCTTCTGCTGCTGGGGGAGACAGGAAGAGGGGGTTAGGTATCCTCCCTCTATTCCTGTTCCCCAGATCCCACTGGAAATTTTGAACCTAAGGACCTCAAACAACAAGGGCTGACGCCCACTGGGCACTTACTAGATGCAAAATCACCTCCTGGTATCTCCACCAGAAGAACCCTCTCAGATGAATACTATTACCATCCCCATTCAACTGATTAAGAGACTGAGGCTGAGAACTAGCGTGAGCCAAGCCACACAGGTGACAGGAAGGCGGGACCAGGTTTTAAGAGCTGGCACTTTGAGGCCAGGGCTGGTGCCCTTAGCTGGTATCATCTACCCCACCCCACCCCCACACTCCCCTCCAATCCAATGGTCTCAAAACATTCTGCGTCCAGACGCATTTCAACAGACACCTCTGCGGGGCGCCTGGGTGGCTCAGTCGTTAAGCGTCTGCCTTCGGCTCAGGTCATGGTCCCGGGGTCCTGGGATCGAGCCCCGCATCGGGCTCCCTGCTCTGCGGGAAGCCTGCTTCTCCCTCTCCCACTCCCCCTGCTTGTGCTCCCTCTCTCGCTGTGTCTGTCTGTCAAATAAATAAAATCTTAAAAAAAAAAAAAAAAAAGACACCTCTGCAACCTGAGTCCCCCAGAATGGAATCATGGGCTTTTGGTGGCTTCATGCTGCCCCTACCTCCTCCATGGTCTGGGGAAATACACTCACCGTGTTGGACCCGCCCCAGGTGGTGGGGCTGGGAGGCTTCCCCGGGCGGCGAACGCTGACAGGAGAGAGTGTTCAGGAACTAGCGGGAGGAGCCTTGGGCACCTCCCACCTCGCCCTCCCCGGTGGTTTCAAGGCTCCCGCCTCCATCACCCAACCTCCCTGCAAAAGACTGTTTCCAGCCTCCCCAGACCCCCGGTTGGAGGTGGTCCTTTCCCCGCGCCCAAGTTTTACCCCCTAGGAAGGGAATCGGAGAAATCCTCCAACTCGCTGCAGGAGCCGGCGGATGAGCAGCGGCTGCGGAAACTGTCCACTAGACGGGGGAGGAGAGAGTGAGCCTCCCGCGCTCGCCGGGGCGCCCAGCCCGCCCCGCGCGCTACAGCCCAAGTTACCCGAGGAGCTGCGGTTTCGGGAGCGGTTAGCCGCGTCCCCTCGGCCGCTCACGGCAGCGGGGGGCCGAGTCTGGCGAGACCAGGAGATGGACGGGCCGTCCCCGCTTCCTCCACTGCCCAATCGGTTCCGCTGCTGCTGCTGCCTGGGGAGCGGAGAAGGAGACACCCACCTGTGTGCCCAGCTAATGCTAGGGACGGCGTCGCTGGGCCCCTATGGGCACAGTTGAGGTCACATAAGAAAGGGAAGGAAAAGGCCTGTGGACACACAGACCGGGTGGTGGGGGTCAGGGGAGGAGGTGGAGGTCAGGTGAAAAGCAGGCGCAGGGAAAGGGAAAGGGAGAGACGGAGCAGGTGACCGATGACGGAGACAGATGGGAGAGGGGGATGGATGAGAGCACAGGTCGGGGGGCCAGTTAAAGGGGCAGGGATATGGGCACGTAAGGGGGAAATGGGCGCTAACTTCATCTTGATCTCTCTCTGCTTCTTCTCCTTGGCTTTCACAAAGGCTGTGGGGTCGAAACGGGGCACGCGACTACCTAGGATGGGGTGGGAGAGTGAGGAGAGAAGAGGCTGGGGTCACAGGAGCACGCCTCCACAGCTCCAGTCCATGCCCCACCCTCCCACGGGCAGGACAGGGCAGAGACCTGTGGGCGAGGGTGAGGGGCGGGCAGGGCGGCCTCGACTCCGGCCCCCCCGGCCGCTCTCCCGGGAAGAAGAGCGGGTGGCACCGCGACCGCGCGATGTGGAGCGCTCCCGCGACGTCGAAGCCCGTACCTCCCGGGCCCGGGGCGGCGGCACCGGCGGAGTCCGTCTCCTGGAGCACAGGGCCCACTGTCAGTTTCCCGCCGGCCAGCTCCTATGTCAACTCCTATCTCAAGCCTCTTCTCGGATCACACCATCTCCGAACCTTCAGGTCCACCCCACCAACTCCTAGACATTCACGCCCTTGCATATGACCCTCACAGGTACCTTGTCCCAGGCTCCGCCCCTCTCGGAGCCCCAGAGAACCCCCCCAAAAGAAACTGTCACTTCCCTACATCCGAACAAACCCCCTTCACCGGACCCTTCTTCCTGAGGTCTCCCACAGCTCCCTAGAAATCCTTCCCAATATTCCATCACCCACCCCAATAAATAACACTGGACGTCAACCAGATCCCCACCAGTTGGGCCACGTCTTTTCGCTCTACAAGATCCTCAGGTCCACCCCTCCCCCCGCCCCCCCCGGACCTTATCTCCAGCCCTTCCTCCTGACTGACGCTTCAAGCGCCGCCTGCCGTGTCCAACTTTCCGCCCCATGCAGTCCATCAGATTCCTTCCACCCCTCCATCCCCACCCACTCTCAGCCTCCCCTCCATTCAGGCCCCG
>NC_058418.1:9240955-9251307 GCF_002201575.2 Neomonachus schauinslandi
CCTGGCAGCTCGAGGAGGTGAAGGCTTCGGAGCGGAGCCTGCGTGCCGGCCTCGTCTCTCACCCCCTCTTGTACACCTCCAGCTCGGTGTTCACGGTCCTAAGCCGGGCACGCAGGCTCCGCTCCGAAGCCTTCACCTCCTCGAGCTGCCAGGAGTGAACAGGGGCAGAGAGGACCACACGGAGGCCGAGGTCCACGCCCCACCGGTCACCCCCGCCGGCCGCCCCGCCCCCTCACCTCCTTGGCCAGGCGCCGGCAATCCTGGCTGCGGCGGCCAACCCCGCGGTGTCCAAGGCCCCGCTCTTGCCGCAGCTCCAGCTCCAGGCCCCTGACGAGCCCACGCAGCGCCTCGGCCTCCTGGCGCGCAGCCCTCCCTGCCAGAGCCTCCTCTCGAGATTGGCCCAGCTGCGCCTCCAGTTCTCGCTTCTCAGATGCCAGGCGTGAAACCCTGGGGGAAGTGGGTAGAGGGAAGACAAGAGTCGGGAGGGGGTCTCTCAGGATCCCATCATTCTCACTTCTCCATGGGGTGGGCACGAACCATTTCACCTGCTCCAGGAACAGGGAAATACAGCCCCACCACTCCAGCTGCCCCTGTGGTCCCATCATCTCTCCTCCTCCACCTCTCCCACATGAGGAGGAACACGGCCACATCACTCTCATTCATCCCACGGGGAGGACACAGCCCTGCGAATTCCAATTCCAAAATAAATCATAAATCTGTCCTTCTCTATACCCTGAACACCTAGCCCTGAAGTCCTGGCCTTAGACTCCCCCCAGGCCTCCCAGCCAAGTCTCACTACCTCCTATTCACCAGAAGGCTCTAAAATGCAAATCCAATGGGGAACCTAGGTGGTTCAGTTGGTTGGGCTTCCTATTCTTGATTTTGGCTCAGGTCATGGGTCCTGAGATTGAGCCCCACATGGAGCCCCCCATCGGGCTCCACGCTCAGCATGGGGTCTGCTTGTCCCTCCTCCCTCCCCTGCTTGTACTCTCTCACACACTCTCTCTCTAAAATAAATAAATAAAAATTAAAAAAATAATAAAATGCAAATCCAATCAGATCCCCTACTATGCTCAAAACCTTCCTTGAAGAAAAGATGTACACAAAAGGCTATTCATTGCAACACTATTCGTAATAGCAAAAAGAGTAGAAATGACCAAAATGTATACCAACAGAAAATAAGTTGAATTTCTATGGTATATCCACTAAACGTCCTAGCCAATGCAATAAAACAAGAAAAAGGGGCACCTGGGTGGCTCAGTCATTAAACGTCTGCCTTCGGCTCAGGTGATGATCCCAGGGTCCTGGGATCGAGCCCCTCATCGGGCTCCCTGCTCTGCGGGAAGCCTGCTTCTCCCTCTCCCACTCCCCCTGCTTGTGTTCCCTCTCTCGCTGTGTCTCTGTCAAATAAATAAAATCTTAAAAAAAAAAAAAAGAGGGGCGCCTGGGTGGCTCAGTTGGTTAAGCGACTGCCTTCGGCTCAGGTCATGATCCTGGAGTCCCGGGATCGAGTCCCGCATCGGGCTCCCTACTTGGCAGGGAGTCTGCTTCTCCCTCTGGCTCTCCCCCTTCTCATGCTCTATCTCATTCTCTCTCTCTCAAATAAATAAATAAAATCTTTAAAAAAAAAGAACAAAACAGTCATTTGCAGATGAAATGATTATAAATATTGATAATCAAAGGAAATCTACAAATTATAAGAAATAAGAAAATGGACCAAAGTTACTAGATACAAAATCAACATATAGATACAATTATATGAGTGGCTCAGTTAACCAACTGAGCGCCTGCCTTCGGCTCAGGTCATGATCTCAGGGTCCTGGGACTGAGCCCCGCATCAGGCTCCCTGCTCACTGGGGAGTCTGCTTCTCCCTCTGCCTCTGACGCTTCCCTCTGCTCCTGCTCTTTCCCTGTCTCTCAAATAAAAAAAAAAATCTTTTGAAAAAATTAAATAAATAAATACAATTATATAAACATCAACATGATTTATATTTAAAGTAAAGAAACCATTAGCCAAATTGTCCAAAGATGAAAAAAATCTAACAAAAGTAGGATGGGATAACATCATTGAGACATTAAATAAGACCGAAATAAATGCAGAGGTATGTTGTTTGTATACTGGAATACTCACTGTTTATATAGATTTCAGCTTCCCCTAAATTACTCTATAGATTCAATGTAATACCAGTAAGTTTTGGAGTGCCTGGCTGGCTCAGTCAGTGGAGCATTTGACTCTTGGCGTCAGTGTTATAAGTTCGAGCTTCATGTTGGGTGTATTTTTATTTAAAAAGAATAAAATCTCAAGCCTATTATTAAAGAAAAAAAATTCCAACAGGTTTTATGTTTTTGTATTGAAAAACCTATTGATTCTAAAATTTATCAAGAAATGTGAATTTCCAAAAATAACCAAAAAAATTCTTTTTTTTTTTTTTTAAGATTTTATTTATTTATTTGACAGAGAGAGGCACAGCGAGAGAGGGAACAAGCAGGGGGAGTGGGAGAGTGAGAAGCAGGCTTCCCGCAGAGCAGGGAGCCCGATGTGGGACTCGATCCCAGGACCCTGGGAGCATGACCTGAGCCGAAGGCAGACGCTTAATGACTGAGCCACCCAGGTGCCCTAACCAAAAAAATTCTTAAAAGGGAAAAACAAAAGTCAGAAGACTTGCTCTACCCAGTATCAGCCTAATTATAAGGCTGCAATAATTTAACGGTGTGCTGCTAGCATAAGCATAGACAAACCAATGGACTACAGAGCACAGAACCTCACCTGATGGATGACACCTAAACATGCTTTGTGATAGAAGTGACAATGGCTAAGCAGTAGGGAAAGGATACTCTTTTTTTTTTTTTTTGTAAGATTTTATTTATTTGCGAGAGAGAGAGAGATAGCGAGAGAGAGCACAAGCAGGGAGGAGAGGGAGAAGCAGGCTCCCCACTGAGCAGGAAGCCCGACGCGGGGCTCGATCCCGGGACTCCGGGATCATGACCTGAGCCGAGGGCAGTCGCTTAACCAACTGAGCCACCAGGCGCCCCGAGGAAATGATACTCTTTTCAATAAATGTCACTGGGCTGATTGACTGGTAATGTGAAAAAACCATGAAAGGACCCCTACCTCCCCCCAAATCAATTTCAGGTAGATTGTAGACATAAATGTGTAAAGCAAAAGACAAAAAACTATAGATGATGATATAGGACAATATCTTCATGATACTGGGAGAAAGGGATTCTAAGAGAAGACATAAAAATGAGTAACTTCAGAGAAAAAATTTATAAATTAGTCTACATAAAATTAAGAACATCCGTTTATCAAAAGGCACTATTAAGAGAGTAAAAAGCCCAGCTATAGAGGGCAAGGAGGTTTCTGAAATACATAAAATTAACAAAGGGCTCATATCCTGACTATATAAAGAGTTCCTGGAAGTCAGTAAGAAGTAGATGACAGAAGAAAAATAGACATGATAGGTGAATAGACAGCTCACAAAAGAGGAAATCCAAATGGCTACTAAATATATGAAAAACTGCTCAACCTCATTGGTAATTAGCAAATAAAAAGTAACCAAGAGATGCTGGGCTGATGGGACCTTAATAAGAAGGAACCAGGTCTCCACATCCGAACTCATCAGCCCCAACACCACCTGACAGTGAGCAAGCACACAGCACCACCGAGGAAGGTGTCTTGCCAGAAACCTAAATCTGACCAGCCTATAGGTTTAACAACTACTTGACAGGAAATACAGGGGACAGGGGAATACATTAACCATGGAGATAGAATGAAGTATTTAAGAGGAGATATGTCTGGGATTTGCTTCTCAGGCAAAGGGGAGTGTGTAGATCAAACAAGATGGGCAAAATGTAGGTAACCATTGAATCAGGGGCACAAGTACATGGGCATGATACTATTGTCTACTTTTGTGTGCTCTTGGAATTTTTCCTAATAAAACGCTTCTTAAAATCTGTGGCTCCCCTATATTCTCCAGGGAGCTTCCCATTCAGCCCCATCTAGCTGACTTCCCCCTTCCCTTCCTCTCCCCCCACCTTCCTCCCCAGCCAAGCTTCTCTTTGCAGATCCAAGTCCCTTCTCCTGGAACACTTTCTCTCACCCTTCAAACATCACATCCCCTGCCCCCAGCGAGGTTAGGTCACGTCCCTCTCTTCTCTGCTCTTGTGGCTCCCTGTACATTTCCTTCCTAGAGCTGGCACTTATCAGTGTGATTATCTGTTTTCTGTCTGGATCTTCACTCCAGCTGTCTGGTCACTGTGAGGGACCTGAGCTCTGTGGCCAGGCTGACTGTGTCTGACTCTACTCCACTTATTACAAGCTGGGTGACCTTATGCAGTTTGACCTCACATCTCTGCGAAGTGGGACGATAATAATAATAATACCTACCTATAAGGCTGTAAGAATCTATGAAGAGTGCTTGGACCATGTCTGGCACTGAGTAAGGGCTCAAGAAACATTAACTAGGGCCGGGCAGTGTGCCTGGGACACAGTATGAACCAGAAAAATGTTGGCTGGATGAATGAATGAATCTGGAGTCTTCCCAAATTCCCTCACTCCAGTTAGGAAGAGGAAGTTGGGAAGAGAAAGATAAGAAGCCACTGACCAGCTATAGGATCTCAAGCCACCCTCGCTAGTTCTGGTTGGTTCTGAAGGGCAAAGGGCGCCACGCTGTGGCCAGTCTGGGAAACACATACACCCCCACACACCAGAGAGTCCTGAGGATGAACTGAGGCTAAAGCTTATCCTGCTTTCCAGCAATGCACAGCCAAGCTCTTCCAGGAAGACCCACAAGGCTCTCCAGCTCCATAAGCTCCCACTCCTCCCTGTCAGCCCCAACACTCAGTCCTGGCCTAGGGGCCCAGCAGCTGCCAACAGAGCTCAGCAGCTAAAGGAAACAAACAACAATGCTATACTTGGTGCTGGCTGCTTGGATTCAAGGTCTAGCCTGGCCATATTACTCACTGTGTGACCTGGGGCAAATTCTCTAGCCTCTCTGGGCCTCAGTGTTCCTCCTCTGCAAAATGGGGACAACAGCAATGCCCACCTTGCAAGGATTAAAGGAATGAAGTCATAAAGCACTGAGCAGAATCCCTGGCACACAGTGAAATGCTCAATAAATGTTAGCTGCTGTAATAATTATTATTGTTATTACTAAAAATATTGGGGCGCCTGGGTGGCTCAGTCGTTGAAGTGTCCGACTCTCGATCTCAGCTAGATCTCAGCTCAGGTCTTAATCTCAGGGTCATGAGTTCAAGCCCCGTGCTGGGCCCCAGTGTGGAGCCTACTTAAAAAAATAAAAAATAAAAACAAATAAAAATATTATTTGCTCCCCAATGGGTGGGGCCTCCTCCAGATGGGGATGGAATCCCTGATTCAGCACCCCACAGTGCATAGCACACAATAGGTACTCGGAAATGTGCCAAAAAGCCTTTGCTTTCTTCACTTTACTCTTCTAGTCCCCTTGTTTTCACCACGTCGGACCAAACACAAAGCCTTTGCACATGCTGTTCATTCTGCCTAGAACACTGTTCCCCACCCCCTTCACCTGACCTACCCCAAGACCCCATCAGGTTCCTACTGCAGCCTCCTATAGCACAGACCACCTTTTCTGCCTAACCCCATTTCTGGGGCAATGCTATACTCAGGTGGTTACGGGATCAACATCCACCTGCCCCCTGGGCGGGCCACTACGTGAAGGGCACGGAGGGGGTCAATACAAAAGAGGCACTAGATAGAGCCCTACCTCCCATCCTGTCTTTATGCATGCAGCTCCCTCTGCCTACAACACCCCTCCCTTACCAGGCAGGCTCCAGTCTCCCCTCCGGGCTTCCCAAGCTCCACCCACTGTGAATTGTCGCTGTCTGCATACAGAGCTATCTTCCCCCACTGGACTGGGAGTCCCAGGAGGGCAGGGCCAGGACTGTCTCAGTCGTTGCTGTCCCCAGCACCACCCAGCGCAAGGCAGGCACAGAGGAGGGGTTCAGAATAAATATTTGGTGAATGAGGGACCACCATTCTCTCAGGAGTGCTGAGCACAGGGCCCTGCGGCGCCCAATAGGATGCCTCCCCCACCCAGCCCCAGCCACCTTCCCCTCCCAGACTCACTGCTCCCTCAGGTGCCAGATCTCAGTCTCCCGGGTGTCCCGAGCATCCTGGCCGTCCAGCCCTCGAAGGCGGCCCAGCTCCTCCTTCAGTGAGCGGATGATGCCCTGCAGGACCACAGGGTCTGGCTTGCCCTGGTACGGGAGGGGCAGCGGGTAGTGAATCCTGAGGAGGATTAGAACCGTGGCGGCTCAGAGGCCAAGAATCCACCCCAGGGTAGCTACCAGACCCTGAGAGCCTTCGAGTATGAAAACCCCCAATTCCAAAACCTCACATTCCTAGAGGCGTACATTCCGAATGCAGCTTCAAGCCTGCTCCCTGCTCCCCTACCCCTTGGCCAGCCGGCCATCCCTCAGACTCCCTTATCTAGCAATCTTGCATTGACAGGCCTGGTGCAGTCTGAACTGACTTGTAACATGGGTATCATGTTACCTGCCGCCAAGCAAAGTTCTAATTCAGATTCCACAGGCATAGATTCTCAATGGCCTGACCTGTCTCACCTGTTGGCTAAGGAAAGATAGGGCACCTCGATTAACTGCACCACCAGATGCTATGCATAGGGGACTGACAACTTCCCACTAGAAAATCCAGGTGCTATTATCAAATGGGGCAGATACCATCCCTGGTTACCCAAGAGCCATTCCCAGCTCTTTTTTGCCTTGCTGCCTCCCACTAAACAGGCTAAAAAAAGCCAGCTTGTCATTATCCTAGCATCCCCTGCATGTGACCGCTTGTGGCCAAGTATTAAGGAAACGGCCATAAGACCATTTCTGGCCAAATATTATAGGAAATCTGTTGGGCATCTTCTAGGAACACTTTTGTTTTCCTGATAAAAACGGTAGATGCCATTAGCCAGTACAGCCCTGTTCTCTTCCTCTTGCTTTGATACAGAAGCAATGCCTGGAGGGCCAGCAGCCATTTTGTGACCATGAAGAGATAAGGATGGAAGTCAAAAGCCAACACATTAGGGATGACAAAAGGAAACAAAACAAAACAGAAGGAGCCTGAGTCCCTAATGAAACTGCTGGGTAGTAGCCACCCACCTTGACATTTTGTTGTGTGATAAACTTGTTTGTTTAAAGCACTAGTAATAGTTACTCTGCTACTTACAGCCCAGCATGATACTAAATGATACAAATCTCAACACTTAAGATTCCAAAGGCAACACCCCCACCCCCCACCACCCCCACCCCCGCCCGCCACCCCCCCTCACCCCAGCCCTCAGGGAGTTCCTGAGTTTGAACCACATCCCCTCCCACCTGCCCACCAGCCTGAGCCTGGAGCCAGTCCCTTATCCCCACCTGTCAAACTCCACAGAGTAGATGAGGATCAGGTAGCGCTTGGAGTTGAGCTGGGCCGATCTCGAGGCCAAGGGGCCCGGGCGGCCCCCCATCTTGCGATTCCGCAGGGACTCCAGATCTGTGTAGGTCAGCAGGTCAAGGGTAACCGACTCACTGCTCTGTTGGAAGAGGATGGGAGGAAATGCCAGGAGACTGGACATGGCCATACCCAGAGCACACAACCCACCTACCCAGGCCACGCCCCATCCATTCTTTGGACTCGCTGGGCTTTTCCTACACTGAGGCCAATGATCAAGATGGCCCTGCCCAGGGGCGCCTGGGTGGCTCAGTCGGTAAGCGTCTGCCTTCAGCTCAGGTCATGATCCCAGTCCTGGGATCGAGCCCTACATCGGGCTCCTTGCTCCGCGGGAAGCCTGCTTCTCCCTCTCCCACTCCCCCTGCTTGTGTTCCCTCTCTCGCTGTGTCTCTCTCTGTCAAATAAATAAATAAAATCTTTAAAAAAAAAAAAATGGCCCTGCCCTAGGGGCTGGCACAAGGACGCCAGAGGGAGAAACTGGGAAGAACCTAAACCCTCAACCATGAGGGGGCAGCTTAGTGCTGTGGCTCTCCAAGTCTTGTCCAAAGACCCCTGGGGGTCCCCGAGACCCTTTCAGGGAGTCCATGAGGTCAAAACAATTATCATAATAATACTAAGATGTCATATGCCTTTTTTTGCTGTGCTGACATTTATACCAATGGTGCGAAATAATGGTGGTAAAAGTGAAGGTGCCCATTAGCACAAATCAAGCCAGTGGCATCAAACATACTGGTAGCCACTGTAGTCTCTGTTGCCACACAGTCTCAGTGGGGGGCCGGGAAGGAAGAAGAAACAAGCAAACCTAACACAGGAAATCAAACCTAGAATGTTCCCTCTTTTTTAGATTTTGTTTATTTGACACAGAGAGAGAGAGCGCACAAGCAGGGGGAGCAGCAGACAGAGGGAGAGGGAGAAGCAGGCTCCCCACTGAGCAGGGAGCCCGACATGGTGCTGAATCCCAGGACCCTGGAATCATGACCTGTGCCGAAGGCAGATGCAGACGCTTAACCGACTGAGCCACCCAGGCACCCCAAACCTAGAATGTTCTTGATGAAGCAGTAAAAATTATTAATTTTTTTGAATCCCCATCCTTGAGTACATGGCTTTTTACTACTCTGTGACAAGAAAGGAAGCACATTTTCTGTGGCATTCCAAAGTATGACAGTTGTCTCAGGAAGAACACTTGTGTAATCCGAGTTTGGGGCTAAATTAGACACTTTTTCATGGAACTCTATTTTTACTTGAAAGAACGACTGACAGACATAACTATGGTTATTCAGACTTGGATGTCTGGCAGGCATTTTCTCAAAAATGAACAAAGTCAGCCTGTCACTTCAAGAAAAACAGCTAACGGTGTTTGTTGCCAATGGTAAAATTCAAACTTCACAGCAAAAATTAGAATTTTGGAAAACTTGGATCTGCCACTGTGTGCTTGATAGCTTCTTGATGTTGAAAGACTTCCCTGGTGAGATCAGTGAGGATATTAACAAATGTGACTTCCTGATATTGTATAATGAAATGTGTCAACATTCAGAAGATCTGTGTAACTCAGTGAACTGTATTTTCTAAATGACCAATGCATGATATCATAAAATGGATAAAAGATCCAAGTGAAGTTCAAGATACATCAATAGATTTTAATGTAATGTAATATGAAAAGTTCATTGATAGGCTTTTGGACTCCACACTACAACAAATCTTTAAGAAATTACCACCTGTCCACTTTTAGTATTTTAGCAAAGAAGGATCTGTACAATTTCCTGATTAAAGGACTCCCTTTTCCAACCACATATCTATGTGAGTGAGATTTTCCTGCATATACTTCAACCAAAACATATCACAAAAGACTGAATGCAGAAGCACATATAAGAATCTAGAAGTTTTTGGGACACCTGAGTGGCTCAGTCGGTTAAGTGTCTGCCTTTGGCTCAGGTCATAATCTCTGAGTCCTGGGAACGAGCCCCACATCAGGCTCCCTGCCTGCTTCCTCCCTCTCCCTCTCCCTGCGGCTCCCCCTGCTTGTATGTACTCTCTCTCTCCGTCAAATAAATAAAAATCTTAAAAAAAAAAAAAAAAGAATCCAGCAGTTTTCTATTAAGCAAGACATTAAAGAGATTTGCAAAAATGTAAAACAATGCTGTATTTCCTGCTATTTTATTTTGTTTTAGAAAATGTATTTTTCATAAAAATGTTATTTAACATATAACTGGTTTATTACAGTGATTTTTAAGTGAATTCATAAATATCTTTAAATTATTCTCAGTTTTAATTTATAAAACAACTTAATCTATAATATGGCAAACAAATATTGATAGATAAAATCTGCATAAACAAAAGCTCTTTGATGTACTCAATAATTTTTAAGAGCATAAGAGGTCATGACACCAAAAAACTTGAGAACCATTGGGTTAAACAAATCATGTCACATGGGTATAACAGAATACTAAGCAACCACTAACAAGGAAGACAAACTCACAAGTTGATGACAATAATAAAAAGACAATATCTGTAAAGCACTTATGAGCTAGACACTATTCTAAGCTTTTTACATAGAACTCATTTAATCTTCACCACACTGTGAAATAGGAACTACTGTTATCCCCCGATTACAGTTAAGAAAACTAAGGCATGGGGCACCCAGCGGCTCAGTCAGTTAAGCATCCAACTCTTGATTTCAACTCAGGTCATAATCTCAAGGTCAAGAGATTGAGCCCCACATTAGGCTCTGCACTGAGTGTGGAGCCCGCTTAAGATTCTTTCTCTCCCTCTGCCCACCCCCTGCCCCTGTTTGTGCGCACTCTCTATCTCTCTCTCTCCCTCTCTCTGAAAGAAAGAAAGAAAGAAAGAAAGAAAGAAAGAAAGAAAGAAAGAA
>NC_058418.1:9251317-9274558 GCF_002201575.2 Neomonachus schauinslandi
GAAAGAAAGAAAGAAAGAAAGAAAGAAAGAAAGAAAGAAAGAAAGAAAAAAGGAAGAAAGAACTAAGGCATGGAGGGGAAGTAACTGGTCCAGGGCTCCCAGCTAGTAAGTAGCAGTGATGAGTCTGACTTCAGAGTTCATGCTCTTGGCCATTATGCTATACTGCCTACACATAGTAAAATGTTAACAGTCTAAAGTAGGGGACAGAAAGGGGATTATAAGAGACTGTCGCTTTCTAAATCACACACTGTAACACTGTCATAATTTTATGAGTGCAAATTTTATCTATAATCAGAGGAATAATGTAGTTCATAGTTTTAAAATGATGTCTAAATAGCATCCCTGCCACTCTAACTTCCAACCTGATTTTTTTTCTATTAATACTTTTAACTACTTGACATTATATATTTTTTCAATTTTTTGTTTCTCCCACTAGAATGTCAGCTTCGTAAGGACAGGAATTTTGTCTCTTTTGTTCACTGCTGTATCCCACTGTTTACCACAGCACCTGGCACACTGTAGATATTCAGTAAAAATGACACAAATGAGTACCTATATTCACTGATGTGGCTAAATGTTTATGAAATATTGTTGAATTTTTTAAAAGCAGGTTAAAGAATACTTCGGGAAGTATACCAACTATATAAAATTGTATATCCGCAAATACACACACACACACATTTTCACAAGTAAACAAAGAAGTGGAAAAATGACTGGAGTGATTTTCACCAAAATATTAATAAAATATTACCAGGAATGAGTATTAGGAGTAGAGTGATTTTTACTCTCTTCTTTACATTTCTCTGTGACATGAATTTTCTACATGAGAGTAACTATCACTAGGATCAGAATAAACCACTTACATTTGGGAAAGAAAAAGATAGCGCTGTCCCTTTAAGGAAAGAGAAAGTAGAGGGTCTTGCATTCATCAGATGGGCATCTACCTCCCCAGGGATCCAGAAAACAGAAACCTCCCCTGGCCCCCCAGCCCTGGCCCCTACCTGGGTGAGAGCCGACTCCAGCATGTTACAGAAGATATTGAACTGTTTGAAGTTCCCCGTCTTATGAGTCAGATCTTCAATGACTGGGTAGAGAGAAAAGTCCTTCCTGGAGTCTAACCACTTGCCCAGCCCAAGATCAATGCATCCAAGCTTTTCAACTTTCCCCAACTCCAGTGCCTCTGGCCTGAGGGATGAGGCCTCCACAACCCCCTCCCCACCTCAGAGAGTCTCTGGTCAGGTAGAAGAGGCAGATGGGCAGGTTCCGAGCTGGTCTCATCTTCAGGGAGAAGGTGATCCCAGGGAAGGACAGGTGAACCCACCCCAGGCCGGCACACTCACAGCTGGCATCGAACTCGCCCCGCCACTGATCAGCTGTCATCCGGTCCTCCACTTCCAGCTCTAGCACCTGTCCAGACACCACCAGCCGCACAGCATGCTCCACACCCCGGAAGATGTAGTCCACCTGCAGGCCAGCTGGCTGGTCCATGGCCGGTGTCACTGGAGAAAGGGAGGAGACAGAGACCCAGAGGGGCTGAGAGCCCAGGCTCGGAAGCAGGAAGGCCAGAATTCATATCCTGGCTCCACCATTTACCAGCTTTGGCACCTTAGGAAAGAGACTCCCTCTCTGTGCCTCAATGTCCTCATCTGGAAAATGGGTATAATAGTGGTTATCTATCTCACAGAGCTGTCATGAGGATTAAATTGGACAATACACATAAAAGCATTTTGAACTGTGTCCATGCCCAACACATGCTGGCTACCAGAATATATGATTTCTGACAAGAGAATCATGATTAATACTATTATTAATTTATTAATCCTTACACTCATTATATATTAATTATTCATTCATTCATTCAAACATTTGTGGAGGGGCACCGGGGTGGCTCAGATGGTTAGGCGTCTGCCTTCGGCTCAGGTAATGATCCCAGGGTCCTGGGATTGAGCCCTGCATCAGGCTCCCTGCTCCGCGGGAGGCCTGCTTCTCCCTCTCCCACTCCCCAGTTGTGTTCCCTCACTCGCTGTGTCTCTCTCTGTCAAATAAATAAATAAAATCTTTTAAAAAAATTTTTTGTGGAGAAAAATCAAGCTGCATAGGAGGACAGAGAGTACTGAGGTCAGACAGGGCAGATTTTAGGTAGGGGGTCAGGGCAGGCCTCCCTGAGGAGGTAACCTACAGGCAGAGAACTGAAGGAAGGCAGGGAGCATGCTAAATGGCTATCTAGGGAAAGTGGTCCAAGTCAAGAGAACAGCAGCACTATGTATTATCAATGATACACTTAAATCATGTCCAATGAATTAATAATCTATTTTATTAATTGGCCTGTTGTAAGCCTAAGTACCTTCTCTTAGGCAATAGGGCTACGACTCGCTGTTAGTTCTATGAGGTGGAAGAGAGGAGCAGATCTCTGCCTTCAGCCTGGATTTTAGGGGATGATTCAGAATGAGAGCCCCGGGTTGCCTGAGTTCATATCTAGCTTTAGCTCTGTGCACATACACAGGCAAGTTACTTAACCTCTCTTAGAGCCAGATTCCTTATCTTTAAAGCACATGCCATCCTGGGTGCTGGGGATATGATGAGAAACCAGATTATGCCCCTACTCTCAAGAGGGCGGCAACAGTCAGAGGTATAAAAATGTCAAAAAAAAAAAAAAGTGAGGTGGGGCGCCTGGGTGGCTTAGTCGTTAAGCATCTGCCTTCAGCTCAGGTCATGATCCCAGGGTCCTGGGATCGAGCACTGCTTCGGGCTCCCTGCTCAGCGGGAAGCCTGCTTCTCCCTCTCCCTCTCCTCCTGCTTGTGTTCCTCTCTCGCTGTGTCTCTCTGTCAAATAAATAAATAAAATCTTAAAAAAAAAAAAAGTGAAGTAGTGGAAAAAGGAGATGCTGGGGGTAGGGGTTGCTCTTTCAGCTAAGGTAGCCAGGGAAGGCCTCTCTCAGGAGAGGCCTAGAGAGGGGTAAGGAGATGGGTGAATATCTGGGGGAAGAGTATCCAGACAAAGGGAACACCCAAGCAAGAGCTCCAAGGTGGGATGTTCCTGATTTGTTCTAAGAACAGCAAGGTCAGCATAAGGGAGGGACCTAGATGAGATATAATGGGCCAGATGATGCTCATGCAGGTCTCTGTAAGCCCATAGAAGGGTAACAGTGCTCATCTCCTTGGATTGGTGTAAGGATTCAATGAGTTAATCACGTTAAAATCCTTGAACAAATTGAGCAATGCCTGACACACAGCAAGCACTCATATACATACTGGCATTATTATCATTATCATTATCATGATTTCTTTGTTGTTGTGTCTTGAAAGGCAGTACAGAAACAAGGCAAGCCCATTTTTCTTCCCAGTGTACAGATGGGGAAACTGAGACTCAGTGGAGTCCCACAGCTGCCCCAAAAACAGAGCTACCCAGGGCTGCCCTAAACCAGATCATGGGGACCCCTCCAAAGCCTGGTCTCCTTCACTCCACCACATCCTCTGCTCCTCACACTTTCCCCAAGAAGTCCTCCTAAAGGCTGATATCAGAAAATATAATATTGTGAGGCCAGAAAATGATGAGCCCTGAAACTCAAGGTCAGTGGTTTTTAACCTTTTAAGAGTCTTTGCACCTTTGATAGTCTAGTGAGATCTCTGAACCCTCCCCAGATAAATGAATAGGCCCACAACCCTTTGCAAATAATTTCAGGGGCTCCCAGAATACCACCCTGAGGCCCATCCACACATCCCCTTTCTCAAAGACCCAAGGACAATCGCCAAAGCCCCCAGACATTCTGGCAGGCTCCCCTGTCTCTAGACCCAAGCTCTTAAGTTTATTTGGGAGAGGGGTCTCTCGTGTTTGGAAGTGGCTGATGAAATCGAGAGACCTCTTCCCCTTGAAAATCCACTCTCACAATTAGGTACTCTCACATTCTCTGTAGGTTCAGAGGTGGGGTTAATAGTCCCTGACCTACAGGCAAACAAACAGCTACACGTTTCAGCATATCTCGCATCCCCTGGTCCTCGGTGTGGGTGCCAGGCAGCGCTGGCCCCGCCCCACCGGGTATCCTAGACACCGCCTCCGACCCCGCCCCCTCCAGCTCCGCGAGCCAATCAGCAGTCGCGCCGTTCTGGTTACCAAGGCGTTGGAGGTACCTGCAGAACGCCTGAGGAGCCGCACAGCTTCACTGCCCAATTCACCAACCCCCTCGTGGTACCGAACTCCAGGGAGGAGAGAGGACTAAAGGGGCCCGTCCCACCCCATCTCCACCACCAACCCTGCCCTGCTCTCCTCCTTGCCCACTTCCCCGCATAAGGTCCCCATTCTCTTCCAGAGAATAGCAGCCCTTCACTAAATCACAGGGCCTTTCCGTATCCAACTGCCCTGATGTCATTAGCCTCCATCTCAGTCCCCAGATATTAAGCCGCTGAATATTCCCCCCAAATTCCATTGTCCCCTTACACACAACTGCCTCCCACACCTCCACAAACTTCGCCCGCTCCCCTCCCCTCATCCCCTCTTCTCAGCTTGTCGTGAGCACTCAACACTTGCTGATGAAATAAACCCCACACCTCGGCCAGCTCCCCATCACTCATTCCCCAGAGGGCCTAGAGATTCTGGACTCCCTTCCCCTCCCCGCTGCAGAACCTCCCTCCCTCCATATTCCCGCCTCACCCCTTCTACCACGTTCCCGAAACCAGCCCTCTCCACTCCCTTCCCCAAGTCCCTTACTGCCATTCGGCTCTCCCAGATTGGGGGCAGGGGGCCACATTCCCCTTCTCTGTACACCAGCCCCCATGTTCTCCTGGGGTTTCCCCCATATTCTACCTGAATTTTGCTCCCTCCTATTATTCCGCCTGGATTCTGCCTGCATATTCGCCCAAGGTTCTACTCCACAGTGGGGATCTACCCCATTCTCAGCCTGTCTTACATTATCCCCATATTTCACCTGGATTCTGTTCCCTCCCAAATTCTATGTAAACCCTCTCTCCCCCTCCCCACATTTTCCACCTCTCTTCCCTGCAGAGCCTTCCCAGGACAGCCCCCCCCCCCCCAATTCTGGGTTCCCCCAGCCCCCACGCCCCCCCCCCCTTCCCCGCCCCCCCCCTTGTCCTTCTACCTGCATCCTCCATCCTTGCTCTGTGACCAGTGGCCCATCCTGGTTGCTGGTTTCGTTCCAGTCCCAAGACTCTCCTAGCTCCTCTGCGTCTCAGCTTCTAGACCCTGCATTCGAGGCCCCGCCCTCGCCAACCCGTGACGTCAGCACTTCAACCTTGCGAGCTCCGCGTGCACACCCCAGCACCCCACTCTGGCCCACACACCTGATCCCATTTCTCGGGCCTCGTGACATCACGGCTTCAGCACACACGCACATACACGTACGCATACGCACGCGCGCGCGCACACACGCACAAGCACACTCAGCTTTCCGACCCCGGGGCCTTTCCCTCTCATCTTTCACTAAGGTGACTCCCCTCTCGGTTTCCAGGGTTACATCACGGTCCCTGGCTCCTCCTCCTCCCAATAGCGCTCCCTGGATATTTCAGACTTCGCAGCCCTCGCCCTAGGGTGGAAGCTGAGAATCCTCCACGCTGGGCTCCCCCAAAACAAATCCACATCACCATCTCCCACACAGGACACGGGTAAATCACCACTTCTGTCAGCCCCCACTCCTGATGGCTATTTCGCACTGTCTGCAGCACCCTCTCTCGCCAACACCCCATATTTCAGCCTGGCCATGACCTAGCTGGCCTCTCCTATACAGTATGCCCCCCACCTCACATACACACACTGGCCTGGCCGGAGTGACCCCTCCCCGCCATGTGAGTGAGTTTTAGCTGGCTAGAATTCCCCTCCCTTCATCTGCACTCCCCCAGAATATAGACCAGAGCCTTCCACACTGTCCCCCGGGAATATATAAACACAAAAACCTTTAAGGACTCCCCATGATCTGCCCCTCCATAGTGTACACTGCAGCCCACCCCACCCCCCCCCCCCAGGAATATCCAAACCCCCCCCCTACTATCCCTCAAACAGGACTACACACATCCATCAACCAGTGACTTGTCCTTAATTCTGTTCTCTGGTAGATGCTGTAACCATCCCCCATTTTACAGAGGATGAAACTGAGATATGCCTAGAATCCTGAAGTGAGGGGCTTCCCATTACCCAGCTACCCTTCTGTTTCCTCCCATTACTCTCTGCTCCTTTCCCTCCAGGCACCAATCCTTACGTGTGGCCTCAGACCTTAAACATGACACACACTGCGGGAAAGGGACTCCTGGGTTCAGCTCCTGCTCCACCACTTACCCACAATGTGACCCACGGCGAGGCGCTTAGCCTCTCTGGGTTTTTCCCACCAGTAAAGTGAGGATAATAAGAGCGCCCATCTCACATAGGATGATTGTGGGGATTAAATTAATTAATACATGTAAGGAGTTTCAAACAGTGCCTGGCACCTGGTCAGCTGTTTACCATCTGTGCAACTAGCTGACGATTAGTTGACAGACCAGAAGCCCAAGAGGGCAGAGCCATTTTGATCATTCTTGTATCTTCAGCACCCTGGGCCTGGCACAGATCAGGGACTACTTGTGAATTTATGCGAGATGCCAGGAAACGGGGTTCTAGGCACTGGAGATACAGCCAAGGTCCTCTCCCCTCAGCTCACTGCTTTGTCATCAGGTCCCAACTCCAATGTCCATTCCCACAGGAAGCCCTCCCTGACTCCCAGGCTAGGTAAAGAGCTGTTTCAATCACCAGTGTCCCCAGCACTGCTTGGCAGAGGGGCAGCCCCAGAGGGGTAGTTTAATGATGAGAGAGCTCCAGTCCAAGCTCCGAACTGGTCTGTTTCTTCGAGAGGACTGCAGACCTTCAGCATGAACACGGGTGTTTGACTTAAAAAAATGCAGGATCTTGGGCATGATCCCAAATCTACAGAAGCAGAACCTCTGGGAGTGGGCCCAGGAATCTGCATTTCCTACAAGCTCTCCCAGCTCTGAGATCTGAGAGCTTCTGCCCCTGGATACCCTTCTGTTTCCTCCCAGTTTATTACCTGCCCAGTTTATTACCCCATCTTGACCCCACCACCCCACCCAAGACTCTCCCAGCTCAACAACCCTGCCCTATACTACAGGGAGCCTCCCCCCGCCCCCCGCCCAGAAATGGTGATGTTGACGGTGTAATACAAGTAACACTTTTTAAGCATCTATGGGTCCTTCTAGGTGCTAAGCTCTATATTCTCATGGAGTCAACACTCTAGTGGGGGGTGGGAGTCTAAGAAGCCAGGGGATATAAACAAACCCCAATATATGTTGGGTACTGGTAAGTGTTACTGAAGAAAAGCAAAACCAGGTGATGAGGCGCCAGGAAATAACAGGAGCTATTTTAGCTTGGGTGGTCAGAGAGGGCCTGTCTGTGGATTTGACATTTGAACAGAGACCTAAGGAAGTGAGGGAGAAGCCATGTAGACATCTAGAGGGAACATGATCCAGACGGAGGGCACAGCAATGACACTCCCCTGGTGGGAATGTATTTGCTATGTCTGAAGAACAAGGAAGCCAGGGTGGCTGAAGCAGTGTCAACAGGGGAGAATGGCAGGAGTTGAGGGCAGGCTGGAGGGAGAACTGGATAAGGTGGAGCACTATGAGCTTGGCAAGGACTTATACTGTGTGAGGTGCGAGCCACGGGAGTGCCTGGACCAGGGAGTAACATGATCTGACTTCTGTTTCACCAGGAACCCCCAACTGTGGGGTCCAGGGCAGAGGCCAGCGAGGAGGCCACTGCAACAGACCAGGTAAGGGCAAGTGATGGCATGAATCAGAGCGGCAAGGGAGGTGGTGAGATACAGCTGGATTCTGGAAGTGTTCTGAAGATAGACCCATGAGATTTGCTGATTGGCGGAGGGCATGCAGGAAAGGGAAAAGGGAGAGTCAAGGACAACTCCAGGGTTTTTGTCCTGAGTACCTGGAAGAATAGAACTGCCATCAGCTGGGTTTGGAAGGGGGAAACTACAAGTTTGATTAGGGACAAGTTTTTAAAGCATGGATGTCAGTTGGACTTCCAAGGAGAGAAGAGTCAGCCATTGGACAAATGAGTCTGGAGTTCAGAGAGATCCAGACTGCAGGCCGGCACTTGGGAGTTATCATTATATAAAGAGCATGTGAAGCCAAGAGACTAGGTGAGTGGTACAGACAGAGAAGAGATGAGGTCATTCTAAGAATGCTAAAAGCTGAGGCACAGAGGGTTAAAGAATTTGCCCAAAGCCACCCTGACGTTCAGTGGCAGGGCCAGTGGCAAAGCCAGCATTTAAGCTCAGGCAACCCAACTCCAGAGCCCACAGTCTTAACCACCGGGAGGGGTGTTAGGAAGTTTAAGAGTAACTCATACAAAACTTGGCACATAGTAAGCCCTGAGTAAACGCTGCATGTATCATGTGGCTTCACGCCTCCCTAAAGCACACCTCCATCCTCGAAGTCCTCACTCATTCTCTCCCTCCGTAGTGCTTCACCTGCCCTCCACCCACATCAAAGCCTGTAACTCATCCCAAGGACCTCCGCTCCTCCACACCGCGCTACAATAACCCCTCGCCTCAAAACCTCCCATTAAATCACAAGGCTATATTACAGGGGAATTTCTGTATTTTACCGCCTGCTGTCTCCAGCTTTACACACTTTCCCCCATTAAAGACCCTCCTGCAAGATACAAAACATCTCCCCCCACCCCCGACTCAGATACTGCCCTCTGCCTCACAAACCCCCGTCAAAGTGCCTATCCGTGTTAAAGGTCACCCCTCCCGATTCCTACACTGCCCGGTCAGCTGCCCGCCGCAGCCCACCCTCCCCCAGAGCATCCGCTCCCCCCAGGATCCCCACCCTGGCCCGCGCACCCGCCACTCCCGCCGCCTCTCACCTTCTCCACAGACACCCCTCCTCGCGAGCAGTTCAACTGCCGAAGCTCCAGCCCCGCCCCAGGATCCGGCCTTCTCGCTTCTGACTGGCCCTGGCTTACTCGCAGACAAGTTCTCATTAGTCAAAACAGACGCCCGTCACTCCGTGTCCCGCCTCAGAGACGAACCCGCCTTCCAAAGCTTGCAATTGGCCAACTCGGATGAGAGATTCCTACATGGGCCTGGTCGTCGGTCTTCTCTCCAATCATTACTGGCTAATCCCTACTGCCAGTCATGCAAAGCGGGTGGTTCCTCGGAGGGGGAGGAAATCCTGGAAGTAGCCCCTTGACTCCGCCCATCACCCCCTGCAGCGGACTAGACGCGCCCACGAGGGGGGGGGCGGGCTGAAAGAGAGTCGTCGGCACATGCGCACAGGAAGGTCTTGGCCGCCGCGGGTCCGGAAGCTGCAGGGAAGTTCTAAGCGTAAAGAGGGGCAGAGGTTTATCGTTGCTCAGTGCTTTCCATACCAGCATTAAGCGCTTTGCAGGCCTTGGCTTATTTAAACTTAACAACAACCGTGCGGTGTAGGGGCTACTATGATCCCCAATTTGCTATTAAGGAAACAATCTCAGAGAGGTACAGCCACTGCCCGGGGATCACACAGCTTGGGAACGTATTCCTATTTTGAGCCAATGAGTCATCAACAGGGCTGAATTTACAGAGTTTGGTGGGGGAGTATGGGAGGGGAGAGTTCCCTAAAAGAAATACAAAATTACTAACAAAATTGGGTATGAGGGGCGCCTGGGTGGCTCAGTCGGTTAAGCGTCTGCCTTCAGCTCAGGTCATGATCCCAGTATCTTGGGGTCGAGCCCCGCATCAGGCTCCCTGATCAGCGGGGAGTCTGCTTCTCCCTCTGCCTTTATCCCTACTTGTGCTCGCTCTCTCTCTAATAAATAAATAAAATATTTTTTAAAAAAATTGGGTATGAACGTGAAAATTTAGAATATGAAATAATAACAAATTACATATTTAGAAGGGCTGACAAATACCACAAACATTGCAAAATCCCAAAAGATAAAGTAATGTTTTTATTAATTTACTGCCTGACACACCTCTGTGGTAGTCGCCTACTTTGTTGGCTGCAAATACTTATTTCATAATATCCTAATCTGCAGAGAGAAGAGAAAAGTAAATTATCTTCCCTCTAGTACTCTTGATGGAACTTTCTTTTAGTCCTTATAGTTTAGAAAAAGTTTCACCTTCACAAGTCAGTATGGGTGATGTCATCGAAACATTTTGGAAATTTGTGAAAACTTTCACAAAGTTTAATTCATGTTAGCTATGTTTTGGAAAATGCTTTCATGGACTAGCTTCTGGTTCAGTCTTTTTTTTTTTTCTTTTTAAGATTTTATTTATTTGAGAGAGAGAGAATGACTGGGGATGGAGGGTGCAGGCAGAGGGAGAAGCAGACTCCCCTGCTGGGCAGGGAGACCAATGCGGGGCTCGATCCTAGGACCCTGGGATCATGACCTGAGCCAAAGACAGACACTTAACCCACTGAGCCACCAAGGCGCCCCTCGCTCAGTCCTTTTAATTACTGACTCACCTCCATTGCACAAGTGCTTGTGGAGTGAGTCACTAGAGCATAGGGTCATGCCACAATAGACTATGGGGCCTTGTACCTCGTGAGTTAGCACCTCCAACAATAGGAGCATTCCTGGAAGCCATTCCTAAACCAAGACTGCTAGTTAGGTAATTCAAGTATATCTGAAAGCGGCTATGAACCACATCACCATATCCCATGAAACCCAACCTAAATGTATCCTCAACTCACCTTCCTCTCCGCTAGATCCCACAAATGCCTGAGGCTACTCCAGCATCACCCACGGTAAAAGAAGTACAACAGGGAGGAGTAGAATTGCAAAAAGACAGTAGTCTTCACCAATGGCGTTTTAAATATCCTCCTTTTGCAAATGTTATGAAGACCTCAGACCTTAGGAACGCATTAAAGGACCTTTGCAAATCAAGGTCCTGAAGCTGGCATGGGCTTGACTATAAACCCATCCTGAACACCAGTCATCATGCACTTGAGTGTCCATTGTGTGCCAGAGGCTAATGCCAAAAATCTTGCCCTGAAGCTTAAGGGCCAGTCCTGCCATTGCCACCAACTGGTTGTGGGGCCCCCTTCCCTCTCTAGATAAGAGTTTTCCCACTTGTAAATTGAGTATTGCTGAAAAGACTAACATTTAGGGTTGTTAAGGAGGCCCAGTTATAAAGGTCACAAATCAGTCCAGTTAAGAACTTGGGCTTTGCAGTCCGAGAGGCCAGGATTAGAATCCAAGACACATTGGGGAGGGAAAAAAAGGAATCCCAAAGCATCCTCTTACCAGCTGTGGAAGCTCCCATAAGTCATGCCTCTTCCCCGAGCTTTGCTTTCTTCATCCATAAATGGAGTTCAAGTCATTCCTTCATTCATCAAGCGTTTACTGAGCATCTGCTATACTCCAGGCACTTTTCTGGGTGCTAGGGGTAGGTACATCAGTGAACAAAGAGAAAAAGTCAGTGCCTCATGAAAGGGAAAGAATTAAATTATAAACAAACAAATGTATATATGTCAGATTGTGATAAGTGCTACGGAGAAAATAAAACAGAGTAAAGGGGACAGGGTGGTCAGAGGTATCTCAGACAAGGTGACTTAGAAGAGAGACCAGAAGAAAGTGAAAGAACCACCCTTACGGGTACAGGGCTAGAACATTCCAGGAAAAACAAACAATGAGTGCAAAAGCCCGGAGGTGGGAGCCTGCCTGATGCATTTAAACAACAGTGAGGGGGCGCCTGGGTGGCTCAGTCATTGGGCGTCTGCTTTCCGCTCAGGTCATGATCCTAGGATCCTGGGATCGAGCCCCTGCATCACATCATCCGGCTCGCTGCTCAGCGGGAAGCCTGCTTCTCCCTCTCCCACTCCCCCTGCTTGTGTTCCCTCTCTCACTCTCTTTCTCTGTCAAATAAATAAAATCTTAAAAAAAAAAAAAAAAAAAAGAACAGTGAGGAGGGGCACCTGGCTGGCTTAGTTGGTAGAACACGTGGCTCTTGATCTTGGGGTGGTGAGTTTGAGCCCAGTGTTGGGGGTAGAGTTTACTTAAAAAAACAAAAACAAAAACCAGGGAGGAAATCAATACTGAGTGAGTGGGAGTGTGGAATAAGACACCTGGGAGGGAGCCAGAGGCCAAGTCATGAAGGATGTTGTAAGCCGTTGTGAGGTCTCTGGGTTTTGCTCTGAGATGGGACCCATTGAAGGTTGAGGGCAGCAGGGACACTTTTATTCATGTCATAAGTGGTGATGCTGGTGGCTGTGTTAAGAATAGGCTGTTAAGGGGCACCAAGTGGCACAGTCAGCTGAGCTTCCAGCTCTTGGTTTCGGCTCAGGTCATGATCTCATGGGTTGTGAGATCGAGCCCCGCATTGGGCTACGTTCTCAGTATGGAGTCTGCCCGAATTTCTCTCTCCCTCTGCCCCTCCCCCACCGTCTCTCTCGCACTCTCTCAAATAAATCAATAAATATTTTTTTAAAAGAATCAGCTATTAAAATAATTCAAATGAAATAAAATAGTGCCACCTGTGGGAAACATTTTGGCAGTTCCTCAAAAAGTTAAACATCGGGTTACCGTATGACCCAGCAATTCCACGCCTAGGCATTGACCTAAGAGTATTAACACTGGTGTTCAGACAAATATTTGTACATGAATATTCACAGCAGTACCATTTGTAATAGCCAAAAGGTGGCAACAACTCAAATGTCTTCTATCCATAGATGAGTGGATAGACAAGGTATGGTATATCCATGCCATGGAATATTATTCAGCCATAAAAAGGAATGGAGTATTGGTCCATGCTACAACGTGGAGGAAGCTTGAAAACATGCTGAGTGAAAGAAGCCAGACACAAAGGTCACACATTGCATGAGTCTATTCATATGAAATGTCCAGAGAAGGCAAATCCGTAGAGACGGAAAGCAGATTAGTGGTGCCAGGGACTGGGGGTGGGGGGTCACTGTTTAATGGGAGTGAGGTCTCCTTTGGGGATGATGAAAGTGTTTTGGAACTAAATGGAGATAATGCTTTCACAACACTGTGAATGTACTAGATGCCTCTGGCTTGTGCCCTTTAAAATGGTTAATATTTTAAGCAAAAGATTAAAAAAAATCATTCAAATGAGAGATGATGGCGGCTTTTATGAGGGTGGTTAGCAGTGGAGGTGGTGAGACGTAGTTAGAATCTGCATGTTCTGGAGGTAGAGCTGACAGAATTCGCTGATGGATTGGGTGTCGGGAGGGAGATAAAGAAACGAGTCAAAATGATTGCGAGGCTTTTTGATCTGAGGAGCTGCGAAGATGAAGTTTCCATTTATTGAGATTAGATGAATAGCAGGTGGGGGGCAGGGAGAAGCAGGGATCAGGAGTTTGGTTTTGGACATGATGAAGTACCTAACAGACTTCCAAGTGGAAGTGTTGAGAGGCTAAGTGAATATGAGTCTGAATTCTGGGGTAAGGTCCAGCCTAGAGAGATATATGAATTTGGGAGGCCAAGAGAAGAAGACCAAGCGCTGAGCCCCAATGTTTAAAGACAGGGCGCCTGGGTGGCTCAGTCAGTTAGGCATCTGACTCTTGATTTCGGCTCAGGTCATGATCTCCAGGTGGTGAGATCGAGCCCCATATAGGGCTCTGTGCTGGGTGTGAACCCTGCTTGGCATTCTCTGTCTCCTTCTTCCTCTCCCTCTTCCTCCCCACCCTCAGCTCACAAAGAAACCACAGACAAGGAGCAGCCACTGAGAGAGGAGGGAAATAATGAGTGTGGAGGGTCTTGGGAGCCAAGGGAAGAAAATAAACCTAGGAAGAGGGTGTGACTATCATCGGGAAGGCTCAAGTGACATGAGGGCTGGTCACTGGACTGTTGGATTGAGCCACTTGGAGGTCACCAGTAACCTCAAGAGTTGATTTGGCCAAGTGGTGAAGCCAAACCCTGGCTGGGTGATTCAAGAAGGATTGAGGAAAGGAACAGTAGACATTAGTGCAGATCTCTCTCTCTCTCTCTTTTTTTTTTAGGGTTTTGCTGTAAAACCATAAAGAGCAGCAAAACACTGGAGCTTTAGCTAGATGAGGTTAATAAAGCATATTTGTATTAAAACGTGTTTTATGCCAATGAGAACGATCCAGAAGAGAGAGGATGATGGATGGTGCAGGAGAGAGAAGGGAGAATTGCTTGATTTATGTCCCTGAGTAGACAAGAGAGGATGGGATCTAGTGCCCACTCAGAGTGTTTCCTTATCTAACAGGAGGGAAGGCAGAGAACAGGGTCTCAGATGCAGGTAGGAGGTAGATGCCCTGGGAACCTTCTGATGGCTTCTCTTCTCTCCCTGAGAATGGATCAGGGTCAAGGGTGAGAATGACGAGAGGGGCAGAGCTAGAGGTTCAAGGGGGAGGAGAAGGTGTGTAGCTATTGCAGGAGCGTGGGAGAGTGAATGGACATGAGGAAGGTTTCCAGGAGGTCCCCAGGTGAGTGATCACGTAGCATGTGTTTGTGTCCAGCCACATTCAGCTGGTGCAGGCACAGAGTAGGCAGAAAGCTGGGTGAGAATTGCCCACCAGTCTCATTCACATAAAAGCTGGGAACAGGACCCGGTGCCCAGAGAGTGCTAGAAAGGAGGACAACTGTAATGGCTGGAAATGCTTTGATTTGGGAAATAGAGGGGCTATGAAAAAGATAGGGACCGGGGTCTTATCCAATCCTATCCATTTACAGATAGGGAAAAAGAGGCCCAGGTGGGTCCAGGTTTCCCACACCTTAACATGATTTAAAAAAAAAAATTTTTTTTTAAGATTTTATTTATTTATTTCACAGAGAGAGACACAGCAAGAGAGGGAACACAAGCAGGGGGAGTGGGAGAGGGAGAAGCAGGCTTCCCGCGGAGCAGGGAGACCGATGCGGGGCTCGATCCCAGGACCCTGGGATCATGACCTGAGCCGAAAGCAGACACTTAACAACTGAGCCACCCAGGCGCCCCGATTTTTTAAAAATTTTTTAAATATTTTATTTATTTATTTGACAGAGACAGATTGAGAGAGAGAGAGAGAGAGCACAAGCAGGGGGAGCAGCAGAGGGAGAGGGAGAAGCAGGCTCCCCGCTGAGCAGGGAGCTCCATGTGGGACTTGATCCCAGAACCCTGAGATCATGACCTGAGCCAGACAGATACTTAACCAACTGAGCCACGCAGGAGCCCCTAACATGATTTTTTTTAAAAGGTGAGGTGCTATAATTATTATGCTTATAAAATTTCCCAATAGATAAACCCACGATCAGATTTACTGAGGCCCTCAGCAAACGTACCCCAAGCCCCCCTGGATTGTCCTGTCTGGTTATTACAGCTGATTAATATAGAGCAGTCATTAAGCCATAGGTGTTTTTCTGTATGTCTCAGTGAGAGGCAGTGAGTTGGTTAAGGAGCCTGTCTGCCTGGGTTTGAATTCCAGCTCTGCTTCACGGAGAAGTGTCTCAGTTTTCTCATCTGTAAAATGGGGATGATAACAGCAGATGTGCCTCATAGTGTTTTTTGTGAGGAATGAATAGGTTAATACATGTAAAGCTTCTAGCATAGCACCTGCCATGGAGGGAAGTACAAAATAACCATGGCCATTATCATATCATTGAATCCCTTTAACAGTCTCTTTAACAACAAGTGAGAGGTACTATTATGATCCCTTTTCTACTGTGACAGGAACTAAAGTATTAAAGGGTTAGTATTCAAAGCCTTACACACGCACACACACACACATACACACACAGAGCTTGTAACAATTCTGGGTAGAATGAAGAATAAAGCAGCCCAGAGAAGCTAAACTGATCTACATCAGTACATAAAGCAACATTTTCACATCCACTAGATTGGCCAAAATTAGGTGGTCTTGGAACACAGAGTTCTGGGGAAGTATATGAAAGAATGGGTCATCTGGCATGGATGGCAGGAGTATAAATAGGTGCATCCTTGCTGGAGAGCAATCTGTAATACTCGGAGAAATTAAAGATGAGGATGCCTGACAACCCAATTTCTCCACTCTCCAACAGGCCTATACACGGAGTACGTATGAGGATGTGAATTGAGTGCAGTTAGAGGCAAAGAATTGGAGGGAATTTGATGTCCATCATTAGGGCTTGAGAAGCAGAATGTGGACTATGTGGTGGGATACCCCACAACCAGAGAGAAAAGAAAGATGCAGACGTCAATGCAGTGCTTAGTAAATGCCTGGTGCTAAATGCTTTAAGACGCCAGCTGGCAATGATCCTATGAGAAAAGTGCCATTTTTATATATTTATATATTTATTTTTTTTAAGAGGGAGAGAATCTTAAGCAAGCTCCACGCCCAGCCCGTGAGCCCGACGCGGGGCTCGATCCCATGACCCTGAGATCATGACCTGAACCAAAATCAAGAGTCGGATGTCTAACCAACTGAACTACCCAGATGCCCCCAAAAGTGCCATTATTTGACAACCTCCCATTCTACACAGAGAGGTTAAGAAACTTGCCCAAGGACATTCAGCTAGTGTGGGTTACTTAAACCCAGGCAGCCTCTCAGAATCCTCTCAAGACTCACTCACCCTGAGCTAGAAATAAGCATAGCCATACAGAGAGCTCTCAGAAAGCACAATGAAAGAAAGATAATGAGGTTTGTGGCCCAGTGACACTGTTGCAAATTTAAAACACACACAAAGAAACTAACTGTAAGGATACACGTGAATCTTAATAAAAGAACAGAAGAAGGATGGAGGCCAAAAATTAAGCATGCTAGAGTGGATGCCTATGGGAGGGGGGCAGATGAAAGGGGGAAATTTCTAAAATTAAATTCAACCAAAGATGATTGCATAGAATCGGCTCAAGTCCTTGTGCTTGTGGTTCCAAGGTAGGAAGCATCGAGACTCCCGGGAGCGGAGGATGGCGGGGTGGGGGGTGTGTGTGGAGGGGGCGCATGTACCTTGGAGAAACTTGGTCAGAGAAGAGGGGCTAGTGAGAAACAGAGGTAGGCTGGTAAAGTTAAGAGGGTCACTCTGCAGCCAGGCTGCCAGGGTTCAAATCCCAACTCAACCCCAAGGAACTCGACTTCCCTTTGCCTTTGTCTCCTGTATTTTTTTTTTTTAATGCCAATGTGGGATTTGAACTCACGACCCCGAGATCAAGAGTCACGTGCTTTAGCAACTGAGCCTGCCTGGCATCCACCCTCCCTAATATTTGTAAACCCACACCCTTGAGAGAGACAACACGGAAAGCCCCTTCTTCGCCCACGAACCTAAGGCAAGAAATCTATATTGCTCCTGGATGTTCTTACAGAAAGCCCATTTTTCTTTCTCTTGGATACAACCCAGTGTATGATCTGACTTGCCTTTTAAAAGGCTGGCTCTGGTTGCCGTGGAAAGGGGGCAAGGAGTAAAAGCGGGGAGCCCAGGATGAGGCTCCTGTGAGAGGGTCCAATGGGGAGCCACTGGGGGCCTGCACCTCAGTGGTGTTGACAAATGGGGTGGGCGAGACAGGGTCAGATTGAGAATCGAAGGGTGCGGCAGGAAAGGTTTGCCGATGGATTGGATGTAGGTGTGAGGGAAAGAGGGGGTGTCAAGGGCAAATGCAAGGTTTTTGGCCCCAGCGACAGGGAGAGTTTGGAATTTATCCCGGAGGCAGTCGGAAGTCATAGGAAGATGTTGAGGCTTGGTGGGGGAGGGGACTCGGTCAGATGCCATAATCACCAAGGAGGCAGCCAGGACTGGGAACACAGGCCTGGGAGACAGGCCACGAGGATGGATTCTAGCCCTGGCTCAGCCCCCAACTCACTGTGGGCTCCTGGGCAGGATAAAACTGTTCTCTGGACCTCCATTTCTCCATCCTACAAAGAGCCTGGTAGGAATAAAAGACCCCTAAAGGCCCCCTCGGGGCAAGTATTTTGGGTCCAAGATTCTCTGACTCAAATACTCTCAGGATCAGATAAATACCCAGTCATTATTCAAGGACCAACTGCTTCTTTTTAATCCTCCTTCCCGAAGCCCCCTTGGACGGGACACAGAATTTCTCTGGTCTGGGAAGGGGGGGGCGTAATATCAGTGACAACAGCAGGCAGTATTTCTCGAGCACACATTCTGTGTCAAGGGCTGTCCATGCTCTATCACACTGAGACCAGACAGGAGCCTTGAGAGGTGGGTGCTTTATTATCAGCCCCCATTTGTAAATGGGGAAATTGAGGCTCTGAAGAGCTGAAATGATTTGCCCAAAGCCACGTAGGAGCACCAGGACTCCAGTGATGTCCCCCCACCTGCACGGCTACCTATCACCCTGGTCCAGCCAGCCACCAGCTCCTCTCACCTGGATGGTCACAATCACCTTCTCATTGGGTTCCTTCTACCCCCCACCCCCCCCACACACCATGTTTTTCATACGCAACCAGAAGGATCTGTAATAAAGTCTATGTCAACTTACGTCTCTCCTCTGCTCAAACCTCTCCCACGGTTGTCATCTCACTCCAAATCAAAGCTAAGCCTTTACAGTGGCCCTCAAGGCCCCACACTGTCTACTCCCTGCCTAACTGGCCTCATTCCTCCCACTCTCCCCTCCCCCACTTGGCTCTAGCTTCCCTGGGCTCCTCTTTCTTCCTCCAACATACCAGGTGCACTCCTGCCTCAGGGCCTTTGCACCTGCTCTTTTCTCTGCCTGGGCCCCTCTTCCCCCCACAGACCCATATGGCCCACTCCCTCACCTCCTCCTTCAGGTCTCTGCTCAAATGCCACCTCCTCAGTGAGGCCTCCCCTGTCTATTATATTTAAACCCAAAGCCCTACTCTCACCCCCTTGTACCCCAACCCCTCTTCCCCCTTCCCTGATATGTTTTTCTCCACAGTCTTTATCATCTAACATACTATATATATATATTTTTTTTAACTTCTTTTGCATGTTGATTGTCTATTTCCCCAGAATGTGAGCTCATGAGGTCAGGAATTTGTGTCTATTTTCTTCACTGCTATATCTCCAGTGCCTAGAACAGTACCCAACACGTAACACATGCTCAATAAATACTTTTGTCAAATGGATGAGTGAGGATCTGTCTTCAAGGCTGATGCTCGTAACCACCATACATTGTGTTCAAAACACTGTGTTAACTCTTCATGTGTTGGCTTCTGATCTCATCTCTCCATCTCTCCTGCCCCTGCTAGGGTCCAGGCAAAGAGCTCCTCCTCCCCGGAGTCTGGCTCCATCCTAGCCCCCAGGCTGGCAACCCCTCCATTGCCCCTTTGATGCCCATGCCACTCCCCTGTGTAAAACTCTCCAACGACTCCAGGATTGCACCCCAAACCGCCATGCTGGGGTTTTTCATACTGTTGGTCACAACTGGTTAGGGGACTGTGAAATCAACCAACATTTTTCAGTAGAAAAGAATAGATGGGAGTCTGTGCACATCGTGTAAACAGAGTATAGACGAAAGTGTAGGTGAAGTATGATTTCATGAAACTTTTGTTTCAGTGTTATATGCATTGAATGATGATATAGTATCTCTTACCTTCGGTCAAAACGGTTTGCAAACTCCTGCACTCCACAGTCCTGACTCCTAAATCCCATGCACAGATGGGATGGAGAGTATTAATATCAGCTCAGATTTTTCTCTTCGCTGGCTGGGACCCAGGCCAAGTGGTTTCACCTGCTTTGGTTCTTGGACTCCTTGCTGCACCCTCAGCACTCTTATGATTCCCAGTTGACAGATGATGAGATAAGGCTCAGACTGGGGAAAGCCCATGCCTGAGGTCACAGGGCTGGGAAGAAGAGCCAACCTCCCTCCTCAGACTACCCCCTTGCCAGCTTGCCCTGCCCCTCCTCATCTGCTCTACATGGAGCGCTCAGGTGTGCCAACCCATCCTCAGCGCCCCAGGTGCAAGGTGCCTCATAGATCCTCCAACACCTCGGCTGGTGGTACCATTTGAACTCCCATTTTGTGGGCTGGAAAACTGAGGCTAGCAAGCATTTCCAGGAATCCACCATTCCATCACCCTTCTCCAAACTTCTTTAAGTGGCAGGAGAGAGAAATGGCTAAGGCCATGTCTTTGACTGCCTGGGTTCAAATCTCATGTTTCAAAACTGGGTGATCTCAGGCAGCCTCTCTGGGCCTCCGTTTCCTTTCCTGCAAAATGGGAATAATAATAGTACTTACCCATAAGGCCATGCTTAAGACTTAAATAAGTTGGAATACATGCAAAGTTCTTAGCTCAGCAGCCACACCCCTCTGTTGGGAATCATCCCAACAGCCCTATGTAATTAGATTACTATGTGCCCCCCAACATTGTTGCAGAGACTCAGAGGCCCTTGCCTGAGTTCACACAGTTAGAAAATGGGAGAGTGAGAATTTGGATACAATTCTGGGCTGGGCTTTTAGCCACTGAGTCACAATAACCCTTGGGGTATTAGTATCAACAGCAACAGCAGGAAAATTCTCCAAATTAAGGAACATGAGACTCAGAGAGGGTAAGGACATGCCCAAGTCACACAGCATGTAAATGTCAGAGCCAAGACTCAAACCCTGGCTTGTGTGTGTCCAGGGGCAGGCTGACCTTTGCCTCATGAGTCCCTCCATAAAGCTCTGATGGAGCAGGAGGAAAAAGCACGTCGAGGGGTGCCTGGTCTGGAGGGTCTTGCATCCTTGGCTCCAGCCCCTCCCTACCCACCATAAGGTGACTGCTCCCCTGGGGGCCCTGGGGTGGAGGTACCGGGGTGGCACGGATGATGGCAGAGGGTGCAGCAGCCCCCTCCTCTGGCCTCTGATTGGGGCCCTGCAATCCCCCAGGATTTGGTGCTTGGAAAGCTGACGTTAGGTTGCTATGGCAATGGGTTTGGGGCGGTTGCCATAGCAGCAGAACTAGCCTGGGTTTAAAAATATCTAGGAGGAGGTTTGTGTTTGTGTGTGAGTGTGAGTGCGTGACCAACCGTGCTGTCGTGTGTGTCCAAATGGGAGGGCTTCGGGGGGGGGGGGGGGGGCTGGGGCTGCAGGCATGACTTGGGGGTGGGGGCTGACCAATACTCAGGATTCGGTGTGTGTTGAGCATGTCACTGAGTGGCCTGTGAGGTCTCATGCATTTTGTGCATTAGACTATGAGAGCCATGTATATAAATGTGTGTGATTATCCAGTTTGTGTGGAAGACAGGATTGGGTCTGTTTGTCAGTCTATATATCACATGTCACTAACATGTATGCCTTATGTAACATAGGTTGTTTATGTCTTATGGCTTTGATCATGTACTTGTAACTTCACAGGTTGTGTGTGGCCAAGTGTGGAGTTATTTTGGCTTTGAACATGTGCACCTGGGACATACTTGGATATCAGATGTGTGTCTATCTATTTTTGCATGAGAACCTGTGATATATACGGTCCACATGACTGAATGTGCATTATGCATTATGGGAGAGTATGTGTGTGTGTGTGTGTGTACCTATCCCCATGAATCTTCTTCATACATCAGAGTGTGCCTGTGTGAAACTGTTGAGTATACACCTGTGTGTCTGCAGGAGGGCTGGTGCAACTGTGCGTGTGCTGGGGATGTGGAAATTCATGCCATACTCCATGGATGTTGGGATATGTACCTGTGTGGTGTGAGTATATGTGAATCAAAGGGTCTAAGGTGTGGATCTCACCCTGACCCCAGTGCCTCCCTGCATCTCTCTTGCCTCTTCCTTGTCTCCATAGCAACTAGCTCCTCAGCTCCCTCCAGGAAGATGGAGGGGGAGGATCCAGACTGCAGTGGACCACAACCCCCTCGAATCCCCCTTGGCTCCGGGGACAATGGGGGGGATGGGACAGATGGGAGGCCATTTCATCCTCCCCAGGCCATCTGCTACCCTCCCCAACCTGGGGACCTGAGAGCATGACAAGGGTGGGGCAGGAGTGGGATAGAGCAGAGGAAGGCCCCCCCCCCCAGCTGCCACAATTACCCCCACCCAGGCCCCCTCTGAGCCTAATCTTGCATCTGGCTGACCTAGGAAGAATCCTTGAAGACAAGAAATTCAGGGAGAAGAAAATTCATATATCAGAGAACAGTGAATATTAGCAATGATCCACTCCAGAGAAGGGCCCCCTACTTCAGGTTCTGAAATAAAGCTTGTCCTTCGTTCAAATCCCAGTTTCCCCTCTGTCTGTCTACCTGTGTGCCCTTGCGTGAACCACACTCCATTTTCCTGAGTGTCTGCTTTGTTGTCTGAAAATCAGGTTTTCTTAATGACATGAGTAGTAATACCTTAGTCTACAAGGGCCAAGACTGTTTTGTTCCCTGTTGTACCCCAGTGTTTAGGACAGTGTCTGACACTTGTAGGTGGTTCGTAAGTGCTGTTGATTGACCTGAGCGCCAACAGGATGTTAAGCTCAGCTCTACATGCTTAACACAGGTATTCATTAAACTCAATCCCCAGAGCCCTGGCAGTAATCCTGCGTTGATTCTTCAAAAGATGGATGAAAGATTCGAGGGGAGAACTTCTCAGCTGTCAGAGGTGGGAGACATGTGAAGTGAGAATTTTTATCGCGACTAAGTGACGTCAAGTCTCTGAGGCTCAGTTTCCTTCTCTGTAAAATGGGGATAAAAAGAGTACCACAGAGTCGGTTGCTCTGGGAATTAAACGTGGTAAGGTTTGTGAAGCGCTTACTTAGAACCGGGCTTGGCACACAGTAAGTGCTCAATAAACGTACGTTACAGGTGAGGGGTGGGGAAGATGTGGATGAGCCCAGGGTCCTCCCTGTAGCCTGGGGTAGCCTGGTCCCTTTCCCAGCGCCGAAGGGGCGTGGTCAACTCAGGGGGCGTGGTCCAGGCTTCAAGGACGGACCAATGGGGGCGCCAAAGGGCGCGGCCCTGCCCGGCATGGGCGTGGCTTTGATCGGGTGGGAGGGGCCAGGCCGCTGTGGGAGCCTCCGGGAAGAAGATGCTCGGGCCAGCAGCCACCGCCAGCCCTGCCGCCGCTGCCGCCCGCAACCGCCGCCCCCGGGGTCCCCACTAGCGGCTGCCTCCGCCACCCACCTCCGGTCCCGCTCCTCCGGCCCCCCGCCCCGAGCAGGGTCTGGGGGGCTCGGCCCTCCAGCCGGGGGAGCAAAGAAGGGGGTCCCGACCCCCCCCCAGTGGCGCGGCCAGTCCCTGGCCTCGGTAATCTTGAGAGAGACCCCACCCCTCAGTTCTCTCCGGACCCTATCGGGGACCCCCCTTGCCCTCCCGTCCTGCTCACATCCGCTCTCCAGGCTCTGTCAGCCCCCCAGAACCAGCTCCCTCCCTCCTTCCCTCTCCAGGGTTCCCCCTCCCCCACCCCTCCGCCGCCGCCCCCTCCCCCTCCC
>NC_058418.1:9274958-9317085 GCF_002201575.2 Neomonachus schauinslandi
TAAGTGTCCTTGGGGGGCGCAAAGGATGGGGGGCGTGGGTCCCTCTGGGCGGGCGTCTCTGTGTCCTTGAGGGGTGTGTGATGTGACCCTTTCGGGGCAGGGGTGTTCCCGGGCTGGCGTGTCCTGGCGGGGGGAGGGGAAGGAGAAGAGGAGGCCTGTGGACCTGGAGCTTCCCAGCCTCCCTCCCTGGGGATGTCCTGAGCAAGGGTTGTCCCAGAGAGAGGCATGAGTGGGCCATGGGTGAGATCGTGCGTGGGGACAAGCTGGGTGGGTGTGTTGGGTGAGATGGAGGAATGGGTGGGTGTGTAAAGCTAGGTGGGAGAATGTGTGGCTGGGAGAGGTGTGTGTGTGTTTGTGTGTATGTGCGCGTGTTGGCCCTGTAAGGCCTGGATGTGTGACATTAGGGATCATGGATATGAGAGGAAAGGTGTGTGTGTGTGTGTGTGTAAGAGACAGAATGAGATGAGGGGCTGGGCTGTGTGTCTGAGACCCTCAAAGGGGTACGTGTGGCAAGGGAAAGTGTGTGCTTGTCACCCTAGAGGGGGCTGTGGCAGTGTGACACATGAGTGAGAGGGTGTGTGTGACATGCAAGGGGGTGTGTGGGGGAAGCTGAATGGGCCAGCTCTGGGTGTGAGCCAGGAGAGGCTGTGTGGATCAAGGAAGGCAGTTCAGTGTGTGTGACACAGGGGTATCTGGGGTGGGGTGGGACCAGGAGAAGCCGGTGAGGGTATGTGACAAGAAAAGGGTGTGGGTGTGACTCCAAAGAGGCTGTGGCTGGGTGTGACACATGGAGGTGTGCGACAGTGACATCAGAGGGGGCGTGTGCAACAAGGGAAGGTGGGTGTATGACGGGAGAGCTTAGGGCTCTGTGGGTGAGCTGCACGAGGGTGTGTAACCGGGAGAGGGAAGGATGGGTGCCCGTGTGACAGGGAACAGGGAATGTGTGTATATGACACCCAAGGGGTAGGAAAAGGGAAGGGGTGTGTGTGTATATATATATCTGTAACAAGGGGAGGGGGTGTGTGTGAAATGGTTGAGTATGTACCACTAGAGATGTGGGAGTGATTCTGCGTGTGTGAGAGACAAGGGATCGTGTGTGTGTGTGTGTGTGTGTGAGATGTCTGAGTGTTTGACAACACAGAAGGTATGCGCGTGTAAGACAGGAGGGCCCCCACTGTGTGTGTGGCCTGAGGAGGTATGTGTACCAGAGAATAAAAGACAAGCTGGAAACTCTAGTGGGTGTCTCTCTGGCCAGGGACTCAGGAAAGAGGAAGGGATTCTCAGTCTCAGAGCCCAGCCTATTAACTCCCTGGATGGAGGGAGACCCCAGAGCAGACAAACCCCTCCCTGCTATCACCTTGGCCAAAATCTGCTTCCTCTGGCCTTTTCCTCCGGATGGGAGAGGGATGACCTGGGGCACAGTGCATGCTCCCCATTCCACCAGGCTCTGTAGTGGGTGGGGTGGGGACCTCCCATCTCTTCCCCTCGATGGAACACAAGCCAAGTCTCATTCCTTCATTCCAGCGCCACCCCCCCCAACTCCTGTCCAGGTGGGACAGGAATCAGGGACCCCCTGGCTGCCTGTGAGAGTGTGTCCAGCAGAAATTGAAGGAAAGGGAAGTTGGGGGAGGGGTGGGAGGGAGTTTCCTGTCCTTCTTCCTGCTCCCCCCACCCCCAGCACACACATGAATATGTCCCAGCCAACTTCCTTCCCTTCTTCCTGCTCCACTGCCATTCCCAGTCCTGGAGAGAGTCGGGGACCCAGGCGGGGACCCACGCGGTCCCTGAGCCTGACCTGGCAGCCTGGCCCTGCCCCTGCTTGGGGGGGGGTGTGTGTCTCATCCTTCTTTTAAAGGGGCTGAGGTGCTCCAAATCTAATTGCTCTGAGCACAACCTAACAATAGAGATGCTGCCAAGGATGGTCAGGCCCAAGTACTTGGCATCTACTAGAAGTCAGGCTCTGAGATATGGGTTAATTTCCTAATACAACCCTCTGGGGGAGATGATTTGAGCTGCTTTTTCACATGAGGAAAACAGGCTCAGCAAAATGAAACCACTTGCCCAAAGTCACACAGCTCATAAGTTGGTGGAGCTGGGATCTATCCAACCCTGGGCCGTCTGGCTCCAGAGCTCATGTGTTTAGCTACTGAGCATCCTGCCTCTCTCAGCAGCGGGGAAAACTAGGATGAGCCCTTAGGGACCCTCTCCTCCAGACTCTTCCACCTCCCCTCCTGGTGACCTGTGGGGAAACTGAGGCCTGGAGATGCAAAGGGACAGTCCTCCGTTTACAGAAACACTCAGGAGGCAGCATTGGGCAAGGATCCAGGACTTTCATCTCAAAACTGAGGGCTCCTTGCAATAATACTGTCATGACTGGGGGATGCTGGGTCAACCTCACCCCTGTCTTGAGCCTCAAGAGTCACCATCTGTCAGGTGGGAAAATCACAATAACTACAAGGATAATAGTAATAACCACTACCAATATTATTGCTCACTGCTTTATAGGCAATATTTCATGTAATTCTCCAATACTCTATGATGTAATAATTAACCATAATAAATTATAATAATGGCTAATATCTATGGCCTGCAGTATACCAGGAAGTATTATGGAAAATGCTTGGCACAGACCAATCATGTAATCCTTCCAATTCTTTTATGTTACCCTTCTTAACAGATGACAAACCGAGGCACAGAGAGGTTAAGTAACTTGCCCAAGGTCTGTCAGCTAATTAGAGGCAGAGTTGGGATTTGAATCCGGGAGGCTGGCTCCATTATGTGGGTAGACGCTATAGTGAACCCCATTTTTGGGTGAGGAGACCGAGGCCCAGAGGGTGGAGGGAGTCTTCTGGGGTGTCACAGCAAGCCGTGGCGGACCGGGCAGATCGAGCTCTTGCCCTCAGCGCCAGCCTGCCTACCACTCCTGCCCATTCTCGGGGGCTCAGAGAGGAGATCGTGGCTGTTCCAACTGATGTCTGGGCACTATGACTGCCAGACGCTTTTTGGAGGGACACAAGGCACCTAAGGACAGGAGGACTCGGGTGAAGAAGTTGAATGGAAACTCGGGTTAGGAACTCACTCATCAGAGAGACAAACGACGATAGTCTGGGCGGATCAATACCAAACGATGCCCCCCCCCCCCCACCGCCCTTGAGTACAGATGAAACTCCTAAGGTGCCACTATCATGGCATACTCCTGACTGTATTCCCACCTCTGTCACCCCCGCATCAACAGAAACAGCAACTTCCCTCCCCACATACACATGCACATGCGCACCAGTCCCCGACCACCGCCCCCCCCCCCCCCCCCCCCCCCCCCGCCCTGCCTCGAGCTTCCAGCCGCCAAGTCTCGCTCCCAGCATCCTCCCTGCTTCCCATAAAGACAATGTCACCAGGGTTAAGAGCCCCGAGAGTGAGACCTTCCAGGATCCATCTCCTCACTGCCATGGGCTTGGTGTGGGACCTCAGTCTCATCTGGAAAATGGGAGCTGCGAGATGTAAGCCTGGCTGGTGTGTGGGTTAAATGAGATTGTATATATGAAGGATACAGCAAAGCGTCAATACACGATAGCTGTCGTTACTACTGTTATCCGTGCCTCCGACCCAGAATGTCATGGGAGGCCTGTTGCACCATCCCGCGGCGCTTCGCCCCGAGGAAATCCTACCCATCCACCTTTCTCTCACTCAGAGACAGTGTCACAGCTGGAAGACGGCATCACACCTTGGGCATGCCGTCCCCCCCAGCTTCGGCTGGATTGCATTTCTCGCGCCAACGGGCAACACCGTCATTCACAGAGACCGCTTCACACACCTGCCGGCCCTGCCCTCCCGAGCGGTGCTGCTCCCCGCACCGCACCCCGCCCGTGTGCTCTCGTCTTCCGCCAGCCACATCCCCACACGCTCCCACGACAATGTCAACATCACACCCCTGCCGCCTCACACCTCCGCGGAACACACAAACACCTCCGTCCCCAACCCACAAGCCAGAGCAGGTCCCAGGAGCACGGCACCCCAACTCTGGTTCCCCCTAGATCTCCTGTCACTGAAAACACCCCTACAACACCCCCCACCCCTTCAGCTCTACCTTTGTCCTTAATGACATCCCCCCACCTTTAAAACCACCTATCAGGGTCAACTCTGTGATAAAAAGTGTGGCTCTTACCACACAGCACCCCAAATCTCTTGGGTAGGTCTCCATTATTTAAGGGGTATTGGTTGCTCTTTGGAAACTCCAGAAGCATTTCTGAAGAAAGTGGGCACAACAGGGAGGTGGGGGCGGGGACTAGAAGAGGGAGGGAATGCTTGACGTTGTAGCAGGAAGAAAACCAGCAGGAGAGAAGTGGGCATCTCTAGTTCTCCAGTCACCGTCAAGGGTAAAGGGAGCTTCCTGAACCCCAGAGGAAAAGCTAAGAGGGGGGTGGAGATAGGTGGGTGTGGAGTTCTGGAGCATTTAGATCCTATTCAGTAGAAGGAAGAACTTTTTCACAGGCGGAGACTTGGTTGTTCAAACTGGGTGGGAGCATGTGAGGTCTGGGGGCTCTGGGTTCAGCTGAGGGTATGTGTCTCCCCCTTTACTGCAAAGCAGGCTGGGAAACAGAGGCCTGGCTTTTTCCTGGGGGACGTGGGACTCACACAGGGCGTTAAAGGTGGGGGACGAGTGCTCCCAAATGGGAAAGACATGCAGAAGATTCTGAAGAGGGTCAGAGGGGTCTGTTGGCCATAGTGGGGACTCTTGCCCTGAGTTCTGAGCTTCTGCAGGTGGGAGTCATTCTCCATAGGAGGCTGGCTTCAGGTGAAGGCTCCCAATTTACATTCATCTGATACAGGGACCCTCGAGCACCCAGAAGGTGGCTTAAGGGGGTCCATGGACAAACTTTTTTTTTTTTTTTTTACCATTGTACGTTTATATTCTGTGCTCTGGAGGGGAAAACATAACCAGGCTTCAGACTCTGATTATTAGCAGTGGTTTTTAAGTGTCCTCTTTAAAGAGATGCATTTAAATTTTAAAAGTGAGTGGACTTGAAGGAAATGGACTGTCTGTTCCCTGCTGTGTCACCAGCAACTCAAACAAGGCCTGGCACAGAGTGGGTGCTCAGGGAGGATTTGTTGGAGGAAGGGAGAGAAGGGGGAGAGAAGGAAGGAAACAGTACCGAGGGGATACATCGAGGGCAAAGTCAAGAAGTGGCATGAGAAGGAAGGGAGTCAGAGAGATGCTGGGCAGGGTCTTGCTTCCATCAGCGAGAGCTCATTCCTCCTCCCAGAAACAGAGAAAGGCCTGGGACAGCCCCTACGGGGGCAAATGATGAAGGAAGTGGGGTCTCCCCTCCTTCTCCCATCACTCAATGAAAACCTCAGACCTCAGAGGCTCGTCTCCCCATTTGTAGAGCACTTACCCTGGGCCAGACACTGTGAGAAGAACTTTCCTTGTGTTCCTGACATCAGTAATGGTCATGATGATGGTGGAGGTAATGATAGCTAACATTTCTCAAGTGCTCCACGTGCCCGGGACCGTCTTAAGTATTTTACGGTTTATCACTTAATTAATTACCATAGCCCTCTGAGGTAATGCCATCACGTCCCCATTGTGCCGATGAGAACACTTAGGCCCCATTAGGTGAGGTGGTTTGCCCAAGGCCCCGTGGTCCGTCAGGGACAAAATTCACACTCAGTCTAAGGCTGTTTCTGCTGTTGCATACAGAGATTCCTGGAGAAGGGGAAGGCAGAGGGCACAAAAAATGGGGTGGGGGGTATACCCAGTTTTCTTCAGAGTAGATGAACACCTTCCACCTTCAAGAAGGAATTTGGGGAAGAGGCCCTGGCTGGAGAGAAAATAGGGATTGAAGTCAAAGAAGGAAAAAGAGGATGGAGTCCTTTGTGAGAATGCCCTCCCCATCTTTCTGAGCCTTTCAGGGATGGAGGACTGGTCCCCCATCTCTGTGACAGGTTTAGGGACGGGGCGGGGGCAGGGAAGAGGCTGCCTCTGTGAACCCAGGGAAGAAAGTGAATTCAGGGGGGGTCAGGATGATTGATGGGAAGGCACTCTGGGGGGCTAATTACCTAATAGGTTTAATGGTCTGATGAGGCAAGTTTAAGTGGATTGCCTTGGGCTCAGGACAACCCCTTCATCCTGGACCCCCTCCCCATGCCTGCGAAGCCACATCCAGCCCCTCGCCCCTGTACCCCCATCTTAACACATCAGGGAACCCAGAACCTTCAATCTTAAGAGATCAGGCAGACATGGGCAGGGCTCCCGGTCCCCCCGCCCTGCCCCCACTTTTACCAGAACAGTTTCTCTTTTATCTGCTCTGTGTGTTGGAGTTTCATGTGAGACATTGAAAATAGGCTTCCTTTGCTTAAAAAGAAAAAAATTTAAAAACCACTGGGGGATGTTTTAAGACCTTAAGCTTTGGAAGCAGAGTGACCTGGCTCCTCCTTTCCTTTATCTAGTGTTTATTGCATGCCTACTGTGTGCTGGGCCATGGCATGAGTCCCTGGGACACAGGGGTGAGCTCCAGTGGACTAATGTGATACATTGCTCTGAAGGCACGAAACGAACGGGAGGGGATCCATCTCCTCCCCAGGGTTCAAAGAAAGCTTCCAAGAAGAAGCAACATTTGAGTGGGGACCTGAAGGACAAGAGGAATTCACTGGGGGAGGGGAGTTCCAAGCAAAAGGAACGTGCAAAGGCCCTGAGGTGGGAGGGAGGAGGGAACGTTTAAGGAACAAAGAGGAAGTAGGTCTGAAGCACGTGGAGGAAGATGAGGGCGTGAAGCTGGAAAGAAGTGCAGGGCCAAATCACAGAGGGTTTTATGCTGAGAAGGCTCCAGAATTTCTACCCTATGAGAACTTAGGGGCAACAGTTGGGTTAAAAGGTAGGAGAGGTTAAGCATGTGCCTTGAGTGCATTAACAAAGCGCTTTACACATGACCAAGAAAATTGGTCCATAACAAAGAATGGCCACAGTCCCACAAGTGACCACTGGCACCACCTCGCCATCCCTGGGTCTTGGAGACTGTCTTTGAGTGCGTTGGTCTTCGGCCACCAGCATCGGAAGGTGCTAAGCAAGTGAGGGCCAAGAATGAAGCAGAATTGCATTGGAATCTCAAGCCAGTGACTTTTTTGGTGCCCTTGGGCAGCTGACCTTGGGCTGGTGCCCTCAACACTTCCATGCCTCAGTTTCCTCCCACGTAAAAATGGAGCTCATTATACCCCCCTCATTGGGAGTTGTAGGGAATGGTTGAGGTCAAGCTTGCAAAGCACTCATCACAGTACAGGGTCCATATTGAGTGTTGAGGGATCTTCTGGAAACCTAAGTCAGATCCCATCCCTCCTCTGCTCAGAGCCATCTCTGGTTCCCATGGTTCCCATCTCACTTGGAGTAAAAATCAAAGATCTCACCATGGCCCCACCACTACCACCACCCCTCCCAGCCCTCATCCCCTTCCACTCTTCACCTCTCTTCCTCAACCCCAGCTACACTGGCTACCTCACCTTCCCTCGGACAACTCAGGCACAATCCCATCCCAGGGCCTTTGCACTTGCTCTCCCACAGAGCCACATGGTTCCATTCCCACCTCCACAGCCTGGAAACAATCAGTCATAAGGGTCTAGAGCCTGGACTCTAAAGCCAGGTTGCAAAGTACTTCTTTCATAGCATCAGTGTGAAAAATTAAAAGAACTAGTATTTGTGTAGTACTTGGAACAGAGTCTAGTGTATACTAGGTTCTGTAGAAGTGTTTGTTAAACAAAGGATACCACATTCTTGGGGAGGGCTTTCCTGGCCACCGGATCTGACACTGCAGCCCCTACAATCCCCCTTCCCTTCTCCTGCCCCTTTTTGTTTTCTTGGTGCTGACCACCATCCAACATAAAACATACTGTCTGTCTCCCCCACTCTAGAAGAATGTAGCTGTGTGAGCTCTTGGCTGAATCACTGAAACTCTCTCGGCCTTATTTGCCTCATTTGCCTGTGAAATCAGGGAGTTTGTCTGTTTTCCTCACGGCTGTTTCACTAAAACAGTGCCAAGCGTGTGGCAGCAGGTGCTCAGTAACTATTCGTGGAATGAATGAATGAATGAATGAGCAAGTGAATGAATAAAGATCATTATTTGTATTATTCTCCCTGCTGCTGTTCTCCTGGCCATTGCTCCTGTATGTTCCCGTGATGCCGGTGGCTTCCTTTGCCCACACCATGCCGAAGGTGAAGACCTCTTCCCCTGCCTCCCTTACCTCCCCTACCCATGTGCCCCTGCAGAGGAAGGCGAATACTTCCTGAAGGTGCTGATCCCCAGCTACGCGGCAGGCTCCATCATTGGCAAGGGCGGGCAGACCATCGTGCAGCTGCAGAAGGAGACAGGAGCCACCATCAAGCTCTCTAAGTCCAAAGACTTCTATCCGGGTGAGCCCTGGCCCAGGCCTCTGCCCTTGGCCTCCTGTCCCTCCCACCTGGGCCCTGGATAAGGGGGAAGAAGAGCTGCCCTTGGGGCAGTCATAGTGATGGGGGGGGCCTCCCCTCCTCCTAAGAGGACGGAGCTGCCCTCAGCCCCAGGGGCCACGCCTGAGCAGATGGGGGTGGGGGCAGGGCAAGACAATGGGCCTGCTGCATATTCATGAGCTCATTTGCATGATGTGCTGGCAGATGTGCCCCTTCCCACACACCTGCCTCTTTGGGTCAGTTGGAGTTGCTGGAGGAGGGTGGGCAGGGAGGCAGGTGTCAGGGTGTCCCTTGGGGTTGGGGGGCCAGCCAGCGTGTTGCACACCCCCCCCACACACACTTCTTTCCCCCCACTCTTTCCCTTTGGATTTCTCTGTTACCCCATCTTGCCCAGTTTGAGTCTCGCTGGTTTTCTCTGTCTGTGTCATTCTTCCTACGTCTCTCTCATTCTGTTTCTGACTTTCCCATCTCTTGTTCCCTGAGTCTCCATTCCCATCCACCTCTCTCTGGCTCCTCTTTTTTGCTTCTATCTCTCTGATTCTGTTTGGATGTCCCCCACCCCTTGTCCCCATCCATCTGTCCTGTCCGTCTCTGCTTTTCCTCCTCCCTCCCTCCCTGCTCTGTCCACCCCTTCTTGTCTTCCCGCCCCTCGCCCCATCTTTTCCTTGCCCTCCACCTCTCATAATCTTGTGTTTTTCTTTCTCTTGCTCCTGAACTCTCTCTGGTCAGTCATCCACTCAACAATACTCAGGAGCACCTCAACGATCTGCTGGATTGCCCCTCTCACCCACCTCTCCCTTCATGTTTCCTTCCCAGTCTCAGCCCCCACATGTTTTTCCTTCCTTCCTCCAAACCCAGCCCCTTTTCTGCCTCTCCCCCAGCTCTCTTTCTCCCTACAACCATAACATTTCCAAGACCCCTCCACTCCCTCTCTACTGCTCCCTGCATTATCTGTCACCCCATCCATCTTCCCCTCCCAAGACCAATGCCTGGGCTTCGACATCTAAGGATGGCCCCCAGGGAAGGCCCCCAGAATTGCATCTTTGGTCCAGAGCTGATTCTAGTTCATCCTTAATCCCCTTGGATTTTTTAGGTCAAACACCAGAGCTAGAGCCCAGGGTCAGGACACATTCATATTCTCTCTCTCTCTCCCTCCTCCCTCCACCTGCCCTGCCTCCCATCTCACTAAGCAGCTTTGGCAAGAGGTTTAGAGAAGCGTCCAGGGAACCAGGCACAGCCCCCAACCCCACTTTCCTCTTCCACCCTGGCCCAGTTTCCCTCACATGCCCCCTAGGCTACGGATAAGACCTCTGCTTGGGGCATTTATCCGAGGACACTTGGTTCCTTATGCCTGGATCACATTCTGTGACATGAGACACATCCTCTCCTCCCAACTCAATGACACACCCCATAGGCCAGGCAGCTGAGAACCCCAGAGGATGGGACAGTCATTGGCTTTCTTGGGCCAAATACTATTCAAACAAGCAACGTGAGCCAGCATCTCTCCCCAGCCCCAGGACGGGCATCCAGCACCCCCCCACACACACTGCTGACATGGGATTTCCAGATCATATGGCTTGTGCCAGCTCAAAGATTCAGGACACAGCCCCCTACATCCTAGTCCTGCCCCTGGGACTTCCCAGGACCCACAGGAACACAAGAAATGAAGATGCTACTGCTTGAAACGAAGAGCGTATTTCCTTCTGCTCCTGGCTAACTAACACCCTTTCATTCATTTATTCAACCTGCATTCTCTGAGCACCTATTCTATGGATAGAGATGAGGACATAGATCTCACAGCCCCTTTCCCTCATAGATCTCACAGCCCAGTAGGGAAGGCAGACTGAACACCAGCAATGACCCAGCATGGTCAGGGCTAGGACGAAGCCGAGAGGATGGTGGCAGCCCGGACGGGGCACCTGACCCAGCCTGGGAAGGTCACGGAGTGCTTCCTGGAGGAGGGGCCCGGAACAATAAGTAAGAGTGAGCTAGATAAAAGCAAGGAAGAGTACTCCGGAAAGATGAACTAGCATCTTCAAAGGCTGGAGGGGGAGTTTGTTCACTGTGACTGAAGCATACAGAACAATGAGAAATGACAATGGTGAAACCCACAGACAGATGGACACACACACGTGCGCACGCACACACACACTGCACTTGTGTCTACTACATGAAACAAAAACCTACCTGACCCTTAACCCCAAGGGAGGGGCAGAGCACTAAGGGTGTCCCCTCCTTGGTACAGGAAACACCAAGCCCCAGACTCTATCCTTCCAGATCATACATGGAGAAACAGATCCAGAAAGAAGCAAGCAGCTACCCAAAGCCACACACACAGACTTCTGTCCATCTACTCAAACACCGTAGTGATTCCAAACTCCTTCTGATTTTGAGCGTTTGCCTGAAGCTCTGTCCCCAGAAGAAAAGCACAGAACACACACAGTTTAAAAAAAAAAATTTATTTATAACATATTGCCTTGAAGTACAAAATCTTAAGTGATTACTTAATAAATCAGTACATATTCTTTTTTACTATCAAAAATACAGTAGCAAAAATGGAGTCATCTTATGCTTTTCTCCCAACACACACACAAACACACACAAGAGTCCGCACACCCCAGCTTGAGCACAGGGTAGCTCAGTGGTTAAAAGCCCAGACTCTGAACCCAAACACCTGGGTTCGAAACCCTGAACTTTCACTACTGGCTGAGTGAACTTGGACAGATCCCAAACCTTCTCTGTGCCTCAGTGTCTTTAGCAGTAAATTGAGAATAATAATATTGCCTACCTCCTACTTGAAGTGCACAAATATATACAAAGTGCTTAGAATAGTGCCTAACACTTGGTATTTTGTAAGCACCAGCTGTCATTATTGGACACTCCTTCAGAGGCTAACCAAGCCCCCCCAAAGCCCTCGTGGACCCCAGTTGGGAACCACAAAGGGTGGGAAATCCCAGCCTCCCTGAGCTGGAAGGGATCCTCGCAGAAGTGGAGAGCAGAGCCATTTCAGCCAGGCTCTCCCTAGGGCTACCCCGCCCCCCCCAAGTTCCCACCCTGACCCACACCCTTTCCTATTTACACCCAGACGGAGGCAGCCTGCACGCTGACTCACCCTTGGCTCAGACCAGTCCATTGTTCTGGGGTTAGGGGCAATAAGTGAGGAACAGTGGCCCAGAGGAGAGGGAGGATGTCAACTATCCAAGTGCCCCCAAGACAGTGACACCCGGACACATGGTGAGACTGGCATGCCAGGCTGAGAGATGGCCAGCGAAGGGTCAGGATGGTGGCACCATCATGCTGTGCTAGAATGCCCACAGGAGACTGGACCCTCACCCCCGAATGTCCCAGACACTCAGGCACATGAAACCTGGCGCACACTCAAGACCTTTCACAGACCCAGGAGCTAACTGGTCCCTGCAGACAGTCCCACCCAGAGAGAGAGACAGACACCCACTCCACGCACCAAACATGTGCAGCTCAGCCGGGCACACACCCTGTCACACCACTGGTCACGGTAGAGCCGTCTTTGTCCGGCTGTAATGCATATACACCCAGATACACACACACACACACACACACACACACACACACACACACACACCAGTCCTCCCGTCATACTGACACTTGAGTCTGCCTGTCGGTCTCTCTCTCACTCTTGCTCGCACTGACACACACCAATGATAGAGTCTTGTCTGTCTGTCTCCTACGCACAGGCTCACGCACATATACACACATACCACACACCAGTCATCCAAATAGTCTTTTGAACACCGAAAGGTGTCTGGTTGTCTCTTTGCTGCCAACACTCACGCTGACATCCAGTCTCAAAGTGACATTCATTCATCATACAGCCCCAGTGCTGCTTCATGAGACTCTTTGTTTCTTTCTCTCAAACTCTCCTGGACAAGCAGTTCGGTCTCACAAACAGTATATCCATAACCTTGAACATCACAGTGACACCCAAAGTCTTTCCCATGTGCGAGAGTGCACATATCTTTACTGGATTCATTGTGTCACACTGTCTGCTGACATCTCAGTCTCTCCCACTCTTTCTCTTATACACATACACAGATAAAGATAATTTAACCAGTCCAGCCCAGGTATACACATGCATGGACACGCATGCATGCACATACACACACACACGCACCACTCACCCAAACAGCCTCACAGATATAGTCGCACTCGTCAGAGTGTCACCCAGAGTCTCTGTCCCACACACACATATCCCAACATCACCCAGAGTTGGCTTCTCTTCTCCCCACTGCTTCCCTACCTCTAGTGTGTACACACACACACACACACACACACACACACACACAGACTGAGGATGCCTAGGTTAGAACCGCAGCCAAAATCTAGACAATCTCCAGCAAAGGCATCCACCTCACCCTCCTTTCTCCATCCCTGAGTCCCTACCCTTCCATGAGTTGTCTCTGCTCTCTCCTGTCCATACCCTTGCCCTCCCCCACCCTTCAGCCCTCCATCTGGTGGGTCCAGGCGGGCACTCTGGCCTCTCTTCTGTCTCCCCCATCCCCCAGCCCTTCCCCATCCTCTCCAAAAGCCCAGAGGCCTTCGCTGCAGGCTTTCAGGGGTTGCCACGGCAACGGGGCTTCGTCCCTCGTCCCCCTGGGGGTGGGCTGAGGACCCGGCCAGCCAGACCGATAAGGGGGTTCCAGTTACTGTGGCAACCGTTGCAGGCCTGAGCTCTTGGCTTCGGGGGGGGGGGAGTGAGTGAATGGTTGCCAGAGCAACCGGGAGCCAGCAAGGACTGGGAAGAGGCAGCTGAGCCCTGTCTCCCCTGCCCAGGGCTGCTGTGGGCATCGCAAAGCACTTAAGTATCATTCTTCCATCCCCTGGGGTTGTTTTGGGGGAGGGACATGAAGTGCAGATTATAAAACAGGCATTCCACTCACTTTCCCAGCTACCCATCATGGCCTGGGAGTCCATGCCAGCTTCCCCAGGCTTACCCATGTGACCTGGGCCCAGTTAGGTCCACTTTCTAGATTTAGGTTTTTTCTTTCCATTAAATGGGGCCTGTCTCCCAGGAATCTTCCCATTCCTGTGTGATGAGGGTGCCCTCTCTCTCCCTTGCTCAACAGGAACCACAGAACGAGTATGCCTGGTACAGGGCACAGCAGAGGCCTTGAATGCTGTGCACAGCTTTATTGCTGAGAAGGTCCGAGAAATCCCACAAGCAATGACCAAGCCTGAGGTGGTCAACATCCTTCAACCCCAAACCACGATGAACCCCGACAGAGCCAAGCAGGTCAGCAGGGGCAAAGACTGGGTTTCTGTAAAGCCGGTGAGGTTCGGGAGAAGACACTTCTCCCATATCACTGCATTACTGTGGGAATGGAATGGGATAATGCCGATAAGACGTTTGTCAATCAAATACATGGTAGCAGTTGTATTATTAGGGAGTCAGCCTAGGGACTCCAAACCTCTTAGAGTGGGCTTGACGCAGAGAGAGAGTGAAGGTCTGGGAGAATTTGTCCCAGCACCCCCCCCATCCCTCCTTCCTGGGATTCTCTAGACCCTCTCCTCTCCTTCCTTCCACCTCATCCCATTGTCTCCCAGAGCAACCTGCCTCCCACTTCCTGTTCTCACCGGAAGTGACTTCATTGACAACCCATCCACATCCAGAAGAGTTTAGAAAAGGCCTCACACTCCCTCTCTCCATTAATTATGGTATGGGGTAAGTCACCATTTTGGAGAAATGGGTGTTTTGCTAGCGAGAGAGAGGGGGCAGGTCCCTCTCCTACACAGCCCTCTCTAGGAGGGATGGAAGGAGGGCAACGCCTCTTGGTTGCCTCAGTTACGGGGAAGCGGTGGCGTAGGGGCGTGGCAGGGAGCGGACCAATCACTACCCTGGCCTCTCTGGTTGCCATGACCACGGTGCTCACGGGGCAGGTGGGCTTGCTGCAAAGCCCCTGGCGCTCACCAGGCAGGTGGGCTTGGTGCAAAGCCCCTGGTGTGGCCCTGGATGGGTAGGAGGTGGAGGGGAGGGGAGCGGAGCTGCGCACACTCCCCGTTTTCTCTCCCCTTCCCCACTCCCATATACTTGCACACAAGATGCAGAGGGGCCAGAGCCCCTGGCAGGAGGACAGGCCACTTGTGAGGGCTCCTTATCGTCTGCCTAGAAGCAAAGACGAGAGAGAGACCCTCGGTAAAAGGAATCTGGAATTCTTGTTACCCTGAGATGGGAGAAACCATGGACCTGAGTTCCCCCAAGCTCCTGGGGAAACGGTGGGCGGAAAGCCCTGGAAGAATGCTGCCAAGCGAATTATTCCCAAAAAAGACTTCGAGCTTGGGGCTTGGAGCTTGGAGCACGGCTGCTGTCCTTGGTGCTGAAGAGGCTCTGCCAGGTCTCTCCCGAATCCCTTCCTACCAGCAGGCCACACCATTTACACGGTGGCAAGGATATTGCCTCTTCCCTCTACTTTGGTCGCTGCCACAAAGGGCTCAGAGTTCATGAAGGGTTTGCACATGTTTCAGGGAAAATGGGGTCAGCACCATCTGTGCCTGATCCTTCCACCCCACCCCCTAATCCACAGGAACTCTGAGATAGTGGAATTGAAAGGTTATAGAACCAGGATTTTTCCTCTCCTTATTTATTACTTAGGGGGCTCTAAAGAATGAAAGATAATGGCTGAAGGCTCAGGCTCTGGAGTCAGATGTTGAGTTGAATCTTACTCTGATAACATACTTCTTTAGACCTGTGTGACCTTGAACAAGTGACTTGATTTCTCCATGCCTCATTTTTCTCATCAGCAAAATGAGATTCATTATGGCACCTACTTAAGGGCAGTGATCAGTGTTCACTGATGTTTAAAAAGGACTTAGCATGTATGCCTAATTCATAGAAAGTTCTCAAAAAATGTTAGCTGCTGATATTATTATGGGATTTTTAAGTCGGGAGACGGGTCTACTCTCTTTCTACATTGGACTTGCTGTGTTACTCTAGGTTCCTTTCCCTTCTGTAAGCCTCAGTTTCCTTTCTTTACAGTGTGGAAGCTGGGCCAAATCAGGGATTATAAATTGAAATGCCTCCAAGATTCAGCAAGGGAACATAAAGAATTGGGGACTCTGGCCTCATCAGAGAGATATAATGCCATCCCTAAAGGGGGCAGCTGCTACTCAACTCGACTCAATTCTTGCCCTTTGGGAATGTAGACAAAGTGTTGCCACATCTTACAAATTTTTCAGAAGAAGCCAGAAATATTTGACATCAACTGATTTTTAAAGGTTGGCTCAATCTTAAAACCACTATGTGGCTGTGAGCTGCCTGTGGCCTGAGGACCACCAATTTGCCACCTCTGGGCTAGACTGGTGGTTCTCAGTCCTGGCTGGTATCTGAATCATCTAGGTAGCTTAGAATGCAGATTCCTGGGTCCCAGCCCAGAGCCACTGAATCAGAATTTCTGGAGTGAAGGCTTGGGAATCTGAACACAGATTCTTGACTGGGATCAGATCCTGGCTCTATTACTTACTATCTGTGGGACCTTGAGCAACTTTCTTAACCTCTCTTGCCTCTGCTTTCCAAGCCATAAAATTCGATAATAAAAGTGCCTGCCTATTCTTATAGGGTTGTTGTAGAGATTAAGTGACTATATGAAAGTGTTTACCAAAGTGTCTGGCAAATGGAAAGACTGTTAGCTGTATAATTATTATTATACTATTACTATTTGCAAATCTCCACAGACTTGCAAATCACGGGGACAGATGTTCTCTGAGGTCTTTCTGGCCCTAAAACTCCTACAATTCTACGGCTCTGTAATTTCAAGATTCTCGACGTACATTATTCTAAGATTCTACTGTTCTGACTGACATCCTGGCACTCCAGGATTCTATGAAACTGCACCTGTGATCTCTCTAAGATGCTGTGGGTCTACCACCTGGGCCTATCATGAAGACAGTTAACCATTTGCCACCCAGTCATTGACTATTCCCAATGGTTGTATGGAGTAGCTGTGGTTACGTCCATGTTGGAGGAGAGGAAACGAGGTGCAGAAAGGTGAAGGCATTTGCTCTTACCATTTCTTGGTGAACAGTTACTTCATCCTTCCTTTTTCCCTCTGAAATGCTGTATCATACTGAATACCTCTTGACTCTTAGGTCTGGTTTCATGCATTCTGTTCTATCCTCTTGACCTGTCAGACTTTTTTCTGATGATTTTTTTTAATATATAAGTTGAGGTATAATTCACATACTGTACAGTTCACCATTTTAAAGTATACCATTTAGTGGTGTTTAGTATATTCACAAAGTTGTGCATTGATCACCTAATGTAATTCCAAAACGTTTTCACCACTCCAAAAAGAAGCCCCATCCTCTTTGGCAGTCACTGTCCATTCTCCCAGCTCCCCCTCCCTGTCCCAACCACTAACCTACTTTTGGTGTTTATGGATTTGCCTATTCTGGATGTTTTATATAAATTGAATGACATAATACATGGCCTTTTGTGTCTGGCTTCTTTCCCTTAGCATACTGTTTTCAAGATTAATCTGTATTGTAACATATATCAAAACTTAATTCCTTTTTATGGCCAAATAATATTCCACTGTACGGATATACCACACTTTGTCTATCAGTTGATAGTCATTTGGGTTGTTTCTACTTTTTAGCTATTATGAAGAATGCTGCTATGAACATATGTGTGGGTATGGTTTTCAGTTCTTTGGAGTATATATCTACGGATGGAATTGGGATATGTCTAACCTTTGGAAGAATTGTCAGACTATTTTGCAAAGCAACTGTACCACAGATATGAGATTTAAATCCAGGTCTGCCCATGGAGGTAACAATGACAACAACCATTTCTTGAGTATCTACTATGAGCACATATTACCTGCACACTCACATGGCACCCTATGCTTTGCACATAGTAGGTTCTCAGCAAATGTTGCTTGTTTGAATAAATGGATGATGACATGCCCATAAGGGCCAAGCAGAAACATAACTAAGGGGCACTAGCCCCTCAATCAAGCTCATCATTTCATGAATGATCTCAGTTAGCCTTCACAATAATTCTGTGGAGGAGGGATGGATGTTATAGATGAGAAAACTGAGTCTCAAAGAGGTTAGGTCCCTTGCTCAGCATTAGTGGTGGAGCCAGGATTTCGAACCTGAGCAAGTGACTCCAGAGTCCAAAGCAGCTTTTCAGGGATTCGTATGCACAAACTGCAAACTAGTGGTCTGCTACTACACAGTAGTTCATAGACCTTTTGAAGAGGTAGCCAATAGATAAAAACTAAGGTGCTTCCCACTTTCCAAATCAGAATGTCCAATTAATCTAAAAACTCTGATCAGGCTGAGTTTGTGTACCGAAATGCACAGCACCCTACCTCCCCACCTCCACACACACACACACATACACACACACACACACATCTCCACACACACACACCACCACCACCACCATAGGTGAGATATACCTGGTCACCTCCATCCAGTCTCATTCCTGCTTGGTCCTGTGGGCACATCACCGTTCCTTTCATCCATCCATCCATCCATCCATTCACACACTCTTTGCTCAACGCTTACGAGGCATTCCCCTAGGCACCGTGAACCAAGTAGTAAACAATACAGACAAAAATCTCTACCCTTGTAGATCTTACATTCTTTCATGGGGAAACCGAAAACAAGCAAGTGAATAAGTAAATGTCAGAGAGTGAAAAGTGCTATGATGAAAAATAAAGCAGAAAAAGAGGGGGAAAGAGTCCTGGGGCATTTTTTTCTCCTAACTTTTTATTTTGAAAATGTTGAAGACTAATACAATGAACTCCCTATACACTGCACTTAGATTCACCAATCGTTAACATTTGCTTTATCTCTTTACACACACACACACACACACACACACGCACTGGTTGGCTTTATTTGCTTGTTTGTTGGGTGGTTTGTTTGTTTTTGCTGATCCATTTGAAAATAAGTATAAACCTCATGACTCTTCACACCCAAGTTCTTCGGCATGCGTCTCCCAAGACTGAGGACATGTCCTGTATTGTTATGTTACTGTTATCACCCCTACAAAAATTAACACCAATTTCATGCTATTAGTTAATAAAGAGTTCATATTCACATTGTCCCCAAATATCTTTTATGTCTATAAAGCATTTTTCTATCCAAGATTCAGTCAATATTCATGCATTGCATTGAGTTGTTATACCTCGTTCATCTCTTTTAATCTAGAATAGTCTACCATATATATATTTTTTAAGATTTTATTTTTTTTAAAGATTTTATTTATTTATTCATGAGAGACAGAGAGAGAGAGAGAGAGAGAGAAGCAGAGGGAGAAGCAGGCTCCCAAGGAGCAGGGAGCCCGATGCGGGACTCGATCCCAGGACCCTGAGATCATGACCTGAGCCGAAGGCAGATGCTTAACCGTCTTACTTTTTTTAAGTAATCTCTACACCCAATATGGGGCTCGAACTTACAACCCCGAGATCAAGAGTTACACACTCCACCGACTGAGCCAGCCAGGCGCCCCGTTTACTATATATTTTGAAGGTAGAGACAACAGAATTGCTGATTGGATGTTGAGTGGGAGGAAAAGAGAGGACTCCTAAGTCTTTTTTTTTTTAAAGATTTTTTTTTTATTTTATTTGAGAGAGAGCACATGAGAGGGGGGAGGGTCAGAGGGAGGAGCAGACTTCCTGCCGAGCAGGGAGCCCGATGCGGGACTCGATCCCGGGACTCCAGGATCACGACCCGAGCCGAAGGCAGTCGCTTAACCAACTGAGCCACCCAGGCGCCCCAGGACTCCTAAGTCTTGAGCCTGAGAAGTGAAAGGGTGCATTTTCCACATACTGAAATGAGGAAGACCGTGGTAGAAACACATTTGAGCAGATGAGGAGTTCCACTTTGGATTTTAAGTTTGCAGTGTCCATTCGACATCATTCTAGAGATTTGAGGTTAGCAGCTGGATACAAGTCTGGAGGTGTCTGTGCTAAGGACATAAAATAAGCAAATAAACAAGCCTTGATAACTGGGGTGATAAGACCTCTCTAAGGGGGTGCATTTGTGCAAAGACCTGAATGATGAGAGAGGTGAGCCTCCTTTTCTGGGTAGGAGCATTCTAAGTGAGGGCATAGCGGGTGCAAAGGCCCTGAGTCTGCACCAAGCTTGTGACTTGAAGGAACAGCAGGGAGTTAGTACGCCTGCCATGAAGTCAGCAAGAGGGAGGGAGGGAAAAGTTGCAGTCAGATTAACAAAGAACAGAGCAAGTAGAGCAGTGGTTCTCAGGCTTGTCAAACCCCATGTCCTCTTTCTCCTACAAATATTTTCCCAGCCCGCTTACCTCTGAAATTACACACACACACACACACACACACACTCATTTCAGTACATGGAAAAATGCATATAATGTAGATGTATTACCTATCTAAATCTGTAAGATTTTTAACAGTTTTATTGAGATATTAATTCCACATACATATAATTCACCCATCGAAAGCATGCAGTTCAAAGTTTTTATTATATTCAGAATTGTGCATCCATGCCCATAATCAATTTTAGAACATTTCATTTCCTCAGAAAGAAATCTTGATCCCCTTAGCTATCACTCCTCAATCCCCACAGCTCAGCACCACCCCCCAGCCCTAAGCCACCACTAATCTACTTTCTGTCTCTATAGATTTCCCTGTTCTGAACACCCATATAAATGGAATCCTACAATATGTGGTCTTTGGTGTCTGGCTTCATTCACATAGCGTGTTTTCCAGCTTCATCCATGTTGTAGCCTGGATCAGTACTTTGTTCATTTAAATTGATTGCCAAGGAATATTTCATTGTACTTATGTACATTTTCTTTAACCCGTAAGACTTTTTTACATAAAGAAAAAATAAAAGGAAGGTGATGTGTTATAAAATGAGATGAATTTTAATATGTAAATGTTACATATTACTACAGTAGAAGTAATGAAATAGTCAGCTGCTCACACCTCACATAGCCTGAGAGAGACAGTGACAAACATAGTGAGATGTAAATAAGACACGTGGCATTACTACTGTTGTCATGGGGTTTTTTTGGGGGGGGGTAAGTGATGAACCACTCTTGGTAAAGCTCAGAACAAAACAAAGTAAAATCGTCCCTTCGTTGACCGATTAGTTGCATTCCTGGAAATTTCAGTAGATCTTAAACACGTGGGAAAAAGAAAATACTAGGTACTTATATGGACCGTCGGGTTCAGGTCTGGGCTCTGAGATTTATAAACAGACTTTTCGCCAACATGAATGTCCAGGGAGTCACTTAAAAGTCATACGGGACCCGGACAGTTCTCCTCGGTTTGACGTTGTGAATAACTGAGTTTCAGGTTGTGGGGTGCCAACATCCAAGGCCCTGCCCCACTGCATGCCTGCATCTGCCCCCCCCCCCCAGTCGTCATGACAACTAAAAGTGCTCTCACAAATTTCCCAAACACCCCTGGTGTCTGGCTCAGGGGCGAGAGGAGAGGCAGGGGCTTCAAGGGGTGGAACCCACGGGTCTGAGAGGACGTGGGAAGAACTGAGCAACAGGAACCTATGTGTAGAAGTGCTCTTGGATATGTGAAAGGAGACTTTTGGTTTTGAAATCTCCCCTTCCCCGACCCCCAGAATTAAGATGGATCGGATTTGCAGGGGCAAAGGATGGGCCTTTCTGCACTGGAGAAGGGGACGACTGTATTTAAGTGCCCGATTGTCTCCGATGTAAGGTTTTTTTTATCTTCATTTTACAGATAGGACAACTTCATTAGGTTGCTAGGGCAGACTGGGTAGCTTAAGCAACAGAAATTCATTTTCTCACAGTTCCGGAGGCTAGAAGTCTGAGATCTGGAGCAGGGTTGGTTTCTTCCGAGGCCTCTCTCCTGGGCTTGGAGATGGTCGTCCCCTCCGCAGTCACACGCAGTCTTTCCTGTGTGTGCCTGTGTCCTAATCTCTTCTTCTTATAAGGACACCAGTCCTACTGGATTAGGGCCCACCCCAATGACCTCACTTAACCTTCATTGCCTCTAAAGACCCTCTCTCCAAATACAGTCATATCCTGATGTACTGGGGGTTAGGACTTCAACATCTGAATGGGGGGGGGCAGCAATTTGGCCCATAACAAAAAGAGGTTAAGCGCCATGACCTTGCCATAGGGCGGGAAACACAACGGAGCAGGAATCCAAGAGGCTGGATTACAACTCCTCCACAATCTGGGTAGCCTTGGGGCCAGTCCCTTGTAGGCCTCAAGTGGCTCCTCTGTAAAGTGAGACTTAATGACCCCTTTTTCTGGGGCTGGGAGTCAGAGTGTTTAATGATCTAGAAGGCGTGAGCACCAGGGCAAGCTGGGAGCACCCGCTGTCCTGGAGGGCACCCACTGGGTCAGCCATTAAGCCTTTAAGGTGCTGGATGGAAGGGAAATCCCAGGGGTCCCAGGGGCAGGGGACAGGGTGGCTGAGAGCCTACTGAGAGGACATGGAGTACTGGCTCTTTTTTTTTTAACCAACCAATATGGAAGGAAGTATGTCACCATTTTGAACAAGCAGTAGGACCATACCGGTGTATATCGAGGGGCACAGCGGGCCCGATTTGGGGACACGGGAGAGCGGGGCCGCCTGAAGACTAATGTTACCGTTCAGTCTCCACCCACCAACCTAAAGCCCCTCCCTCTCGCCCCACACGCAGGCCAAGCTGATCGTCCCCAACAGCACCGCGGGCCTGATCATCGGCAAGGGGGGCGCCACAGTGAAAGCCGTGATGGAACAGTCGGGTGCCTGGGTGCAGCTGTCCCAGAAGCCAGAGGGCATCAACCTTCAGGAGCGGGTGGTGACAGTCAGCGGCGAGCCGGAGCAGGTGCACAAGGCCGTGAGCGCCATCGTGCAGAAGGTACAGGAAGACCCCCAGAGCAGCAGCTGCCTCAACATCAGCTACGCCAACGTGGCCGGCCCCGTGGCCAACTCCAACCCCACCGGCTCACCGTACGCCAGCCCCGCCGACGTGCTGCCCGCCGCTGCCGCCGCCTCGGCCGCTGCCGCCTCGGGCCTGCTGGGCCCCGCGGGGCTGGCGGGCGTGGGCGCCTTCCCGGCCGCCCTGCCTGCCTTCTCAGGCACCGATCTGCTGGCCATCAGCACGGCGCTTAACACGTTGGCCAGTTACGGCTACAACACCAACTCCCTCGGCCTGGGCCTCAACTCGGCCGCGGCCTCCGGGGTCCTGGCCGCCGTGGCCGCTGGTGCGAACCCCGCCGCCGCCGCCGCCGCCAACCTCCTGGCGTCCTACGCGGGGGAGGCGGGGGCCGGGCCCGCCGGAGGGGCCGCCCCGCCTCCGCCCCCGCCCCCCGGAGCCCTGGGGTCCTTCGCCTTGGCCGCAGCCGCCAACGGCTACCTCGGCGCCGGGGCGGGCGGCGGGGCGGGCGGCGGGGGTGGCCCGCTGGTGGCCGCCGCAGCTGCAGCCGGGGCCGCCGGGGGCTTCCTGACGGCAGAGAAGTTGGCAGCTGAGAGTGCCAAGGAGCTGGTGGAGATTGCGGTGCCTGAGAACCTGGTGGGGGCCATCCTGGGCAAAGGGGGCAAGACGTTGGTGGAGTACCAGGAGCTGACAGGCGCGCGCATCCAGATCTCCAAGAAGGGAGAGTTCCTGCCTGGCACGCGGAACCGGCGGGTCACCATCACGGGCAGCCCTGCGGCCACGCAAGCCGCTCAATACCTCATCAGCCAGCGGGTCACCTACGAGCAGGGAGTGAGGGCCTCAAACCCCCAGAAAGTGGGATGAGGCCTGTGGTGTGTGCTCCCACCCCTCCTCCCGGCCCCTTCTCCTCCTCTTCCTTCTCCTCCCCTCCCCCACCCCCACCCCCAACTCCTGACCTCAGCTCGGGTGTAGTCCTGCTCCTCCTGGGATGGGGCTGGGGTAAGCCTGACTGCACCCCCCCCCTCCTTCTGGTAGTCATAGGCAGGATTGAGTGATGGCTGGGGATGGGGCCCAGAAGCTCCCTCCCCGGCTCTGAACTGACCCTTCTTCCTTCCTCCCTATGCTTGACTGGGCCTGACCCTCCACTCCCAGGGCCCGGGTCTGTGTGATATCTGTATATATTGCATTTTGTTGATTTTAATAGAAAACAAAGCGTTATTTTCTCTTTCTTTCCCTCCTTTTTTTTTCTTTTTTTTCTTTTCTTTTTTCCTTTTATTATTTTTCTTTTCTTTTCTTTTCTTTCTTTTTTTTTTTTTGGTAAGGATTTTTTTCCCCTTTGTAAGTTTTTGTTTCCATATGGGAGGAGGGGAGGGAGCCTCTGGGCCACCTAGAATGAGGGGCCTCCCCCAAACAACACCCCACCTCTCCTGCTTTCAGTTCCAGATCTGAGAGAAGGGATGGGAGTAGAGGTAGCCGAGGAGTCTGAGCTGAAATGGGGTATTTGGAGCAGGGACCCCAGAGTTCCCAGATTTTCTCAGCGACTCTACCCCTATTGGAGCTGCCCCTCCTAGGTGGGACTGTTCACTGTTTTGTTGTCAGGTCGTATAGGGGGAGGGGGTGCAGTGCTGCTGGGAATGAGGCCAGCTCTAGGATTGGTCCAGTCCTGTGGGCAAGACTCTTGTGAGAAGCTGGAACAGCTTCCTGTGGCATCTTCTGTGGTTTTACCTTAGAGTAATGGGAATGAAGGTCCCTGTTGGGATGTCCCTCTCAAGAGTCAAGTACTCTCTGAGGTGCTGCTGGGACTCCTTCTGATGTCACAGGAAGTAGTTCCCCAGAGGTCACTTCCTGTGATGATAGGACAGACAGGTACTTCCTATGATGTCTCAGTGGGCCTTCCTTGAAGGTTACTTCAGCAACATCATGGGGGCATGTACTTCCTGTGGTATCTCCAGGTTATTTCCTGTGACGTCATTGGGATGGAGCATGCACTTCCTGAGTTGGGCCATGGCCAGTCACTGACACTCCTTCTCCGCCCGCACCCCTCTTTGGTGGGTCTTGGCCTGGGGGTCTGCCTAGGAGGAGAATAAGGGGTGGGACTTGGAGCATATCTGGAGGACTCTAAGGAAAAAGACCCAATATTGTCAGGGTCATCTCTATCCAAATACACCAAGTCTGTGAACCTGGCAGGGAGGGGTGGGAGATGGAGCTAGTGAAAACTGTTAAAGACCCCCATTCCCACCCCCGCCTTTTGTGTGCATGCTTGTGTCTGCGTGGCTTTGTTCCATTGAGTCTGGTGAGCCAAATGTGTGGTGGTCTGTCAGGCCATCATGACCCAGTGTAGAGTTCAGTGAGCCACGGTAGGGTCCCTTGAGCCTGAGTGCTTCGTGTGGTCTAGTAGATTAGATTGGCTTGTGGTTTCCAGCAAGCTGGAGTACTTTGGTAGTATTGGAGGGATCAGAATGTTTTGGTGCTCTTGCCATGGGCCCTGAGGAGCTAGAATATTCTGATGGAGTCTGCCAAGCCAGACAGCCCCGAGAGTTGGTTTGGGAGTGGCTCCCTGAGCACTGTGACTGTGGTCAGCTCTAAGGCCTTGTTGGCAGGCTGAGATTTCAGGGCCTGACAACCCTATGGACTTAGGATAGCTGAGACCCACCTCTCCCCTCATCCATCTCCCCCTCCCCCTTGGAGACCACCTCCACTTCCTCCAACCCAAAGCAGGGCCCCCAGTGCCCTGGTTCCATCATCAGCATCTCTGGGGGAGGGGCACCCCATGCCCACCCTCTCCCCCATTTGTCCCCCTCCTAGGTCTTCCAGACCCTTCTCTACTCCATGGCTTTGGGGGAATCAGGCCTCCTCGTCTCTCTCCCACAAAGGGAGAGAAGAAAAGCCAGAGACAATTCCCACCCCTAAAGCCTGGGAGACCCCTGCCCCTTGCTAGAGAGCCACCCCCAAATCAAAATGTGAAAATCCCTAGAAAGCAATAGCCTTCAAGGTACCTTGCACTGAATTTCCCACCCCGGCCCGTCCACCTGATGGGAGGCTGTAGCTTGGGCACTAGGGTGACTTTTTCCATGCCCTCTTCATCTCCAGGGTGGGGGGCAGGCCCCATTTCCCCATCCCCCATCTCCCATCGCTGCTGCCCCCACCCTTAATCTCCAGACTGAACCCAGATGGAGATTCGAGTGCCAAAACAATTCTTGATGTAACTTTGTACATATCTTCTGCGGGGGGGGGGGGGGGGGGCCGGGCTCTTGGGGTTGGAGGTGGAAGTGGCCCTGTGGGCCACTGCGCCCCTCTGCCTCTCAGAAGACCCTATGGTATTTCACAGTATCTCCACCCACAGTGGGTATTGCAGTGTCTAGCTGGAATATGCCCCCTACAGCCCCCCACCCCAGGCCTTCATGAAGAGGGGAAGGAGCCAGGGAGAGGTAAAACGGTCTGGAAGTGGGGAGGTGGGATTTGAAAGCACTCATTTGCATATCATTTGCATCCTCAGCTGCCCTGGTCTGTCAGATGCTTTCTATAGCCCCTTTCATGGGAGTCTGGGTCCCCATCAGTGGACCCAGTACTCCTCTCACACAGACACGTCTCTGGAGGCTGGGCCTCCCGAAAAGTGTTCCCTTGGGGTATCTGTGTGACTACCCCCTCCCTATTCACATCTCTCGGGGACCCCCTACCCCACCAGCCAGGGCTATCTGAAAAGTAGTTTGCTAGCTCCGTGAGCTAGTTCACTCACCAGGTTGGTGAGTGGAGAGCCACACACCTTTCCCCGTTTTTACCCTAGGAAATTCACTCTACCATCTTCCCCATCCCTTGAAAGTCTCTTCTGCATTCTGACCTCAATCTTTCGTGCTGCAGTATGTCCAGAGGGGACACAGATGTGGGGTCAGGGATGGGGATCATTGAAAAACCCACCGCCTCTTCCCCTCCCCTTCCCTGTTAGCCAATCAGATCTCAGAGACTCTGAGTGGCCTCCTTGCACCCTGCTCTTCGGCACCCAGTAGGTGCTTAATAAGTGTTTGCTGCATTGACTTGTCTCCCTGTTCTTTCCCATTTGCCCTCCAGCTCCCAACATCTTCTTCCAGAGTCTCCCTCCCTCTCTTTCTCTCTTCTTCTTTCTCGGGCTCCCTATGGCTTTCTACTTTCTCTCCTTGTGGCTCCCATTGTTACCTGTCCTGTCTCTATCTTTGTCTGTCTTTTTCCCTCTTCTCACTCCTCTTAACTCTCTTTCCTCCCCCACCTTCCCATTGATTAAAAAAAAAGTGCCAAACTTCCTTGGAACTGAGCCGCTCTGGGGGGGAAGGAACCTCAGATAGAGGGGAGGAAATGGGACCATCTCTCTCTGAGGAGGCCCCTAAGAGGCATTGAAAAAGTCTGTGGACACTTAGCTAAATTGGGTCCCCCTTCCTCACCCCTCCCACCCTGAGTTTTTCTTAGAATCTTTGTAAGAAAAAAAAAAAAAGACAGAAAAAAACTCCCCTTCAGCTAATCCCTAACCTTTTGGATTCCCCAAATTCCACCAGCCGGGGAGAACCCCACTTGCCTCCTTCGGGCAAATCTGTAGAAATTGCGTGGGGGGAGAGACAAGCTCAGCCCCTCTTCTGCTGGCCCCAGGGATTGGTGCCAGCTGGATTCCAGAGAAGGACCTCAAAGCACTTATGAGAAGAAGGGGTTCGATGTGCCAAATTACTTCCTTCATCCCCCGTCTCAGGGGGCTCTGAGCCAACCTGCCCCAGCCACCTTCTTCTGCCCTGTCCCAACCATCTCTCCATGGGCAAGGAGGCTTCATTGCAATAATTATTAGGGGATCAGAAGGTGAAGATCGTGCCATTTTTATCTGCCCTAACGCCTGCCCTGGACTTGTGGGTGGGAATTATTATGGGTACCCCAAGTGGAGTTTGGTTAAGAGTCGGCTTATAGATGGTTGGGGACCTATACTTGGAAGAATATGGTACCACTTTTCTCTGAGTGGTATTTCTTCTCCCCCTTCTTAACTCCCAAGTCCCTCAATATCCCCTCTTTCTGTTTCTCTTGCCTATTCCTCCATCGCACGCCCTCCTTATTTTGTTTCTGATTGGTGGCCTACTGTTTGGAAAGTGATGAGGGGATCCCCCTGCATGGATTATTGCTGTTGCAAGACCAGGACTTGAGGTCGTGATGGCGCTGAGCGGTGGAAAAAGTATTCACTAAGAGTGGCGACGAGGGTGGCAATTGGGGCGTCCAGGCTGCTGATTGGGTGCACACCTCTCGGGACAGCCAGGCAGGCCTTCGCGCTGTTTGCCACGCACCTGCCCCCGCCGACTTTGAACTCCGAGGCCGGCCGTCGCGAAAGCCTGAACCGGATGTCACGACGGGGAGAACGGGATCGCGATGCCCAAGTTGGGGCCCTGAGGGCCGGGGACACAAGTTTACGGCTCTCGTGGAGTCGCGACACCCAGCCCTGCTATCCGATCCCTCGCCACTGCAGTCAGCGGTCTGGACGCCGTGGTGGAGGGGCTTGTCTCCGTGGCGCCGCTGCCGGTGTGTGTAAGGTCCGTCTCAGTGCCCTCTGCCTGTCGCGTTGGGGATTGCTGGGTGGCAGGGAGGGAGATGGGGAACGTCTTTGGGGGGGGGGTTACGGGGACGGGGGCTGCTGGTGTTTAACCCCTTCTCAGCCAGTCCAGGACACTCTTGTCTCCCAGAGATAATTGGGGGGGGACCGCCTAATCCCCCTCCCCCACACCTTTCCTCCTCCCTACCCGCTACCCCTCCCCCCAAAACCACCAACCTCTCATCTTCTAAGTGACTCCATCACCACCGGCCACCGGGACCTGCGGCCTCATTGCTCCAGCCCGCCCCACTCGACCGTCAGACTCGCTCATCGAACTCTTTTTGATTAACCCTTTCTGTGTTCATCCCACGGAAAACTGTGTGTCCGGCAAGGGGGAGGGGGGAGGCGAGGGGCAGTAGCTACCTTTCCTCCATCTCCTCCCACCGCCCATGCCTCCCCACTCGCACCCCATCCCATGCCCTAACCCCATCCCTCACCCCTAGGGTCCTCCCCGCCCTGGGGAGAGTGACCTTTATAAATATCTCAGCTGTTTGGCTTTGTCCCTTTCAAAGGCGGGGCCAGGGGCGTGGCCTCCTGCTAGTGGAGCGCTCACTCTGGCCCCACTCCTTTCTTTGCCCCCCCCACTCCCCACCCCTTCATTGTAAATAGTCACTTTTGTACTGGGTTTGAGCCAGGGGATGTGGGGAGTCATTTTTTTTTCTTTGTGTTGGCATCTCAGGGCACTGGAGGCATGGCCCACATCCCGGTTACATTTGGGAGAATCCCAAGGTGTGTCCTCACCCGCCCCCAGTGCTAAGGATTTCAAGATATCAGTATTACTCCTAGACGGATGCGGTGCACAGATCCCCTGGCAGGGAGGTGGGAGAGGCGTGGAAAGGTGTAGTCTGACAGGAATGTTTCAGTTGTCCCCATCTACGAATTGGGTTCGCCCTCCGGGTTCCCTGAGGAGCCTCAGTGAGATAATGGTGGCGTTAGAATCTCTCTTCCCCCTTTCTCTGTTTGGGACAGACAGGGTAGGAGAGTGGGGGTGAGGGTATGACCATCTTTGGACAACTGACCACTAAATCCTTATTGGGACCTTAAGCTCGCCTCTCCCCAGGCTTGTTCTCTCTCTTGGAAAATGGGGGGCTTGGAGGACCTGTAAGGTCCCTTGGGTATCCCCAATCCTTAGATTAGCGGCCCAAGCCCAGAGCTGGCCCGCTGCCTGCCGGCCCACCCCTACATTCCATTTCTTGGGCCCAGACCATCCGCCATGTGGCCATGCCTCCAGTGCCTCCATTCAACCCCCTCTAACTGATTCCTTCCATCCTCTGCGACCAGAGACGCCGCCCACCCCCACCCGCACCCCCCACCCCACCACCTCCAGAAGCTCCTGGCTGGGGCCCGCTGCCCTCTCCTCTCCCCCTCCCCACATTGCCATGCCTGGGCCACGCCCACCCCCGCCCACCCACCCCCAGTGTCCGTCGTGTGACCTAGTGCACCACGTATTAGCTTCCATTGCCCCCTCTTCCCCCCCCCCTTCCCCCCCCCCCCCCCCCCTCGCCGCCACCCCCTTCCTAAACTCTTTCCCCCTTTCCCTCAGCATCTGTGTCTAATGTTGTCTTTTTTGCTTGACATCACACACTCCTTCTTAACCCATCCCCTTCCCTCTCCCTCCTCCCCGCACCTCCACCCTCATCCTAAATTCTTTCCCCCTTTCCCTCGGGGTCCTTGGGTATCTAGGGGAGGGGGTGGGGGGACCCCTGAGGATGGGCCCAGGAGGGGGAAGGAGGGGAGGGGTGGATTATTCTCTCTGGACTGGGTGAGGACCCAGAGCAAGCGTGCCCGAGGGGAGCAAGCGTCCAGGTTTAGCTTCGGGAGCGTCAGTGTCCAATCAGGAGGGTCGATTCCACCATCACCACCTCATACTGGGCACCACAGTCCCAAAAACGCGTCCCTGGACTCAGGTCCACACACACCGCATTGCAAACGCATAACCCCAAGTAGAGTCAGGATAGACTAGGGTTACGGCTTTGGAGTCAGGTAAGATCCGGATTCAGATCCCAGTGCTGCTGCGGAACCCTGGGATTTTGCCCCTCAGAGCCTCCATCTCGCTATGTATAAAAAGGAGATTTTTTTTAAAAATGTTATTTCTATGGTTGATGCTAGGATTCAATACACCATCCACTTAAAAAAATTAGTGAGCACGTACAGTGTGTAAGGCACCTTTCTGGGTGCTAGAGATAAAGCCCTTAAAGAAAAAGACCCAAAAATTTCTGCCTTCACGGATCATATATTCTACTGGAACCTGGAAATTCTTCTTTGGCACATGGGACTAAAAACAATTCAGAGGTTGCAAAGCATCAGCCAGCAGGCCTATCTGGGGCACACATAATCTCGTTTGACCTGAACAGCGTTTTGTGTGAATTTGGTGCCAGCATTTAAAACCTTGGGAGACTTCTGAAAATATGGGTTGCAAGACCCTCTTGAGAAATCAGATGTGGCATCTCTGGGTGGCCGTAACCGGCTGGAGTGGGCCAGGCACTGCCCATCAGCCAAGGCAGGCAGCCTCAGCCCCTCCTGGCTCTGCAAGACTCTTGTGTTACCTGCCCAGCCCCCGGACACATTTAAGTTTGCAACCCCTGTGGTCAGTGCTTAATACTAATATCCTTACATTTTGGAAGGTGTCAGGGATGAGAGGGCAGGTGACAATGTGCCAAGGAGGAGGGAGAATGGCATGTGAGATGGAGGAGACAGGTGAGGCCACACGTGCTGGTTCTGGTGTGACCAGGGCACCTTGTTTCCTCTCTCTGGGTCTCAGTCTCCACATACGAAAAAGACCCCACAAAACTGTACTTACCTTCTGGAATATTCCAGAAGGATTCCACGAGCGCCTCACCCCGTCAGTGCCTGACACAGAAGAGATGCTCAGCACGTGATGGTCACTGTAGAGACCCCTCTGACTGAAAACTAACAAGAAAATTACTCTAGGGAAGGACAGAAACCAAGCGATGGGGGAGGGGAGGAAGGAAACAGACCAGGGACAAAGTGAGAAAGAGACAGTGATGGGAATGAGAGTAGCAGACATGGAGAAGGGTCTTCAACTGCTTGGGGTGTGTTTTTTCGTTCATTCACTCACTCATTCATTCATTCATTCATTCATTTGTTCAACAGACATTTATTGAGCACCTCCTATGTTCTCAGGCCTAGGGACATGGCAACAGCCACGACAAGTCATCATTCTCATGTTGCCAAAACCCGAGAGCCATATCCCCAACTCTTAGCACATAGTAGATGCTCAAAAGTCTACCATTCCTTGCACCACAGGCACTTCTGGTCCTGGCCTGCAGGCACTCAAGTTTTGCCTGGGGTTCAGAAATAATTGCCAAGCCAGGCCATTTTCTGGCAAAGTAGAGGAATTTTCCACCAGGAAGCTGGGAACTTAAAAGGGATTTGGGGGAAAGGGTGGAGTTTGGTCTCTATTCTGCTGTGTGACGTTGGGAAACTCTCTGACCTCTCTGACCCAGGAGGTGGAAAGGAAAGGAGGTGAGGCCGGGATGCAGGTGAGTAATGGGGGATTCCTAACTCCCTCAAAGCCTCCAAAACTTCTCTGGTGGCGGGGGTGGGGTGGGGTGGTGGTTTGGTGGTGGGGAGCCTCCATGAGAAGAGAGATGAAGAAAGAAGAAGGAGGAGTTGCCTGAAAGAGGGAGATGGCCCTAGAGACAGGGCTGGGATGGGAGGACGGAGGGAAGAGGGGGTCTAGGCAGGGGGCGGGGGGTGTCTCAGGAATGGTTCTGAGAGGCCATTGAACATCAGAACAAGGTCATTTGGACAGAACAGAGAAGGTAGAGGTGGACTGGGGCGGAGGGAAAGACAAGCACAAAGAGGAGATGAAAAAGGGCAGAAACAAGACAGACATGGGGATAGAGTGGCCAGGTGTAGTAAATAAAAATACAGTATGTTCAGTGAGATCTGAATTTCAGATTTTAAAAAAATAATAATTTTCTTAAGTGTAAATACATCCCATGTAATATTGGAGCCATACTTACACTAAACATTAGCTGTTGCTTCTCTAAAATCCAACTGTAACGGGGCATTCTGTATTTTATGTGGCAACCTGAGAAGAAAGAGAAGAAAGAGATCTGAGGGACAACAGTGAAGCCAGGACAACTAGTCAGAGAAGCCAGGTCATCCGAGTCCACTATCTGGAATCCTAAATCTGGCCTCCCTGGCTCACTGCCCCTGCCCCTCCCCTGGGTCCCCCTCTCTCTGCCCCTGGGTCCGCCTCTCTCTGCCTCAGTCTCCCCAGCTCTCTGCCCCTCAGGCCCCCTCTTTTCCACTCAGTCTCCCTCTCTTGCAGACCCTCTCTCTGTTCCCTCCACTCCTCTTAGTCGCTCAGTCTTCCTCTACCCTCAGGAATCAGCCTCAGTCCTCAAAGATGGTTTGGGCCACCACTGGCACTCCTGCCCAGGTCAAGTGGGCTGGTCTTTCGGGGCAAGGCCTGAGCGGCGAGTGGCAGGCAGGTGGAGAGTCCATTCAGGGACACCACACTTTCCTCAGTCAGGGCTGTTGAAGCTTGCGGCTGGGAATAAGCATGGGGGAAAAAAAGAGACGTTCTACTGAAAAAAATGCTCTGTCAGCAGGCCAGGCCTTGGTGAGTCTGGCAAGTCAGGGACCTCCCCAGGGTCCCCTCCAGTCTCCGGCTTCCAGCTCTGCCTTCTGGAAAAGTTTAGTCTCTAAAGGGTCCTCTCCACCAACACTCCCAAGCCAGCATTCTGGGGAGAGCTCTGGGACACTGTTTCTGGCCCCCTCGCCCTTGCCTCTGCTCCTCTCTGCCTCAGTTTACCTCCAGTATTTCTCTGGGTGTCTCTGTCACCCCATCTTCCTCCTTCCATCGCTCCTCCCCCTCCTCCTTAAAAAAAAAAAAAAATTCATCTCATTGTATCCCTGCAGGACTCTGTCTTTCTCCTCTTCCCCGCTGGGACTGGGATCTCTCTGACTCACTTTCTGTTTCTGCCGGCCTCTGCATCTCTTTCTCCCTGTCTGTGTACCCAGTATTGCTCGGTGGCAGCGAACAGAATCCGCTCTGGCCAGTGTAAATAGAAAAGGACTTATGAAGGGACACAGAGCCTGTCTGAAGAAATATTCTAGGCTGAGCCTTCAAGGCACCCCCAAATCCACCCTCCAGAAATATCCGCCCGGGAACTGCCGCTCCTCCTGCGCGATCAGGGAGCCGGCTGCTGGCTCCGCAATCGCACCAGCTTTGAGAAAGCGAGGCAGGGCGGCGGCTTCGCGGCTACCTCCCTCCCCGCTGACTTGAGTTAGAAATTCAAGCTTCCCGCGAAGGCATCTGATTGGTGGAACCTAAACCTCCTTCCGGAACCCCACCGCAAGGCATCCTGGGAAGTGTAGTTTTTGGCTTGCCAGTCTCTGCAGTCACGGGAAGGTGCTGGGGAAGAGTGAAATAGACGCTAGGCGGAATAGATGTTGGGGGGACCCGTTTTCTCCCCATTATTGCACACACTCTTTCTCCGTCCAGCTCTGTTTCTATGTGCCTCTGCTTCTCACCTTCGGCCTTTCTGTTTGTCTCTATTTTTCTCTTTTTTGCCTCTTTTTCACTGCCCAGCTCTATTTCAGTCCTTCCATCTCTATGGCCTTCTCTCTCCTCCTTCGTCGGCTCTGGCTGTGCCGAGCCCCGCGGTGTTCCTGCCTCATCCTCACCCCTATCCCCAGTTCCAGCCCCAGCGTTGAGGGGAGTCTCCCTCTTGGCCCTCACCCCATTCTCAGCTGAACTGGATGGAGGCTCAGACCTTAAGAGAGGGGGACTTATGGGTGCCCCTGGTTCCACGGACAAACTAGGAAGAGAACCCAGGCTTTCGCGTTTCTCAGCTGCTCTCGCTACAGGTGAACGTGAACCAAAAGCTTAGTGAGCTCCTGGCCAGGGCTGAAAAGTGGCCACAGCGGCTTGGGGACAGAGCCACGCCCTCTGTTGACCAGATGTAACTGAACACTCAACTTGCTCTCCTGGAAGTTGTGGCCACTGCCACCCCACCCCCTCTTCACTATTCTTCCTCTTACCCAATCATCTTAGAACTACATGGAAATGGAGCTGCAGCCTTCTCAGGGAGCACATGGTCATTCAAAAAATATTCATTAAGCGTCTGCTATGTGCCAGGCACTGTTCTAGACATTGAGTAACAAAAGAGACAACAATTTTCCCTATCCTGGGGAGCTTGTACTCTATGGGAGAAAATGGACAGTAAACAAGATAAGTAAACCACACACTACACTAGATGATAATACATGTGATGAAGAAAAATGAGGCAGAGAAGGAAAATAGAGAATTCTGGAAGAGAGAGGCACTGCAATTTTCAATAAGCTGAATGGAAAGACTTTACTGGAAATGTGACATGTGAGTAAAGACCTGAAGGAGAGTTGGGGGTGGGCATGTGGATATCTGGGGAAGGAACATTCCAGGCAAAGAAAACAGCAAGTGCAAAGGGCCTGGGGTGGGATGTGCCTGGAGTATGTATGGGCTAGCAAGGAGGCCAGGGTGGCTGGAACAGAGTGAGCAAGAAAAGGGTGGGAGGAAATGAGGTCAGAAAGGAGACAAAGGGGGCCATTTTATTTAGGATCTTGGGGGCCAATGCAGGACTTTGACTTTTACTCCTAGTGAGATGGAAGCCATGGGAGGGTTCTGAGCAGAGAGATGTGAGCTGACTTGGGTTTTAACAAGACCCCTTTGGGTTGGGGGCTAGGAGAGTAGAATGAACAGAGAGCCCAGGGGGAGGGCGACTGCAGCAATCCAGGAAGAAGATGACGGTGGCCGGACCTGGTGACTGTGGAGGTGGAGAGGAATGGTTGGACACTGATAGAATGTGAAGGTAGCACTCCTAGAATTGACTGGCAGACTGGATGTGGGGAGTGAAAGAGAAAGAAGAGTCAGGGATGACTCCAAATCACATGAAACTCTTAGAACTGGAGTTTGGTTCCAATTGAGATTAGAAATTAAGAATCAAGCTAAGGCTAAGATTAAGGATCAGTAGCAATCAGTATTGGTGGAGTTTGGTTTGGGGTTTGAAGAGAAGGTTAAGATTCAGGTAAAGATGACAACTAGCGCTGGTATTTGGGTTATGGCCATGGCTGGGGTTAGGGCTAGGTACCCAAGACCTGGGTAAAGACTGGGTATAGAGTTAAGACAGCTAGACTCAAAATCAAGGCCAGGATTATACCTAAAATCAGGGCTTGGTTCGGATCTAGAATTGGATTGGGGCTGACGCTGGGATCAAGGTCAGGGTGAATCTCTGCTCAGGACCAGGGTTAAGGTTTAGACTTGTGATGTAAATGGGTTGGGGTTGCATCAGGGTCCAGGTCATTAGAAAGAGAATTAGGCCAAGACAGTAGTGGCATTAAGGACAAAGTCGAAGTTAGGTTTATAACAGCAACAGAGCTAGGGATTTACCTGTGGTCAGAGTCAGGTTAGGTCAAAGGTGGAGCTGAGATTAAGATTGGGGTAAGATTACCTTTAAATGTTGACTTAGTTTTTGGCAGGATGTGGGTTAGGTCCTAATATGAGAGGACATTGTCCCACCATTGGAGATGGATGTGAGTTGAAAATTCAGGAATTTTAGCGTGGGGGTCTTGTCAGCTTTCTGTATGGGGAGGTAGGGTGGGCATGGTATTAGCTAAGGTAACTTTAGCTGCTGTACCAAGTAAACCCTGATATCTCAGTGGCTTAGGACAACAGTAGGTTAGCTCCTGCCCACATAACAGTACAATGTGGGCCTACAGCAGGTGTCCATTTATGGGCTTCACCATCACCAATGAATGCTGCCCGGGGAAGGGGAAGGAGAAGATGGAGAAGCCTTCTTAACTTCTTTCTGTCGCTTCTGCTAATCTTCCATTCACGAACACTAGTCACTTGGCCCTTACCAGTGATACAAAAGGGACTCTGGGAGAAGAAGAGTGAATTAACAGCCCTGGAATTGATGGGGAGAAATATCCACGGACAGTCTTCAACCCTGGCATTGGAGGGCTGAGAAGGGGTATGGCCAAAAGTCCAGAGAGACGGCAGAGATTGAGAAGGCAGAGAAACTCAGAGGCACAGAGAAATGGACAGAGACCGCAGAGAGGAGGCGAGAAGTGAGAGAGAGGGACAAGAGACTTAGATAGGGGACAGAGACACACAAGAGAGAGGAGCTAGAGAGATGGGGGATAGGGACCCAGAGAGAGGGAGACAGAGATCAAGAGGGAGTGAGTAGAGACACAGAGAAAGAGAAAAAGAGAACTGAAAATAGAGAAATCCAGGCAGGGTGGCTGGGGGCAGAACCCAGAGGCCCCCTCCTCACCTTCCCTGGAGCCACCCTTTCCCCCCCTCCCCTTTCACTCAGTGAAGACCCACTCTGGGTCATTCCAAAGTGACAGCTATATGTAGCTCATTTTCCTTTTCTTTTCCTTTTTTTTTTTTTTTCAGTTTTGTATCTTAGAGGCAAGACGGAGCCTACCCAATTCTGACACCCCTCTTTAAAAACAAAACAAAACAATCATAACGCTTTCCTCTCTTGCTGTAGATTCCAGAGATTGGGTGGAACTTTGAGGATGAAGGTAGAAAACAAGTGGCCTTTGGTGAGGGGTATCCCCACATCACCCCAGGTGCCTTTGGCTCTCTTCTCCCCACCGGAAGACTGATCCCTGGAGATGTTTTTGAAATACAGATCACTTACGGACAAAGAGGGGGTGGGCAGAGGTCTCTGGGTCGGCTTCTGCCTACCCACCAAGGCCCAGAGATTCATGTGTCCCTAGGGCAAGATGTACTTTGCCAACCTACCATGGCAAGACCTTTTTGCGGGCAAATAAAGTCTCCAGGACCCACACCCCTCCACAATCTAGTGACTGCTCAAAGCCTAAGGCATCGAGGGGCGGGGCGGGACCAGGTGCTAGACTGGGGTGGACAGGCGTCGGTGCTGGACCCGGTGGAGGAGAAGGCGTGGCTAGAGCGGGAAGGGAGGGAGGCGTGGCAAAGTGTGGGGGGACACACCCAGACCTGGAATTGACAGGTGGGCGTGGCTTCACGGTCTCACGCCTGGGATGGAGGGCTGAGGCGTGACCGCAGGGTGTTGGGCGTGGCTAAGGAACGCAGGCCTCCGGGAGAGGCGAAGGTTAGGGCTCGCAGGGCTGGGGAGAGGGAGTGGTTCCGGAACCCGGGTTCGCGCCGGGGTCTGAGAGTGGATGCCGGGGGTAACCTTGTAACTAGCTCTGGGAACAGAAGATCCGGAAAGTATCGATGTAGCTCCTCCAAGCGCTCAGGAATACGCGGGGTGGCAAACCGAATACCCAGAGGACGCACAGTGAAGCTGATGGAATGTCACCCAGCACACACTGCCGAATGACACACTAGATCGAATAGGCTGCCCTTGAGGGCCCCCCCCGCCACAAGCTGGGTGGCACCTGACATGCACCATCTCCTTGAATCCTCCCTCACAAGGCCTTATGAGGTAGAAATGTGATTATGTCCATTTTACAGACAAGGAAAAGGAAGCACAGAGACGCTAAGTAACTTGCCCCAAATCGTCCAGCTAGTGAGCCCGTGAGGGGGAGTTGAAGCCATGCAAACTCCTTCCCGAGCCTAGGCTCTGATTTACTAAGACTCAAATAACTCCCACGGGCCCCAGGAGCAAACACAAGGTAACAAGCAGCAAATGCACACAACGCACACCCTGACTGGGTGATCCTCTCCCCCTGCCCACCTAGCCAGCGGTGGGACTCCACATCCCAGCCTCCCCGCCTTCCAAGCCTGGGGTCCTCCCCTGACCCAACAATGCACAAATAACCAAAATTTCCAGCCACTGAGCCTGAGACCCTTGGAAAGACCCAGCAGGGATTTCAGAGTGTCCTTGACCCCTGAGATTGGGTTAACTTGGAGGGAGTCCTCACCTAATAGCTAAGAAGAGACACTCCAGGTTCGTCACCCTTCCTTGGTCATTTACTACTTATAGGATCATGGGAAAGGCTGTCTCTGGTTCTCTTTTTCCCATCTATATAATGAAACATCAAGGACCTTCCTTTTTGGGATGTGGCAAAGACTGAGTTATCTGTTTACAAAGCACTTGAAACACAGCCTGATATAGACTAAGGGCTCTGTATGTGCTAGTTATTAGTAGATGTGAGCCTCAGTTTATCGGTCTGGGGGGCGTGGCATGGACCAAACCAGTCTGAACCCCCTGAAACTGCACACAAAATTGCATGTGTTCACGTACAGCTTTTATTAGATTCCCCAGTGGGTCCCCCAAGTGGTAAGAGAATCCACAGAAAGGCACAAAGAGGTGTCTTTCTCCATAACAAGGGACCCCCTAATCACATCACTCTCTGTTTATAACCCCTGCCCGGACCCTAGGCTTCCCATGTAAAATCCACACTACCCACCATGGTCTGCAAAGTCCCACTCCACTGGCCATCAGCCTGATCTTTTTTTTTTTTTTTTTTTTTAAGATTTTATTTATTTGCAAGAGAGAATGAGAGACACAGAGCATGAGAGGGAGGAGAGTCAGAGGGAGAAGCAGACTCCCTGCTGAGCAGGGAGCCCGATGTGGGACTCAATTCCGGAACTCCAGGATCATGACCTGGGCCGAAGGCAGTCGCTTACCCAACTGAGCCACCCAGGCGCCCCCATCAGCCTGATCTTGAGGGGACCTGGATTCAGCCTGGCCGGCTCTCCTCCCCCACCCCACCCCATTCCTCGTCCTCTCTCTGCTCATCAACACACCAAATTCTGTCTTGCCTCAGGGACCTTTTACATTTGCTTTTCATCTTTCCAATTCCACATCCTACCTAAAATAGCCACACAACTCACCTCCCCCCACCTCAGCGTCTCTAACGAATATCCTATTTTAGAGTCTTTATAGCAACGAACAACATTCATTCATTGATTTCAACGTTTCTTTCTAAAGTGTATGTGCCAGGTGCTGATCTAGGCAACAGACACAGCAGTAAACAAGACAAAGTCGTTGCCTTCACGGGGGCTCACACTCTGAACCTCTTAACTATTTGCTTATTTGCTGCTCTGTTGTCTTCCTTCCCCACCCCACCCCCAAATAAAATGTTTGCTCCCTGAGAGCAAGGAGCATTCCTGTTTCCTTCTCTCTAATACTTTTTAAAATCTTAAAATGTATCCTAAACAGGATCTGCACATAGTCTCAAAGTGTCATTCCAGACGTTACTTGGTAATTCCAAAGAGGAGAAGGCACCTCTACGCGGTGAGATCTGAACACCACCTTAACCAAGGAACTCAGCATCACCGATAATGACACAAACAGATGGCACGTGCCCCCACGTGCCACCCCTCCCCACACAGAAAAACAGGAGAGCACCTTTGCCCTATGATTGCCTGAAATGCATACATCTAGGGGCGCCTGGGTGGCTCAGTCGGTTAAGCGTCTGCCTTCGGCTCAGGTCATGATCCCAGGGTGCTGGGATCGGGCCCCGCGTCGGGCTCCCTGCTCAGCGGGAAGCCTGCTTCTCCCTCTCCCACTCCCCCTGCTTGTGTTCCCTCTCTCGCTGTCTCTCTCTGTCAAATAAATAAAATCTTAAAAAAAAAAATCTTTAAAAAAAATTTTAAAAAATGCATACATCTAATCATGAGGAAATATCAGACAAACCCAAATTGAGGGACACTCTACCAAATACCTGGTCTATTTTTTTTTTTTTAAATCTCAAGCTCATGGGAAAGAAAAAAGGTAGGGGACTGTTCTAGATTAAAGGAGACGGAACGGACGTTATCACTAAGTGCAACATGGATCCTGGAGTGAGAAAAATGAAGCCAACAGGCATAAAAGACATTATTGAAGTGATTAGGAAAATTTGAATATCTGTATTTGATAATAGTACTCTGTTTATATTTTAAGTTCCCTGAATTGGATCACTGTACTATGGTTGTTTAGGAGAATGTACCCGCTGTTAGGAGGTGCATGCATGCTGAAATATGTACCAGAGTGAGTCCTGAATGATGTCTGGAGCTAACTCTCAAAAAAAAAAAAAAATACATATATACATGTATACATATATATATTTGGACATTTGAATTTTAAACACTTGAATTTTTGATAGTATTGGGGTGCTTGGTTGGCTCGGTGGAGCGTGAGTGACTCTTGAATTTGGGGTTGTGAGTTCGAGCCCCACGTTGGGTGTAGAGATTCCTTAAGAATAAAATCTTTTTTTAAGGAATATTTGATAGTATTAAGAAATTATGATTAATATTTAGATACACTGAATTGCTATACTTTAAATCTTAGAGTTACATACTCTAGTATATGTGGTTGAAATGACGTTAGGGCTGGGGTTTGTTTTAAATAATCTAGCAGGACTGCCTGGGTGACTCAGGTGATTAAGCATCTGACTCTTGATTTTGGCTTAAGTCACGATCTCAGGGTCATGAGATCGAGCCCCATGTGGGGCCCTACTCAGTGGGGAGTCTGCTTGAGATTCTCTCCCTCTCCTTCTGTCCCTCCCCTGATTGCACATGCACATACTCTCTCTTCCCCACGCTAAAATGAATAAATGAATCTTTAAATAATCTAGCAGATGCCAGAGACGTGGTGGGAATAAGGATGAAACGAGATTGGCCATGTGTCAATAACAGTGGAGGTGGAGTGATGGGTATGTGAGGCTTCACTAAACCATGTTCTCCACTTTTGTGTGTGTATTAACTGCTCAGGCTGCTATAACAAAATACCATAGACTGGGTGGCTTAAATAATGGAAATATATTTTCTCATAGTTCTGGAAGTCCAACACCAGGGTTCCATCCAGTTTGGTTTCTGGGGAGAGCTCTGTTCCTGCCTTGCAGACAGCCACCTTCCCTCCTTCTCAGGGTGTCCTTATATGTCCTTTCCTGCTGGTGGGGATGGAGAGAGATACAGAGAGAAACAGAGCGAGAGAGTGTGCTCTGGTGTCTCTTCCTCTCTAAGGACACCAATTTCATCAGATTAGGGACCTACTCTTATGTTCTCATTTAACCCTAATTACCTCCCCAAAGACCCCATCACCAAATACCGTATGAATGGGGCAGGAAGGGAACCACAGTTCAGCCCATAACAGTGTATGTTTGAAATTTTCCATAATAAAAAGTTCTTTGGGAGAATTCTCAAATGCCAATGTGCATTTGAATCACCCAGTGCTGGTTTAAAATGCAGCTACTGGGGTGCCGGCGGGGGGGGGGGCGCTCAGTGGGTTACGTGTCTGACTTTGGCTCAGGTCATGATCTCAGGGTCCTGGGATCGAGCCCTGCACCGCACCAGGCTCCCCACTCAGCAGGGAGTCTGCTTCTCCCTCTCCCTCTGCCCCTCCCCCTACTTGTGCTCTCTTTGTCTCTCTCTTAAATAAATAAATAAATCTTTAAAAAAAAAAGGGGGGGGAGCTTTTTAAAACATCACTAAACTACAATGATCACACCTAAACATTTTTGTAGAAAAATTCCTAATAGCACTTAATATAACTGCCATGTACCCCCAGCACGTTTGGAACTTTGAGAGGAGTTTTTTTAAGTTTCTTTTTTTTTCTTTAGTAATCAATCTCTCCATCCAGTGTGGGGCTTGAACTCGTGACCCTGAAATCAAGAGTCACGTGCTTCTCCTAGTGAGCAGCGGGGCGCCCCACGGAGCTTTTAGTCTTATGGTGAAGAATTTTTCGTGGTGGGAGATTAGGCCAACAACTACGGATGGCAAATGTTCAATCTCACGAAAACAAAAAGTTGTCCAAGAAGAGACATGTAATCACAGCATACTATAAGGCTCAGCTGGGGACAGGATTTTACTTAGTCATAATAATATAGGCATGAATACTGATTTAATAATAAATTGGGAAGCAATTCTACAGCGAGGAAGGAGAGGGTGAGTGTCTTCAGGGGAAGGGGCGTGTGCGTAAGAAACTCCATCACCTTCCACCGTGGAAGTCAATGGATAATGTGAAATAGAAAAATAAGAAGTAGCAATTTAAACACGTTATCTAACATCCTGGGAGCAAAACACCAAAAGAAGGGGTTACAACAGTTCAAAGTGGTTGGGTTAAGAATAAAAATTAAATTAAAATAATTGACATCAAACACACCAGGGGTCCTCACTGTGGAGTGTCCATAGAGCCTCTCTGAAGAGTGGGGGTCCTTGAGCCCACAGGGTTGTGTGCTTGTGTATATTTTGTTCAAAGAAGTGGGGTGCTGGACTCTGGAAGGGGAAGGGTTCTCTGAGATGAGGTAGTGGGGGGAGGCAGGGCCATTAGGATTTGTGAAGAGCCCAGCACATG